>NC_060142.1:188729024-189329024 GCF_021461385.2 Schistocerca piceifrons
TGAAGTTCAAGATGAATTAAAGCAACAAGTAAATGAGATGTCAGCAGATATGCAGGATTTGAGACAATCACAAGACAAGATCCCGAAGGACATCCAAAATTTGGATAAATCCATAAATAACTTAAAGGAGAGACAAGACGAGGTTGATCAAAAGGTAAACATTCTCGCGGGAAAATTCTCGCAGGTAAGTTTGGAAAGTCAAAGCATTGAACATTGGAAAGAAAACATTGAGAGATCTTTTAATCTATGTCGAGGAGATTTGATCTATGTCGAGGAGATTTGTGTTCCACGCAAGGCGAAGAACTTGAACATTGGAAAGAAAACATTGAGAGATCTTTAAATCTATGTCGAGGAGATTTGTGTTCCACGCAAGGAAATGAACCCATAACAAGGTCTATCAATGAAGCTACATTATTTAACCGATCAAGTACAAACAGGGACATAAATGCACACGTTCGGTTTTGCAATCAACATCAATCACAACACTATGAGGGTAGTCATAATGACTGTAATTGTAAAAGCAATACTGAGGAGAAAATGCTGAAACAACGTCAATTCCAGATCTACAACCCAGACAAGAAAAACGTTCATCCCGTAGTGTTTATAAGAAGTTTTAGGGGAGTATTGCCGAAAAATTGGAGTGAGTGGCAAAAGCTTAGTTTCGTGACCGGTTATATTCGGGGGTCAAGAGCTATCCCGTAGTGTTTATAAGAAGTTTTAGGGGAGTATTGCCGAAAAATTGGAGTGAGTGGCAAAAGCTTAGTTTCGTGACCGGTTATATTCGGGGGTCAAGAGCTACATGGGCATCTGATATGATATCAACTTGGGACACATATGAAGATTTTGAACGAGCATTTTTATCCAAATACTGGTCTGAAGGAGTACAAGAACGTTTAAGGCAGGAGGTATTATACCCGGAACCTTTTTCCTTTTCACGTGGGTCTTTAAAGAAATACTTTGAGAAATATATAAACAAATCGCGGTATTTTGATAAGCCTATGCCTCTACAAGACGTGATTGGCATATTAAAATCTCGACTTCCGGCCAGCATCAGAAATAGAATGCTGTATATTAATGAGCATGACCTTGACTCTTTCATGACTACGCTTGACACTATAGATATGATCGAGGAAGACGAACATCGGCCAAGACAACCGGTTATGCAGAGGAGAGCGATTGAGGCGCCAAACGCAAACCGGAACGGAAACGGATTTAATAATTATCATACTAGGAATGGTCAGAGATTCAACGGAAATGGAAATTTCAATAACAGTGCTGCGAGGGGCAGATTCAGAGACAATCGAACAAGTCGCAGATACAACCCAATGTTTGGAAATGCAAGAGATTATCAGAACCAGCAGTTTTCAAATAATAATAACGTACAGAAATTCTGACCCTCGATTTGAAGCAAATAACACAACCAATCATCAACAACAACCAGTCATAACAGAAGTAGCAGATGATTCAAGAGGAAATAATAATCGACATTTAAACTGAAGAGGGCCGCTTTATGCTCCGTAAAGTCGGCCGGGGAATACAAAAGGGGCAACCTGTTTTAAACGAAATTAATTCCGTGGAAATGTTGAGATATAATGAAGGCGAATTAATGACAGATGAATTGACGAGAGACTTAGAGGCCTGTGTAGTCGAAGATAAGGGGGTTCCTGTGTCTGAGATCATCACAGAAGTGGGAGGAATTTTAACCAATGTTGTATTGGACACAGCTTCATCTACAGACGTAGTATCCGGAACTTTGTTTCGCAGAATTAGTAAAATTAAGAAAATCCCTGTCTACCAGTACAAAATTGCCGAGTTATAGGTGCAGTGGGAGCAAAATCCCGGAACGTCAAGATACAAACGCTTATAGAGATAAAATTGGGAAATGTAGTTAAACAATGCACATTCCTTGTAGTGGAAAAGTTGTTAGTAGATTGTATTCTTGGCACTGGAACTTTGCAAGCCTGCAATTGCAAGTTGGACTTGGTAGAAGGAAAGGTGCATTTTAAAATCGAAGATCAATTTGTTACACTGATCTTACTGAGAAAGGAGGCAGTGTATGAGCGATATTTCCGTGGTGCTGCTGTGCAGTTGATTTGTGCTGAAAATAATAATATGTACCGACTACCTATCAAGTCAATTCAAGTAGAGGATTTCAGACAAACAGTCGAACAGAAGATTGCTGAGTCAGATTGCCTAACGGACAGTCAGAGGGAACAATTATTCAATATATTAACAGAATATGAGTCAGTTTTCGATGAAAAGCCCGGAATTATTGGAGGATATGTTTGTACATTACAGATTAAGCCCCATAAGACATTTTGCCGCACACACTATCCCATTCCCTGGCGATTAAAACAACCAGTTCAGAAAGAGATACAAAAAATGTTAAACTGGAATCTTATTGAACCGTCGAACAGCCCATATTGTTCTCCGTTGCTTGTTGTACCAAAGCCAGGAGGAAAAGTTCGATTGGTATTAGATGCAAGGGAAATTAACAAAATTATACTACCTGTGCGCACACATCCGGAGAACATCGATGAGTTAATACAGAAATTTCAAGATGTATCCTATTTAACCAGTATTGATTTGAGAAGTTCGTTCTGGCAAGTCCAGTTAGACAAGGACTCAAGAAAATATACTGCTTTTATATATGGAGGGAGAAGCTATCAGTTCAAGGTCGTTCCGTTTGGTCTCAATATCAGCTCTGGAGTTTTTATTTCTGCGTTGGACTATGCCCTAGGACCAGAACTACGTAGTCGAATAACAATTTTTGTGGACGATCTATTAATTGCCTCTAAAACTTGGGAGGAACATGTACAACTTATTAGGAGGATTTTTGCTGTGTTCAAACAAACTGGTATAACTGCAAATCTAAAAAATCCCAATTTTTTCTACAGAGAATTAAATTCTTAGGACATATGATTAATGCAAAAGGCATTCTTCCAACAGAAGCGAAGATTAGTGCGATAAAAAATTTTCCAACTCCAAGAAACAGAAGACAACTGAAAGGCTTTATAGGCTTGGCTTCATTTTTTCGTCGATTTATGAAAACTCAAGCAATGAACTCTGAAGCACTAAACCGGCTCCTGAGGAAAGATGTACAATGGCAATGGTCTAATGATTGTGAAAGGGCTTTTTGTGAAATTAAGGATCAACTGATAAATGCTCCGTTATTATACCACCCTGATATGAATGTCGGATTCTGTTTAGCCACTGATTCATCAGATGTGGGATTAGGATATTGTTTATTTCAAATTAGGTACATCGATGGTGTAAAAACCTTTTTTCCAATTGCATTTGCTAGCAGAGTTTTATCCACCTGTGAAAGAGCATATGCCACTACGGAATTGGAAGCTTTAGCAGTTATTTGGTCTTTCAAAAGGTTTAATTATTATGTATATGGCTCAAGGATAGCCGTTTATTATGACCACCAATCATTAGCCTTTTTAAAAACTTGTAAGTTGCTTCATCCTCGCTTGTAAAGGTGGACGCTGGTGCTGCAAGAATATCAGTTTCAAATTATTCATGTAGCCGGAAAAGAAGATATTATAGCTGACGCATTGTCAAGATCTCCAGAAGGAATAACACCTGAACTGGATGTAAATAATAAGGCAGAATTTCCAGTGCTTCTTCTTCAAGAAAATAGTTACAAGTTATATTATTTTCATTTATGTAAGACAATGGCTCAGCTTCAGAAGAAGGATCGACGATGGAATGCGATAATACGACAATTCAATCAACAAAATCCTATGGTCAATTTGGAATACTACCGGCTTGTGAATAATATTTTATTTTTTAAATCTGGGAAGGCTGAGAATCCAAAGTGGTGTGTCTGCATACCCGAAGAATATGAAGAACGATTAATTTGGTTTACACATTTGACCTGGGGTCATGTTGGTGTTGTAAAGTGTGCTAATAAGATTAGATATTATTGTTACTTCCCAAATATAAGGCGAAAAGTGCACAAAGTCATAAAGAAATGTATTCTCTGTCAAAAGGCTAAGCCGGACAACAAGGGAAATAAAATTGCGCTTCACTCAATAATACCTGAAGCACCAAGATCACTTATGTGATATTTGTGGACCACTTCGTAGAGCCAGAGGTGGTGTTAAGTACATTATTGGATTCTGTGATGTGTTTACAAAATATGTTAAACTATATCCTATAAAATCAGCAACTGCAAGAGCTGCCGCAGTAAAGTTTCTAAATGACTACATTCCTCATGCAGGGGTTCCAAAATCTATAATCTCTGACAATGCGAAGATATTTACTGGATATTTATGGAGAAAATTAGTATTACAACTAGGAATAAAACAGATATTTACATCTTGCTATCATCCACAAGGGAATTTAATTGAACGGGTTTTTCGAGAACTAAACAGATTCATGAGAACGTACTGTCATGATAAACAAACTACCTGGATAAACTATCTGACCGAGTTTGAGCAGATTTATAATAATTTACCTCATAGTTCTACAAACTTTACCCCGAATGAACTGATGTTCAGAGATAATGAAAAAAACTTTTGGGTAGATAACTTGCCTAAACTCGAGGACACAAAAATGTCATGGGAAGAAAAAATTCGCAATGCTCTCATTAATATTACGGATAAAGCAAGACAGCGAAAGGAAATCCATGACAGAAACATCAAACGGATTCAGGCTTTCAATATCGGACAGAAAATTCTTTTAAGAAGACACATCAAGTCATCAAGGTTGAAGAAGACCATCAGAAAATGGAATCTAATTTATACAGGTCCATATATAATAGTTGATATAACGAATCCTGGTGCGTATTTATTAGCGTATCCGGATTCTGGAAGAATAAAAGGATTATTTCCCCACGTAGACCTAAAGAGGTACTTTTAAGGAAAGTGTTTCAAATTAAATGAAAAGTCTGTATGAAGTATTTGAGTGCTTAAAAAAAATGGAGTGCGAAGGACAGTATGCCTCAGCTACTGTAATAGGTTAAATGACAGCATGCCAAGCATGTGTGATAGTTTAATGAACAGTAAGCGATTGCTTCTGTGATAGTATAGGAATATTTAGAAAAGTAAGTGGAACTGTAGCTATTGCTGCTGTGAAGACTTACGGATTATCTGTCTACACGATGGTCACCAAAGAAGCTTGTGCGTGTGAAATAATATACATTCAGGGAGTGTTAATCTCCAGTGAGAACAAGTTTACTGAAACTAGTGTTTGTAAACTGACAGTTCACAGGAGAACAAATGAACCGCGTTAGGAAATTAGAATCGATTGCTACTGTCCACAGATATAAAGACTCGCTGGTTTTTTTTTTTTTTTTTTTTTTTTTTGCGCGACCTAAATTCTATTCAAGAGAATTTAATTAACTAGCTTAGTGTGAGTTTATAAAATTAGAGTTAATAAGAAAGTTCTTCATTGAATTTGTAATAATGTGTCATTTTCCAGTTGGATTTGTTTATTGTTATATTGCATTTATATATGTTCATGAGAAAATGCGGCATTTGGAGTGTACAAGAGAAAAATTTGATCGTCAATAAATACTAACTAAGATTAATTTCAGCTGGAGAGGTCATACAGCAAGACTTGATTAAACGTTCTCTTTCAGCAAAATTTCATTTTAATCATGTATGAGTAAGACATAATTTTTTTTGGAAATTGTCTCAAATAATAAAGTTTTTAATATTCTGACATGCTATCCACATTCGTACTTGAAACCAAATTAGGAAAGATTCAGATCTACTTCCACCTGCAAAAGCCAAAGAAAAAAAAAATTAAAACCAGGATTAGAACCTTTCGGCTTACTCAAGAAGATGAATGAAATTATCCATGTTTTCAAAATTGTTTTCCTATCTGGAGTTGTGATATTGTGCAACTACAGTATCGATTAAGACACCTAGGTGTGGAAAGTATAAGACGAATGGATTTTCCCATTCCTCAGATGGAAGATTGGATGGATCAGGTCCATATTTGAGTTCAAAATGAATCTGGAGTAATTCGACTAACCCTTCTCTTCCAGGAATCTTTAATAGTTGACCATTCCTTAGACGAATTTCGATTGTTTCATGCCACAATCCTGAGTACCTGTTCCTGAGGTTCCTTCTGGTCTCTCAAATCCGTTACGTCTCCTGTCCGGTACGCCAATGCGACGCCTGTCCTCCGTGCCGTGTCCCATGTTCCTGTTCGATCAGTTTCACCGCAGTTCAGCAAGACATCGATGAAGAAAATTTTTCAGAAGATTGTAAAAAATTTGCGTGTGTAAAGATTTTTTTTGGCCATGAGGCAGATTTTATCTTTCCTATGAATTCTAGAATATCTCTCAAATTTCTAAATTATTCTGTCTTTCCTATCATCTGTGGTACCTAGTTGGGGTCTAAGCCTCCAGGTTTTCCGGGGTTTCCCTGTGAAGGCCAGTTCCTGAATAGGTAGACCTGATTAACAACTATAGAAGTCCATCTTCCCTGGTTGTGTACGTGGGATGCGGGTATGCCCCAGTACACGTGAAAGCAACAATAAGGTATCTAGGTAACGAAGATACCAAATCTCTTTCAATTCTTGTAATAAAAAAAATCTTACTAACTTCTTAAAATTTATAGGAACGTATGTTCCACAAATTCTAACGAGTTAGCTAAGCCAATAGTTATCTCCCAAAGTGGATACATATCAACTTTGCTCGCTGCGAGGGGCGATGTAATGTCTCTTGCAGCGGTCTCTCCGCGATATTTTCAGAAATTTTATAAATTATATAACTCAGTACATATCTCGAAATATCTCTTCTTATCTTACCGATTATCAATGCAAAGTAGTTTCAAGCCCAATTATTCCTTGGAGCGTCCATTTACTCCATGGAATAGCTTCTCTGCTATCTATGTTTTCTCTCATGAAAAGAATGAAGGAATTCTTGCCGATTAGTCGGGAAAGAAGGAGGATGTATATGTATGGATTGTTGGGCTAGTCGCCATCTTGATGAGATTCTGTATGAGAAGGAATTTAATACATGAACTAAACTAAAGTAAGTGTGTTCGCGTATTATTTAACTGATTATTATTGACAGTGTCTGCTTACTACGCTGTGTTGCACAGGATCAGTGGGGAACGTCTGATTTACGCTGGACGAACCTGCCGTTTTGTATGCTCAAGATATCCAGTTATTTCAAATAAATAGGCTAACACGGTCTTACCAGCAGATCTCCGGTCTTCCCCATGTGATCACCGAAAGTTAATAATTATTACAAATGTTACCAGGAGATCAACTGACAATTTTCGTCGCACCGAGACTTAGAAATTGCTTCACTGTCTTATGGAATTTAAGTTAAGCTCAATTTAATCAGGATAGAACAGTATTGAACTGTGTGAATGTGATAAGCCTGCTTTGTGAATGAAAATTCCCTTAATATACGCATGTTTTTACTATCCTGATCAGTGAAGCTAAATCAGGCCGGTGTGTGAGAGGTTTTTAAATTTTAGATTCCACAAAAAATATTAAATGGCAAAACAAATATCATACTTATTTAATATCTTTACCTTGCTTGCATGAAGACGTCTGCTTCCATGTTCAACAATATTGACATACCTACATTCATCTAGCAGCTGGTGGCTTCACAGAGCACACCACAAAAACTGCCTACTCCATCCTCTTTCACTCACAGACAGCTACCTACGTAGGTTGGAACTTAAATAGTGGCAACACTGCTGTGGAGACACTATGCAATGGAATCTACTATTATCGCTGATAGCACACGATAGGTATGTCAATACCTACCTTACCTCCGAGTAAATGGACTCGCCCGTCCCACGTCACCGGCGTGCGCACAATCGAGGGAAAAACAGCCACTTGTGAGCGAGCGGTCTAACGTAACGGTGTCACTATGTTTTCGAAACAGGAACAACGAAGTTGGATGAAGATTGAATGTGCCAGAGGTCCTACAGCACGACAGTGTCATCAAGGTCTTCAAGAGGCGCGCTGCGAATCGGCATTGCCGTACAGAACAGTGGCACGTTGGGTAAAAGCCGTTGACGAAGGTCGGCAAACTGTGGCAGATATGCATCGGGCAGGTCGTCCTAGCGTCTCTGAAGAAGAAGTGCATGCTGTTGCCCCGTTAGTGGACAGTGATCATCGGCATATGATTCGTGAGCTCGCCCACGAAACTAGATTAACACCCGAGCATGCGAAAAACTGTATCACGATGGATTCCGCATGACGTGACGGAAATGCAGAAATGGATGCGTCACGACGCTTCTCAGACGCACTAGGAGCTCTATAAGCGCGCAGGAGAGGCTTCCTTATGCCGTATCGTAACACTGGATGAGACATGGGCCACATCGTACGAGCCTAAACTGAAACGCCTATCCAACTAATGGCGTCATTTGGGTCGCCGCGAAAGTCGAAAGTGCGTCAGAGCCCCAGTATGGTGAAAGTTATGGTGATTCTCGTGTACCACTGTGATGGTGTCATCCTAACGCATTACGTTCCTCCACGGCAGACCGTCAATGTACAGTATTACTGTTCGTTTCTGCAGCATCAGCTGCGACCAGCTTTGCGATAGAAGCTGTGGCTGCTCTGTTCGGTCGATGGGACTGGGAAGTACTGTACCATCCACCATACTCCCCGGACTTAAGTCCTTGTGACTTTGATTTGATTGCGAAGATGAAGGAACCATTTCGTGGCATTCGCTTCAGAACTGTTCCAGAGATCTGACATGCAGTATACCACTCGATTCGCACCATCAACAGAACAGACTCTACTAACGGTATACTACGCCTTCCACATCGCTGGCAACGGGTTCTACACAACGCTGGTGACTACTTTGAAAGACAGTAACGGATGCAAACATGTAACTCTTTTGTATCGGTTGTGAATAAACAGTTGCCGCTATTTAAGTTCCAATCCTCGTAAAAGTCTGCACCAAGTGCTCTCTTACTGCAAGACTACTATCTCAGACTAGAAGCTGTATCTTTGGCTCTGCGGCTGTGCACAGTCAGCGATCCGCTTTTTTATAAAACCTATCGGAGATATACATCGCTTATAGTGTACTAGTTTCTTTTTGTTTACATTAATATTATTATCGTATTCGGGTGCCACATGTAAGTGTGCCCTAGTCGAGTCCTTTGATTTTAAATGGTTATTTTACGTTTTAAATTCGTGACTTTTTTGTTTTTTAGTTTACCCTTTCACATAAATATATTTTGTTAATTGATAATAATAAGTAACTTATTATTATAATAGAAAATAATTGCAATAATGATAATCTGAAGGAATGATTAAAATGTAACGTTTCTTACACCATGAACATAACGTGAAATTTCGTCACATAATGTACACGGCGGAAAAGACAATATTAAAAAAAGTCAGCAGGATTTCAAACTGTCACGAGTGATCCTCTAAATATCCTGATTTCTTTCAGGCTTATGTCGGTACATTGGTAAGCCTCGGCGAAGAAAATTGATTACTCACTAATGACTACAGCTTGATTACTTGTTTCTCAAGCGGACATTGACATCATAAGCATTCAACAGAACTAGACCTGAAAGTCTGCTCACAAAGTACTTCCTACATCGACAGGTGTACACGTCCCACGGTTGTGTCCTCTGGGACCACCAGGTGAACAAGTTCCTTGTTCTTAGATGCGATGCCCTCAACAGTTCTTTCACACTGACCACCGCAAGGATCTATCAGTAAAACAGATATTTCTCCCTCACTGGGAAATAAAACATGTTTCAAATATCTTTTGAGCTGTTCAGATGTTCGCTTACCAGATTTCGAAGCTGTAGTAAGGACATTTGAGGTTTCAAGAAGAGATTCCCGAATTCTTGGTCCAAGCTTACCATTAGTCTTTTAAAACAATGAGAAGGATGGTGGTCAGTGTGAAAAAAGTAACGTTTTTATGCGTCGCATCAGCGGACAAGAAATATCTGGTGATGTTGGAAGAAATTTGTGAGAAGTCTTTCAAATATAGTTCTGCTGAAAGATTATGGCGTCAATCTTCACTTGAGAAACGCTACACTCAAGCTGCAGTTACTAGTACATAATCCATTCTCTTCGCTAAGGCTTACCAATGGACTGACATACGCGTGATACAAATCAGTATATTTAGAGGATCAACCTTGACGGTTTGAAATTCTGCTGAATTTTGTTTTATATTGCCTTCTCCATCGTGTGCGACGTCTATTCAAAAAATTACGGAACAGTCGTAATCTCGTCAGTGGTGTGTTGGAGCGAAATGCGGTTTGCATCCCTGCACACGCGTGTGCTTAATGTGTAACTGCCGGAAATTTTTATTGTTGTATGTCTGTTAGTTATTGTTCAGTGGTGTATTGAGCAGAACTTTGTGTTGTACAGTTTGCGAATTTCGAGATGACAGAATTAGAGGAGCAACGCGTCTGCATTAAAGTTTGCACACGAATGAAACACACCAAATGATGCAGGAAGCTTAGGGTGATGAGTCCTTAAGCCGCACTCGCTGTTATGAATGGTTCACACTAAAAAAAAAAAAAAAAAAAAAAAAAAAAAAAAAAAAAAAAAAAAGGGCGAAAGTTAAAGGCTACCTCGTTCAGGACGTCAGGACGCCCTTCGACCTCTAGCGACGACGCTCATGTCAGGAATGTCAACGAAACTGTGCGTGACAATCGGAGACTGACTGTCCGAGACATTGCACAGGAATGTAACATTTCTGTTGGATCACATCATGAAATCCTGACACAGCATCTTGGAATGCATCTTGTAACCTCCCAACAGAAAATTCCGGAACTTACCAATAATACAATGTGACTAACCTCCTAATAAAAAATCTGACTCATATACAACCTTTCAATAATTGACTGACTGAATCTAAACTGGCAAATTTGGACGTCAGCAGTGCTGCGTCATGGCCCAGAAAGATCATACTGAATAAATTGAAAATTCTTACCTCAATTAAGTCGCCGGATAACGCGTATATTTCTGCTCCTATAATAAATTTTTCTGGCACAGACCAGTGCAATGCTGGCCGATAGATTTGTCATGTATAAAAAGAACAACTGATTTTTCTTTGCAATAATCGGGAAGACCATGGATTGGAAAAATTAGTAAATTCTTTAAATTGAGATGAATGATTGTCAAAAGTTAATTTTTATAAAAAAGATTATTATTATTAAGAGATTTTTTTTAAACATTTACATGGGACTTGATATAACAATACTACATATGCGCGAGGCTGCTTTTACCGCCATCGCTCCACACGACCGGCCCAGCCAACTCGATACACCTACTGCTAACAACACTGCTCTCTGATCTGAGATTCTCTTATACCTTACAATCGCAGGCAGCGCGTGAGAAATCCATCGAAATTACATCTGCTCGAGTGCGCTAGCAACAAATTCCTTAATCATGGACCTCTTACAATCTTGTTGCTGCCAAGTTTTTTCCACGGATCATGAGTCAATACCAGAAAGACCTTCACCTCGCAATCTGTGAAGAGCTTTTGGATGGTGCGAATGAGAAAGAGATATTCCTTAAGACAATCATAATTGGTGATGAGATTTGGGTTTACGGTTATGATGTTGAGACCATTGTTAATTCTTCATAGCGGGCCGGGAAAGCTTCTCCAAGACCAAAAAAACTCGTCAGGTCAGGTCAAATGTCAAAGCCACGCTAATTGTTTTATTTGACTTTGAAGAATAAGGTCAACATGAATTCGTACCACAGGGACAAAGTGTTAATTGGTGGTACTATTGCAGCGTGAGAAGGAAACGGGCTGAAATGTGGCGAGACAATTCGTGGCTCTCGCCTCTCGACAACGCACCCGCGCATTCATCGCTGTTGCTGGGTGACTATTGCACAAAAAACAAAATCACTGTGCTGCCTCATCCTACGTACTCTCCAGACGTGGCCCTTGCAGACTTCATTTTTGTTTCGAAAGCTGAAAACCCCGTCGAAAGGTCGAAGGTTTGCAACGATTGGCGCGATAACAGAAAGTTCGTGGACGGCACTTCGCGGGATCCAGCAAGAGGCGTACAAAGACTGCTTCCGGAAACGGAAACGGCGTTGGAGCGGTGTGTCAATTGTGGAGGACTGTATTTCGAAGGAGACCATGCACGAGAAGTAAAGGGTAATCGTAGAAAAATTTTGTGGGTAAAGTTCAGCAATTTTTTGAACAGACGTCGTTTACTAAGTCACGAAATTTCGTTCATATTATGTGCATGGTATAAAAAACTTCATGCTTTAAGCACTTCTATTCAGATTATCATTAGCATAATTATTTTCTGTATTAACAATGAGTTACTTATTATTTTCAGTTAACTAAATACACCTATGTGAAACGATAAACAAAAACTATGAATGTATAACTTAACAATTTAAAACAAATAAGTAAAATAAATAATTAGAATAGTGATGATTGTTCAGATATTTTAATTGGTGGTGTTGTTGTGGTCTTCAGTCTGAAGGCTGGTTGGAAGCAGTTCTCCGTGCTACTCTATCCTCTGCCAGCCTCTCCATCTCCGAATAACCACTGCAACCTACACCCTTCTGAATCTGCTTGCTGTGTCCATCTTTTGGTCTCCATCTACGATTTTTACTCCCCACACTTCCTTCCAATACCAGACTGGTGATCCTTGATGACTCAGAATGTGTCCCGTCAACCGATCCCTTCTTTTGGTCAAGTTGTGCCAGAAATTTGTCTCCGGTTTTATTCAGCATCTCCGCATTACTTATGTGGTCGACACACCCAATCTTCAACATTTTTCTGTAACACCACATTTCGGAAGCTTCTATTCTCTGTCTATTTGTCGTCCTTGTTTCACTTCCATACATGGCTACACTTCAGAAAAATACACTCCGAAAAGACTTCCTAACACTATATTCTAGGTAAAAAATTTCTCCACTTCAGAAATACTCTTTCTGCCGTTGCCAGTCTACATTTTATGTCCTCACTACTTCATCGTCAGTTATTTTGCTGCCAAAATGACACAACTCATCTATTACCTTAAGTGTCCCGTTCCATAATCTAATTTCACCTTATTTCATTCGGCTACATTCCATTATCTCTGTTTTGCTTTTATTGATGTTCATCTTCTATCCTCCTTTCAAGACACTCCACTCAACTACTCTTCCATGACCTTTGCTGTCAATGACAGAATTTAAACGCCATCGGCAAACCTCAACGTTTTTACTTTTCTTGAAAACACTGTGACAGCACATTGTGTACAGTTTATTTTACAAAAATAGTATTTCAGAATCCAGGTTTATTATACAGGGATGTATGCCGCTTGAAAGCTTCTTGAAGTTATGTTGTAACGAAAGTTTTAATTTTTCAAAATTAATTAATGATGTTGGGATACTTAGCAAAATTTAAAATTATTACAAAAATAGATTACACAGTTTTCAAGAACATTAATTACATATCAACTTCTATATGAAAAACATTTTTATATATCATCTATTCGGAAGGTATTCCCTCTACATCTAAAGTGCCAAATTACTTTTCGGGGTGTGTTTTACCCCTTGAAAGTGAAATTATGCACAAACAAAAAATTCACATTGCACTCTCTTTGCCCCGCCTACACTCCCGCCAGGTTTCATCAAGATCGTTTGTTAACAGTTGGGAATGTTCGCTTGTGAGCTGATGCTTGTTCAGTTCATGCGAATGGCATGTCGTTCATAAACAGGGTGAATAATTTCTGTGTCTAGATATTGCATTCATTTTTCTTTTATTTTTCATTAATTTTGTAGCGCCGTTTGTGACAGGATCATGCATATTAAGAAACGGTAGGGCAGATATAAGATCCGCTTGTTCCACTGAGATGTTGAAAAATACAAGCACTGTTTACCCTCCTTTATGTTTCTCCTTTTTTTCGTTTTCAAGTAGTATTGCTATTCTTATGTTTTGCATCCAAAATTACAAACTGCACTTCGACCGAATTTAGATCTGAACCTAATTTGGAGAGCGATCAGTCTGTTAGCAAGTTTATATTGTATAGAAAAAAATTTTTGCGTCGCTCTTAAATTTTGTCTAGAGTACCGGTTTCGGTGCCTTGTACCGCCACGAGGGCACCCCTATCACGCAGGTATCAGGTTCGTTTACACAAGCGGGAGTTTCATACTGAGTGAGCAAGGTTACGACTCCTTGCCAGGCGATGGCCTGAGATGACGGTACTTGGCACCGAAGCCGGTAGTCATTACACAAAGCTAAAGTGCGACTACACACTACAACAAATAATTATTTCCTGATTGTGTTGGTCATTGTTTCACCCTACAATATGTCGGCTGCTGCTGCTGATTATGAGTTTAAGGACACCAAACATCTAAGGTCATCAGTCTGCTATAACAACCCCCCCCCCCTCCCCCCCTCCGCCCACTGCACCCTCCAGGACGGAATCAGCGTACCTCGTCTGCCTCCATCTAGAGTAAATTATACGTGTAAGTTTGAGCAAATTTTGTTGAAGTTTGCGTAACTTTTGTCTGAGAATGGACGTGGGTGTCAGGCCGGTATTCACCTAGTGCGATGTGGGAAACAACCTAAAAGAGACATCTAATCTGGCCGGCACTCCGGGTCTCATCGTTAACCCACCATGTGTGTTCGAAACGGAGCCGGCGCCTCTCCCTGTCCCGGAAGCGGGCGCATTAAAACACACGGCTGTTCGGGCAGGTATAGTATACCGGGAATATGCTACGGTTTTAAACAAGATAATTAATAATAATTCGTAAGGAACTCTGAGTTATGAACTACATTATGAGAGTCTAAATCACACTGCACAAGAATGGCTAAGAGTTTTATCCAGATCACGATAGAAGACTATTCTGACTGTTAATGGTGTTTATGCTACGTTTCAGCCCACGTTTTATCATGTTTTAGCATACACTATATGAAGGCTCACTCTGCTTTTAAGTTAGCCACCAAGAAGATTGGTAGACTTGTCCATTCCACAAAGCGGCAGATGGTCATAAAGAATGTGGACGCTGATGTGAGTAGAGGCAGTGTCATGCTGGAGCAAGGCCATGTCTCCGCAATATCCTTTCTTCCAGGAGTGCTAGTCCTGCAAGGTTCGTAGGAGAGCTTCTGTGAAGTTTGGAAACTAGGAGACGAAGTACTGGCGGAAGTAAAGCTGTGAGGGGGTGGGGGCGGCGTGAGTCGTGCTTGGGTAGGGTACTTGCCCGCGAAAGGCAAAGGTCCCGAGTTCGAGTCTCGGTCCGGCACACAGTCTTAATCTGCCAGGAAGTTTCACATCAGCGCACACTCCGCTGCAGAGTGAAAATCTCATTCTGGAAACGTGGAACTCTGTCGCCCAGTTCTTGTGCAACATTCGAGTAGCGGGTTCATTCTTCAAATAATTCTTTTTACCGATGAAACAACCACTACAAATCATGGAAAGCTAAAGTAATAAATCTGCATTGCTGGGGCCGCTGAGAACTCGCACTGACGCAGGTTGAACATCAGGAGCAGTGGAGTGCGAATGATTGGTATAGGATTATTGGAGGCTGTTTAATTGGTCCTTGTTGCAATGAAGAAACCATCACATATAAGCACAATTTTTTACTGTAGAGATAACCGTCGCGAGTCACATCTTGGCAATAAGAGTCCTCGTCAAACAAAGGGAGGACGTTCAAGTGTGTTTAACTGTTGTGTACGAAAACAGAGTATTTTTTGCTCAAGAGAGAAAATTGTAACAATGGCGGGCGACACGGCAGCGACAAAACTTATGTTATATACGAGTATAGTGCTATTGTTCATATTCCAACTACAGAGTTGCTCTGTTTCATTTTTGATGTACAGATGTGGAATATTTATTAACACACTAGCGGAGAGTCACGGCGTTGCCCAGGTAAATTTACGGAAGTTTACGGTGGGGCCAGATGGGAGTTGTTCGATCGTGAGGTTACAGGCAGAGAGCTCTGGCTGGTGCAGCTATCTCGGACGCTACTGCAGCCGTTGTCGAGGGAGCGGTTGTGTATGATTGCAAAGTGTGGAGCTATTACGGTATCAGTATAGTCTGAAACGAATCTAACTGGTGTACATTCTCGACCAGAAGACTTATCTACATTAATCTTTAGGTGGGGATCTTTCGTTGAGGGAGCGGTAGCGTATGATTGATAAGTATGGAGCTATTACGGTATCAGCATACTCTGAAGGGAATCTAACTGGATGAGAAGACTTACATTCATTAAAATGGTTAGAGTTGTTTCGTTACACCGATCATAACGACTTTTAAGTAAGCAGCAGTCCTTGATTCAAATTTTGGAATATTTACTAGTCTTGTTTGGTAACGGAATTTCGGAAAATTGTATTTAGTAACTCCGCTTTAGTGGCACTGTCATCGGTAACATTGACAACACTATCGTGCAGTGAAGCTATTGACTGTGTCTTACCATTGTTGTACATTACATACCAATAGAATCTTCTCGGATTTTCTGCCGGATTTCGAGACGAGTTCCATTTTGGTAACTATTAAAAGCATCTCACGCTGAAATCAGCGGTAAATTTCGAGCTCCTGTAAGACTCCGCCAATCTTGACAATTTTGGCTCATTTTAAATTCTGCTCTCTTTTTCTCGTTGCTTCTGCAACGGTGTTCCGACCTCTTTTGTGCACCATGATGGATCAGTTCCGTCTCTTAATCATTCTATTGTAAAATCAGACAATTCTTCCGAAAAAAAGCTTTAGTCCTATCTTTACTCATGTGGAAGATACGGTCTTGTAAAATCGGATGGATCCTCTCGAACCACCCCGCATTTCCAAACATCGGCTGCCTACCTCCATAGGTGCTGCTGCCACCCAGCTGATTACATCACAACGGCCGCAGTTAGTCGGACACTGCCACATGTGGGGATACCTAACAATGCTGACAGGTATCAGGGAGGGTGAATAGCGCAGCGCCAACAGCGGGAAGACGGACGCAGCTTGGTCTTCTGTAGGACGACGGGTCTACGCCACCACACTCCATTTCGATCTCGGGCACCAGCACACCGTCTACTACAGCCAGCAGTGCTCGTGTCGCCGGACCAGGCGCAGTGAAAAGTGCAAGCAACCGAAAGACTGAAACGTATCGGGCATCGTCGAACGCAAGATTCCTGGCCACAAGCGTTACCAGAAGACATCATTGGCTTAGCACCTATTTTTGGCCGTTGAACCATCACCCGGCAAGGTAGGACCTTCCTGATATACTCGTTCACCTACGTGTCTCAGCGATTGGCCATAGACACTTGTAGCGCCTGGTCATCTTCAGTATTTTAGAATTGGTCGCACTAATATTTTGTATGTTGTTGCCTTTCCCAAAACTATACCAAGAATACAGATCTTCCATCTGTCGCTCCAGATACCGATCTGACATGTTAGTACCATTTCATATCGCTTTGTAATAGTTCAAAATGGCTCTGAGCGCTATGGGACTTAACTTCTGAGGTCATCAGTCCCCTAGAACTTAGAACTGCTTAAACCTAACTAACCTAAAGACATCACACACATCCATGCCCGAGGCAGGATTCGAACCTGCGGCCGTAGCGGTTGCGCGGTTCCAGACTGTAGCGCCTAGAACCGCTCGGCCAGTCCGGCCGGCGCTTTGTAGTAGTATCTCTAGATACAGAAACGGCGTGACAGGCTGCAGTATTTTACTGCTGATTCATAAATAAAGTTCACCGTATTATCCACACTGCGTCAAAAAGAGTGGGTATTTCATGCAAGTACTGCTCTAGCTACAGCTGCACTTTAGCATCAGCGGCTGCGACACTGCAGCGACATCGCCCCTACAGATGCTTAGCTGTCTGTTGCTGTTGTCTCTTGTCTACAGTGACATGAGCACTCCTTTTGATTTAACTGTTCCAGGCGTAATTCTGGATGGCCACTTCATCCACGGCGGCACAGTGAGTGGAGTCATAACACCTATCACAGCTACATTTTCCTGCCAGTTCTTCGCCACAGAGGTCCGTAGCTCGTGGTCGTGCGGTAGCGTTCTCGCTTCCCGCGGCCGGGTTCCTGGGTTCGATTCTCGGCGGGGTCAGGGATTTTCTCTGCCCCGTGATGACTGGGTGTTGTGTGATGTCCTTAGGTTAGTTAGGTTTAAGTACTTCTAAGTTCTAGGGGACTGATGGTCATAGCTGTTAAGTCCCATAGCGCTCAGAGCCATTTGAACCATTTTTTCGTCACAGAGGCCCGCAACGGACCGGCCGCGACTGGTGCTCTTATCTGATGTTACAATGTTATTCCAAAATGTAATAATACTTTCATCCAAAATATACCATACCTTGTTCAAGTAAAAGAGTATTTCAGAATGAGTTTACTCTTTGACAAGTGTATGATGTGTTGATAATACAGAGTTCTTACGTTTACCATACCAAGTACTTGAAGCATTCATACGTGCTATAAAGCGATTCAGGACGGTCATTACTGCACGTTGAATTTCAACTGGACTTACCGTAGCAGAGACTTTTGTTATACGGTTCATATCTTTGGAAGACCTTTGAGTTCCCTTGTAGATCTCTTGTTTTAATTTTCCCGTCATACAAGCGTCCAGAGGTATTATGGCTGGTGAGCGACTCGTCGATCTGCAAATGATCTCCTAAGATCAGTAATTATCCGTGAGTAATGAGTGCGACATCTATCATGCTCGTACCACAGGGATTGCTTTACCTTCAGTGGTACGTCTTCTAACAGCTGCTGTTGAATATCCGTTAGGAACGTAGACACAGTTACTAATAGAGTCCCAAAAGTAAAACAGGCACCAACGACGTGATTCTTGAACAGCCCGTACCTCACACAGACCAAGACCGTTGGGCATACCCTTCTCTCACTCAGCATAGATTTCTGACAATAGTACGTACTGCGAAGTTTGTTTGCACTGGGGTCTACAGTATCGATCCGTATATTTCAAAAGAAAAGATTCTCCTTTATGAGTTGTACAATCTTCACTTTATTTGCTATTGGCCAATTGCAATTTCACGATCGTTACCTAAAAAACACACCAAACTCAAAAATAATAAAACATGCAACCTGTATAACAAATCTATACAAAAACACACAAAAAACCAGAGTTTTAAGTTGAATATAGGATTCATTCCAGTACTTAATTCATATACCACTATGCATCATGTCACAACAGACGTGACATGCAAATCAATCTACCAGCACAGATGTCGAGCATGAACGGAAAGTTTCTAATAGACGTGAGACAACCACGTACAATATAACATAACAAGTGACTATTTCTCCACATAAACGCCATCCTGTTTAATGCTTGTGGTGACCCGTGGCACAAGCTTCATTATGTCCTAGAAGAACTCTCCCGCCAGCTCGTTCCCCCACTTCATAAATTCTTTCAGCACCTGCTCAACAGTTCAAAATTTAATTCCACTTATATGTGCCTTCATGGAGGACAAAATATGATAACTGAAGGAGCCGAAGTCAGGGGAATACGGGGGAAATTCAAAACAACCAAATGAATCCAAGAGCCCCTTGGTGGCTAAGGCTGTGTGAGGACGGGCGTTGTCCAACAAGGGCACTCCTCTCGTCAGTATTACCCTCCTTTTTATTCTTAATGCTCCATTTCAGATTTTTAGAGTCTCACAGTACCTCTGTGCATTGACAGTCTCCCGCTGAAGCAAAAATTCGACCAAAATGATGCCATTGTGGCCCCAAAACAATGAGGCACTGATTTTTTGCCCAAAATTGTGGTTTTCAAGTTGCTCAGGAAAGTCGTTGGCGCTAGTGACAATATTTTTCTTGTTCAGCTCTGCCAGCTGTTTTGAGACCTATCTTAGGCACAGTTTCAGGTATTCCAGCGTTTCTGTGTGTATCTCGTATAAGAGAGTTCTAGAGAGTCGTGGATACATCGCGAAAATTTCATCCACTGTCAATCGGAGATCTTCAAAACAGTTTCCTCGAGTTTTTGCATCAAGTCATGAGTCAAAAAGCCTCTGTTTGTTACGAAAATTTGTCCTGGCTCCACTAAACTTGCTGCACCATTTAAACACCTTCTTTCTGTTTATAAAATCTTCGCCGTAAACTGTTTTGATTCGCGAAACAATCTTGGTAGATGCTCCCCGAGTAGGGAGCGGATCACAGAACGTGGCTCGCATTTGGCGGGATTTCTTACGGACATCTTTCACGCAGCTAGCACTACAATGTGTTCCTGGATGCTTACTCTGGTCAGGGGACCTCCTCCCCTCTCTCTACCACTTATTGTTGCCAACGCTCAAAAACTAAAAATAACACAGGCAGTTATTGTACTTTCTGAACGTGCCAAGTGTTCTCTTGATATGTCCACATACAGATGAAGTACAAAACAGCCATTTCAAAGTACAGCAAACATACTACCAAAGATACTTCAGGTTTTTACCGACTGTGTGGTACTATGCATCGTACATAGATCTCTGGCATAAAAATGGTGATAATTACACGCTTATTTTCGAGATATTTATAATATCATAGCAAAATAAACCTAATAACAGGTATGTCACTTCTATATTGCATATAGTGCGGAGCATAAAATCTACGTATGAAACTCATTTCCATCATCAATGTTCAACATTCTGTTCTTTCCGTGTCTGGGATGTTTTGTAATCTAAATTGCCCAACAGGAAATAAACTGAAGGTCGTATAACCTATAATGGACAACGTTTTCTTTTGGAAAACATAGTGCGAAGGTTGATTCGTCCACGATTTAGAAACAATGTTTCATTCTTAAGAAAAATCTTATATAGAAACGCTACATCACTCTGCAGTTTTTGTAGACACCATTTGGAGAACTGTGGCTGATTCTGAATGTCATTTTCATGAAGCTGTAGAAGGAGCGAAATTTGGAAAGGATAAACTGTGTCATAAAAACCATTGGTTTAAATTATTTCATTAGTCTAGACGTGACCAATATATTTTCTATACAACCGCACCGCTGCTCAAATATTTTGGCGATGTTCACCTCAAACGATAGCCAAATCGATTGGCTGAACAGCTTGACTAGCGAGTTGTCTGATAATGACAACTACACAGCACAGATCTAGTGTATCTTTGCCACTGAGGAACGAAGACGCATCGATGGCAGAGACCACAGGTATCTAGAGGCTGCACCACAAGCGACAGTAATTACGCCACATGACCGCTGGCCACGCAGTCGGGCACTTGGAGAACTACCGGGTGGTTATAATTAAAGTGCAGCTACTCAAAGAGATCCAATGCGGACTGTAATCATCGTATGACCGTGATACTTGTTACATACTCCAGCGCGTTAATGCAGAACCGATTTACGCTCGAAAAAATTAGTTCCAATTTTGGCACCAGGTGCAAATCTGACGCTGTTCAGCATCTCGTCGACGTCTCTCGTGCTCATATTGAACAAACTGTGTAAGCAGCGGTTAATAGTAACATCAACATTATGCGTTTCTCATTTGTATGACCTTTGCTGCCCACTTCCCGTTCGTAATACATCACATATGGAAACATTTGCATACGTCTTTCTTGCATTCACAGCGCCAGATATGCACCTGGTAGCCAAATTTGGAGCTAATTTTTTTTTCAGTTTGAATCGTTTGCTGATTGACGCATGAGAATATACAGTATGTGATCAAAAGTATCCGGACACCCCCAAAAACATATGTTTTTCATATTAGGTGCATTGTGCTGCGACCTACTGCCAGGTACTCCATATCAGCCACCTCAGTAGTTATTAGACATCGTGAGAGAGCAGAATGGTACGCTCCGTGGAACTCACGGACTTCGAACGTGGTCAGGTGATTGAGTGTCACTTGTGTCATGAGTCTGTACGCGTGATTTCCACACCCCTTAGCATCCATAGGTCCACTGTTTCCGATGCATAGTGATGTGGAATCGTGAAGGGTCACGTACAGCACAAAAGAGCACAGGCCGTCCTCGTCTCTTAACCGACAGAGACCGCCGACAGTTGAAGAGGTTCGTAATGTGTAATAGGCAGACATCTATCCAGACCATCACTCAGGAATTCCAAACTGCATCAGGACCCAATGCAAATACTATGACAGTTAGGCGGGATGTGAGACAACTCGGATTTCATGGTCGTGCGGCTGCTCATAAGCCAGACATCACGTCGGTAAATGCCAAACCACGCCTCACTTGATGTAAGGAGCGTAAACATTGGACGACTGAACAGTGGAAAAACGTTGTGTGGCGCGACGAATCACGGTAGACAATGGCAGGGTGTGGGTATTGTGAATGCCCGGTGAAGGTCATCCGCCAGCGTGTGTAGTGCCAACATTAAAATTCAGAGGTGGTGGTGTTATGATGTGGTCGTGTTTCTCACGGAGGGGGCTTGCACCCCTTGTTTTGCGCGGCACTGTCACAGCATGCACCTTCTTGCTTCCCACTGTTGAAGAGCAATTCTGGAACGGCGATTGCGTCTTTCAACACGATCGAGCACATGTTCATAATGCACGGCCTGTGGCGGAATGTTACACGACAATAACATCTCTGTAAAGGAGTGGCCTGCACAGAGTTCTGATCTGAATCCTATAGAACACCTTTGGGATGTTTTGAAACGCCGACTTCGTGCCAAGCCTCACCGACCGACATCGGTACCTCTCCTCAGCGCAGCACTCCGTGAAGAATGGGGTGCCATTCCCCAAGAAAGCTTCCAACACCTGATTTTTTTCGCCATAAGTTTATTAAGTGAAGTGAAGGACTCCTGGTACAGAATCGTCAATAATGTTATAGGTACAAATTAGAGCCTTCATGCTATTGTTTTATGCGGCACAATCTGTGTCAAAAATGCTTTCTTGTGGACACACTCTCACACAGATTTATAGGTGATAACTATTTACATACTGGGAGGACATTTAAAAAAATCTTTGCTAAAACGAACTGATAGTAAATGTGTAGAAATCACCGACTTGTTGGTTCCTGATCGGGTAACTTATCCGTACATGAAAAACAACGCTATGCGCCTTTTCGAGATTTATGTCAATTATATTATTAACAAGAAAGGAGATGACAGCCTAGTGGAGTTCCAAACGTATATTGAAAAAGAGTATTTTATACACGCTCATTAAAAGATCTCAAAGTACAATTTGGAACTATGCTAAACATCCATTTCCAAAAGTCGGGTGTAGGATAAGAAACAATGTAGCTGCTCAATTTATGGTTGTAGAAATGTAGAGGTGCTGGCAACTTGTAGGGGATAGGTGCTAGGGCGAACGGCGGGGACTTCATGGGCCCCAAGGCCGCTACGGTAGCTGTGAAGGCCTCAGCAGAACCTTGAAATGTCATCCCGTACATGCTGGTCAGTTGACAGTGCCAGTAATTACGAACGAAAATGACAAAATACTCAGAAAGAAATTAAATTTCGAACTAAAGACTCGAAGAATTTAGGTGGACTGTAGAGGGTCTGTAAGCAGAAATCCATAGGTCGCCGGTTCGAATCCGGCCTGGAGGAAACGTTTTTATAGCTGTAGCTCGGAAGGACAATTGACACACAAAGCTGACGGTTGTTCTTCGCACGCCAGGGAATTCTTCTTCACCAGATTGAATTTTCACCTGGGCGACGGTCGTTGTCGCAAAGGGGAGCTAGAAGCCTTGGCGTGCCATGAGGCGATTATGATTATTCATAGAGAGAAAATGAGTAGTATATGAATGACTGAATATTAATACTGTAATAAGTATATTCTGGCCACGATACAGTTTATACGTATGTTTTGCACTACAGAAAGTTTTGTAATTAGTGGCGTTATTTTGTATTCCGTGGTGACAAATAAACCAACTTTACATGTTAAAAAAAGAAAAAAATATGGTGCTGTGCTTAGAGTTGTTGATTCACGATCAAGAGGCTCTGGGTTCGATTCCCGACTGGGTCACGGATTGTTGGTTTCCCAGTCGGGCTGTCAGTGTGTGTTGTTCTCTTCATTACTTCAACATCATCACCGACGAGTAGGTCGCCGAATTGATGTCAAATACAAAGACTTCCACCAAGCGGCCGAACTCCCCGGAAGGGGGCTCCCGGGCAAAAAAGCCACACGCAAAATTGGGTTCTAAGGATTTCTTTCGAATATCCGTGCCGCCGAGGTCTGTGTCGCTTGGAACACTCTGCATGCTCTCAGATTATTTTTAACTGTCACTGATTGCATTCTTTGATAAACGTTGCACCTCTGGAACTTTAGCTGTCAACGCCTTCCATTTATTTTTTTGTGGGCTCTAAATTTTTCCGAATAAAAGGACCTAGCGATTTAAGTTGTATCAGTGTTTGAAGGCCAGTAAATATTGTAACAGTAAAAATATTTATTCAGTTGAAGTAGATAACAGCACAGACTGGTGCTCTTCTAGAACCTGAGTTATGTGTTTGCTTACATCAGCTATAGAATGGTGGACGTTTGTTGGGCAGGGCATTGGTTTACGGCCCTTCATCTTCTTTCTACTTCATCGGTTGCTCTTAGGAGAGAGTATCGCCGGCTGTAAGGTCTGAGGAGAGGCCCGATGTCTCTAAATGGTTTAAAGAAGATGGTAATGAAATTCGAAAACACAGGTGAGCCTGGCGTGGCATGGGTGAAAGGAAGGCGTCGTATCCCGGTGGAAGTTATTGACGAGGTGCCCCACATACTGTACTAGATCGTGCAGAGTCACGAGAATTGTCCATCCCAAGGTCAACATTACGGAAAGTTTGGCGGTCTATTTTACACTGATACCTGTACAAGGTCCAGACGCTCCAACATTTGAACCTCAAGATCCGCAGCAACGTTCTGAATTTGGGTTTTGGGTTTCTGGCACGGATAGAAGTTGATGATATGTGACCGAGCAATATTCTACCGAGAGACGAGATACATTTTACACTACACGGTGCAGTGAATACACAGAACTGCCGAATGCGGGGCACCGTTAAACTGTGTGTTGTGCACGAAACGCCACTGCACTCGCCGTATGTAACTGTGGTGCGGATTCACAAGCATCTTTATTCTCGGTCCGTTATCCTTTGACGAGAATACACCCAGAGGGCCTATCAGATGTAGCATGACGTTTGCACGTTATCGAGGCCTCCTTGTACAGCAGATCATTCCTGCATTAGAAGAGCACAACTCTATGGAAACCATACATGTAAGATCCCCCCCATGAACCATGGACCTTGCCGTTGGTGGGGAGGCTTGCGTGCCTCAGCGATACAGATAGCTGTACCGTAGGTGCAACCACAACGGAGGGGTATCTGTTGAGAGGCCAGACAAACGTGTGGTTCCTGAAGAGGGGCAGCAGCCTTTTCAGTAGTTGCAAGGGCAACAGTCTGGATGATTGACTGATCTGGCCTTGTAACAATAACCAAAACGGCCTTGCTGTGCTGGTACTGCGAACGGCTGAAAGCAAGGGGAAACTACAGCCGTAATTCTTCCCGAGGGCATGCAGCTTTACTGTATGATTACATGATGATGGCGTCCTCTTGGGTAAAATATTCCAGAGGTAAAATAGTCCCCCATTCGGATCTCCGGGCGGGGACTACTCAAGAGGATGTCGTTATCAGGAGAAAGAAAACTGGCGTTCTACGGATCGGAGCGTGGAATGTCAGATCCCTTAATCGGACAGGTAGGTTAGAAAATTTAAAAAGGGAAATGGATAGGTTGAAGTTAGATATAGTGGGAATTAGTGAAGTTCGGTGGCAGGAGGAACAAGACTTCTGGTCAGGTGACTACAGGGTTATAAACACAAAATCAAATAGGGGTAATGCAGGAGTAGGTTTAATAATGAATAGGAAAATAGGAATGCGGGTAAGCTACTACAAACAGCATAGTGAACGCATTATTATGGCCAAGATAGATACGAAGCCCACACCTACTACAGTAGTACAAGTTTATATGCCAACTAGCTCTGCAGATGACGAAGAAATTGAAGAAATGTATGATGAAATAAAAGAAATTATTCAGATTGTGAAGGGAGACGAAAATTTAATAGTCATGGGTGACTGGAATTCGAGTGTAGGAAAAGGGAGAGAAGGAAACATAGTAGGTGAATATGGATTGGGGGACAGAAATGAAAGAGGAAGCCGCCTGGTAGAATTTTGCACAGAGCACAACATAATCATAACTAACACTTGGTTTAAGAATCATGAACGAAGGTTGTATACATGGAAGAACCCTGGAGATACTAAAAGGTATCAGATAGATTATATAATGGTAAGACAGAGATTTAGGAACCAGGTTTTAAATTGTAAGACATTTCCAGGGGCAGATGTGGACTCTGACCACAATCTATTGGTTATGACCTGTAGATTAAAACTGAAGAAACTGCAAAAAGGTGGGAATTTAAGGAGATGGGACCTGGATAAACTAAAAGAACCAGAGGTTGTACAGAGATTCAGGGAGAGCATAAGGGAGCAATTGACAGGAATGGGGGAAATAAATACAGTAGAAGAAGAATGAGTAGCTTTGAGGGATGAAGTAGTGAAGGCAGCAGAGGATCAAGTAGGTAAAAAGACGAGGGCTAGTAGAAATCCTTGGGTAACAGAAGAAATACTGAATTTAATTGATGAAAGGAGAAAATATAAAAATGCAGTAAGTGAAACAGGCAAAAAGGAATACAAACGTCTCAAAAATGAGATCGACAGGAAGTGCAAAATGGCTAAGCAGGGATGGCTAGAGGACAAATGTAAGGATGTAGAGGCCTATCTCACTAGGGGTAAGATAGATACCGCCTACAGGAAAATTAAAGAGACCTTCGGAGATAAGAGAACGACTTGTATGAATATCAAGAGATCAGATGGAAACCCAGTTCTAAGCAAAGAAGGGAAAGCAGAAAGGTGGAAGGAGTATATAGAGGGTCTATACAAGGGCGATGTACTTGAGGACAATATTATGGAAATGGAAGAGGATGTAGATGAAGATGAAATGGGAGATACGATACTGCGTGAAGAGTTTGACAGAGCACTGAAAGACCTGAGTCGAAACAAGGCCCCCGGAGTAGACAATATTCCATTGGAACTACTGACGGCCGTGGGAGAGCCAGTCCTGACAAAACTCTACCATCTGGTGAGCAAGATGTATGAAACAGGCGAAATACCCTCAGACTTCAAGAAGAATATAATAATTCCAATCCCAAAGAAAGCAGGTGTTGACAGATGTGAAAATTACCGAACTATCAGCTTAATAAGTCACAGCTGCAAAATACTAACACGAATTCTTTACAGACGAATGGAAAAACTAGTAGAAGCCAACCTCGGGGAAGATCAGTTTGGATTCCGTAGAAACACTGGAACACGTGAGGCAATACTGACCTTACGACTTATCTTAGAAGAAAGATTAAGGAAAGGCAAACCTACGTTTCTAGCATTTGTAGACTTAGAGAAAGCTTTTGACAATGTTGACTGGAATACTCTCTTTCAAATTCTAAAGGTGGCAGGGGTAAAATACAGGGAGCGAAAGGCTATTTACAATTTGTACAGAAACCAGATGGCAGTTATAAGAGTCGAGGGACATGAAAGGGAAGCAGTGGTTGGGAAGGGAGTAAGACAGGGTTGTAGCCTCTCCCCGATGTTGTTCAATCTGTATATTGAGCAAGCAGTAAAGGAAACAAAAGAAAAATTCGGAGTGGGTATTAAAATTCATGGAGAAGAAATAAAAATGTTGAGGTTCGCCGATGACATTGTAATTCTGTCAGAGACAGCAAAGGAGTTGGAAGAGCAGTTGAATGGAATGGATAGTGTCTTGAAAGGAGGATATAAGATGAACATCAATAAAAGCAAAACAAGGATAGTGGAATGTAGTCGAATTAAGTCGGGTGATGCTGAGGGAATTAGATTAGGAAATGAGGCACTTAAAGTAGTAAAGGAGTTTTGCTATTTGGGGAGCAAAATAACTGATGATGGTCGAAGTAGAGAGGACATAAAATGTAGGCTGGCAATGGCAAGGAAAGCGTTTCTGAAGAAGAGAAATTTGTTAACATCCAGTATTGATTTAAGTGTCAGGAAGTCATTTCTGAAAGTATTCGTATGGAGTGTAGCCATGTATGGAAGTGAAGCATGGACGATAAATAGTTTGGACAAGAAGAGAATAGAAGCTTTCGAAATGTGGTGCTACAGAAGAATGCTGAAGATTAGATGGGTAGATCACATAACTAATGAGGAAGTATTGAATAGGATTGGGGAGAAGTTTGTGGCACAACTTGACCAGAAGAAGGGATCGGTTGGTAGGACATGTTCTGAGGCATCAAGGGATCACCAATTTAGTATTGGAGGGCAGCGTGGAGGGTAAAAATCGTAGGGGGAGACCAAGAGATGAATACACTAAGCAGATTCAGAAGGATGTAGGTTGCAGTAGGTACTGGGAGATGAAAAAGCTTGCACAGGATAGAGTAGCATGGAGAGCTGCATCAAACCAGTCTCAGGACTGAAGACCACAACAACAACAACAACAACAACATGTAAGATGGGGCAACACTTCATGTCGCTTGCCTAGTGAAAGATCTATACTGAAGAGCCAGAGACAATGGTATACCTGCCTAATATCATGTAGGCCCCCCCCCCTCCCGAGCACGCAGAAGTGCCGCAACACGATGTGACAGGGACTCGACTAACGTCTGAAATAGCGCTGGAGGGAACGACACCATGAATCCTGCAGGATTGTCCACAAATCCCTAAGAGTACGAGGTGGTGGAGATCTCTTCTGAACAGCACGTTGCAAGACATCCCAGATAAGCACAATAATGTTCATGTCTCGTGAGTCTGGTGGACAGCAGAAATGTTTAAACACAGAAGAGTGTTGTTGGAGCCACTCTGTAGCAATTCTGGACGTATGGGATGTCGCATTGTCCTGCTCGAATTGCCCAAGTCCGTCGGAATGCACAATGGACACGAATGGATGCAAGTGATCAGACAGGATGCTTACGTTCGTGTCACCTGTCAGAGTCGTATCTAGACGTATCAGGCCTCCATATCACTCCAACTACACACGCCCCACACCATTACAGAGCCTCCACCAGCTTGAATAGTCTCCTGCTGACATGCAGGCTCCGTGGATTCATGAGGTTCTCTTCATACCCGTACACGTCCAACTGCTCGATTCAATTTAAAACGAGACTCGTCCGACCAGGCAACATGTTTCCAGTCATCAACAGTCCAACCTCAGTATTTACGGGCCCAGGTGAGGCGTAAATCTTTGCGTCGTGCAGTCATCAGGGGCTCCGAAAGCCCGTGTCGAGGATGTCTCGTTGAATGGTTCGCACGCTGACACTTGTTGATGGCCCAGCATTGAAATCTGCAGCAGTTTGCGGAAGGGTTGCACTTCTGGCACAGTGAACTGTTCTCTTCAGTCGACGTTGATTCCGTTCCTGCAGGATCTTTTTCCGGCTGTAGCGATGTCGGAGATTTGATGTTTTACCGGATTCCTGATATTCACGGTACACTCGTGAAATGGTCGCACGGGAAAATCCCCAGTTCATCGCTACGTCGGAGATGCTGTGTCCCATCGCTCGTGTGCCGACTATAACACCACGATCAAACTCAATTAAATCTTAATAAGCTACCATTACAGCAGCAGAAACTGATATAACAACTGCGCCAGACACTTCGTGTCTTATAAAGGCATTGCCTACCGCAGCGCCGTATTCTGCCAGTTTACATATCTATGTATTTGAATACGCATGCCTATACCAGTTTCTTTGGTGTTCAGTGTATAAACTTCCACGAACGCGTTCTGCTCTAGTCGTTTTCCAGATACATGGTCTGCAATGTAATCTGATCCGAACACATGTGATTTTTGGTTCTGGTGATACCTAAGTGAACCCATTTACCAAGGACCCGAATGGGTTTTACCTGATCTGAAGGCCAGTACACAGGAACACGTCGTTCAGATTCCACCGGATTTGCTGCGAGCAGCTGTTGATCACGTCGTTTTAGGTATGTAGCGGCAGTTAATAAACAATAAACATTTCTCCTTCTCACTCACCTATGTGAGTAGCTGCACTTCAATTACAACCATACGGTAGTTACACTAAAAAACGTTGTCAGTGTTACAGTTCAGCAGTTCACAAACATCGAAAACTACTACACAAAATTTTCGAAATTGTCCACTAAAACTTAGTAAAAACAGCACATCGATGTATTTGCTCGTTCTGGATATATTATGGGTGATCTGTTCTTGCTGCTTTGCCCTGTATGTCGTCAGTCAAAATCCTATACCGTACAGGGATTCGAACCCAGTCCTGTTTCAGGGCAGTACTCTCTCAGTTACCCCTTCTGCAGGCGACTCACGTATCGACACAAAGATGCGACTTGTCATTGGCTTCATACATTTCCTTCAAAAAATTGTACAAATACTCTCCCTTAGTAATGTCAGAATACCACCTCGGAGAGGAAAGATGAATAATTACTTCAGTAATTCCAATTATTATGTTTTGACGTTTCACACAGGTTGCGAACTTAACAGCTGATATCAGTGCCTGGTGGTTATATATGCAGTGTAAGAACCGGAACAACCTGCCGTTGTCAGACACTGTGTAATATTCACAAAGGTAAAAGAAAACGCGATGTATGCTAATGTCGCTACAAGCTGATAGATGTCATCATTAAAAGCATCAGCGATTTTTTGCTGGCTTATTACACTCTATAAATTGTCCATTCAAAACTTCCGAGACTGATTCCATTCCTTGCGTGTAAACGACGTCAGCGCAGTAACTACGGTGGCATCTTGAACTAACAACAATAAACAACAGATGTGCATTCGACTAGTCAGTTGTGAGCACGCATTGTTAAGTAGTGGACCTGGAACCGTTGTCTGTCAATATTGTTGCGTCAAAAATCGTAAAGCAGCAAATCAAGTGTTCAAGATATTCTGCGGAATGCTTTGAAGAAAGTGTGTGCAAAGGCTTGTACCGCACTCGATTGAAACAACGATGCATGGGCGCCTGCCGTGACTTAATGGAAATGGAAAATGCGCACAAGTCTTGTAAAAAAAAAAAAAAAAAAAAAAAAAAAAAAAAGAAAAGAAACACATGTGAGAAGACTTCGAGTTAGCAATACAAAAAAAAATGGCTCTGAGCACTATGGGACTCAACTGCTGAGGTCATTAGTCCCCTAGAACTTAGAACTAGTTAAACCTAACTAACCTAAGGACATCACAAACCTGCGACCGTAGCGGTCTTGCGGTTCCAGACTGCAGCGCCTTTAACCGCACGGCCACTTCGGCCGGCTAGCAATACAAACCTACCGCAAAACGACAAAGTGCAGAAATTCACATGAAGGGTCAGCACTTTCACGACTTAAGCGACATTCAAGCTAAAGTTACACGCGACTGGAATAGCATCCGAAAGAAGGATTTTTCTGGCAGTTTCACACGGTTCTATGAACGTTCTGTTGGTTTTACTAACGTGGGGGAAGACCAAGTAGAACACCTGAATCTTTAAGACTTTTCTCCATTTTTATCAATCTAGTCTTTAAATTTTTCAGCTGATGGGGCACAGACATTTTGTTCCATACCCAGATAACATATATTTTGTAGTTTTCTGGCATTCTCTGTTCGAATGCGCATGCGTTGCCTGTAACTGAATGTTCATGTTTAATTAAATTTGCATTTTCTTGTGTTGTCGCCTGGCGATAGACATAATAGCCCTGTATGAAGCGCAATATTTGCGAAGAGTGAGGAAGAACACTTCCGGTTTCGCACTTTCGATCGCTTGGCTAACAGCGTTCCGAGCGTCGGAAAACAAATCCCGGGTGCACCATTTGTAAGGCAAACCAGTGGCATCGCCGAATTATGGCCTCGCGCGAAAAACCTTAACGCGGCACTTTGCGAAGGCCGTAAAGAGCCGTACGCAAATTTATGGCTGGGAGTCTACAGAAACGTCTCTTTCGGATTTCACAAACAGGTCGTTGCTGTCAATTAATGGCTTCGTAAACGCGAGTGGCCGCAGATAAAGTTTACGATCTTCTGCAGCTGCTGCCATCCCTCACCACAGCGGCTGCCACTCAGAGAAACCCGTTAGTCCTCGCCTACGACAACCTGTCCACTAACTATAATATTTCACCACTGCGTCCTACCGACATACATTTGTAAACTTTACAGATAAAAATATTACTCTGGTATATACGTTCTCAGCGTTTGCGGCTGTGGCAAGACATTAAATTTTAAATGAACAGCACATGGAAATTAATTAGTCACTCGTATTGTATTCAGTAGTTCAAAAAAATCAAATTATATACAAGCACCAGAGTAACTCAACATCTTTCAGACTTGTAATGATGTCTTTCAACACATCACATTTTGCCTTTAATTGTCACAAGAGTCATATCTAAATTTCTGTCATTATTTCTCACTGAACTGTTTCAAACGAGAATCAGACTTTTAATTCATCCTCCGACTGTCTTTCTGCTGTGATCTGATTTGTCATTCGCATTCATCTTGTGCCATGAATTGTCTACCAATTGGCCTCATGGTTACTCTTTAGTAACTGACTTCTATTCGACTTGTACCACATTGTCTATACACTAAAGACCGGGTATTTCCATTCTTAAGTCACATTGTCCCTTCCACGTGAAAAAAACTGAAAACTGAGTATTATACTGTAAAACGTTATCCAAAATAAATTCATTACTGAACAAACTAATAAGGAAAATAGAGATAACTCAAGAAACAATGCAAAAATAAACTTATCCAATACAGTGAAAGTAGAACACAGCACGAATGAAGCAGGGAAGCAACGCCCTAGATCAGTGTTTTCCAACTCAGCGGTTGGTCGAGAGACGTTCATCTCTGTCTTCTCGTGAGAAGCTCAGCGCTGTTCATTGTTAGTGATACTCCACTTCGAGAGAACTTCTCTGTCTTGCAAAGTGGGAAGGTAGCTCATTGTGTGATCTAAAAAAATGTCTGTAAATGGTAGTTTAGGATGTTATTTTCTAGAAATGTTAAATAGGGAAAAACAGCTCATTGGGTAACGTAAAAAGATGTGTGAGGAGTAGCCGTTTCGGTTTTGGTTTTCTCAGAATTTTATGAGTGAGTGGAGAGGAAGTTCATTGAATAAATTATAAGACATTTGCTAGGTGGGGTGTTGGATTACTGTTTTAAAAAAATATATCATTCGCGAGTGTTTAGGGAAGCTATTGACCGTTGAAGTAAAGACAGAATTTTTGAGACACTTTGGTTCGAGATGCGAAAGCCAATACTCGGGGTTTGGAGAAGTCGAGAAGCAGACGATCTGGATAGAGATGCGAAAAAGGACACTCTGGAAAGTAGTACAAAGCAGACTAGCATTTCTAGGTCAGCCCATTACACAGCAACTGATAAGTAGGAGTTGACAATGGGCCCACCGTTATACAGGACTTGGCTCTCCAGCAAAACTATATTGAAGTTATTCATAAACAATATTTTACAATAAAATACCTTTCTCTCACACTGTAATTAAGTAATGAGAACACTAATTATTACATTTGGAATTCACTGGCTTGGTTAAAATTCTGTTTCTATGAAATATAAAACCATAAAACCATGAGTGGGCCAATTCCTGTTCCCACTGGCAAATCGGACTTCATCAACGCAAAACAAGCAGGTACTATGTAATAAATCTAAACTAAATGCCGTCCGAACAGGCTTTGAAAGCCCAAAGATACCGATCGACAGCCACGTCAACCCTCAGCCCACAGGCGTCACTGGATAGCCAGCACACCGCTCTCCGGACCGTTGTTAGTTTCGTGACCGGAGCCGCTATTTCCCCATGAAGTAGCTCCTCAATTGTCGTCACAAGGACTCCTGTTGCCAACAGCGCTCGGCAGACTGGATGTTCACCCATCCAAGTGTTAGTCAAGACCGTCAGCGCTTAATTTCGGTGATCTGTCGGGATCCACTGTTACCACTGCGGCAAGGCCGTTGGCTACATAATAAATAGAAATAGGTATTATCTCAGCGAGATGTCCATAAGCATGGTTGAATATATCGCCACCAAAGGACTAATTCTGATCAAAAAAACTCAGTTTTCTTTTCCAACCTTCTGTATGTTATTCTTGTCAGCAACTTGCATATGTGATTTGTTAAGCTGGTTGTGCGATAATTCTCGCACTTGTCAACTCTTGTAATCTTCGGAATTGTGCGGATCATGTTTTTCCTGAAACCTGATGGTATATCGCCAGTCTCATACATTCTACACCCCAACGTGAATACTCGTTTTATGTCCACTCCCCCCCCCCCCCCCCCCCCCCACACAACGACTTTACAAATTCCGATGGGATATTATCTAGCCCATCTACATTATTTGATCTTAAGCCCCCCAAAGCTCTTTTAAATTCTGATTCTAGTACTGGATCTCCAATGTCTTTCCTACTGACTCCTGTTTCTTCTTCTGTCACGTCATCAGACAAGTCCGCTCCCTCATAGCGTGTGCCTTCAGTGTATTCCTCCCACCTATCCACTCTCTCCTCTGCATTTAACAGTAGAATTCCCATTGCACACTTAATGTTATCGCCCTTGCTTTTATGTCATGGAAGGTTGTTCTGACTTTTCAGTTTGCTGAGTCAGTCCTTCTGACAATCATTTCTTTTTAGATTTCTTCACATTTTCCATGTAGCCATTTCGCCTTAGCCTCCCTACACTTTCTATTTATTTCATTTCTCAGCGACTTATATTTCGGTGTTCTTGAATTTCTTTCTTTCATCGGTAACTGAAGTAGTTCTTCTGTTATCAGTGGTTTCTTCGCAGCTGCCTTCCTTATACCAACGTTTTTATTTCCAATTCCCGTGATTGTTCCTTCTAGAGATGTCCATTCCTCTTCAACCGAATTGCCTACTGAGCTATTCATTATTGCATTACCAAATTGTGATGTGAGTCAATATCTGCCTCTGGGTACGCCTTACAATTCAATTTCTGATTTCGAAATCTGTGTCTGACCATGATGTAATCTAACTGAACGTTCCTCTGTCTCCCGGCTTTTTCCAAGTATACCTCCTCCTCTTGTGATTCGTGAATAGAGTATTCGCTATCACTATCCGAAATTTATTGCAGAACTCAGTCTTTCTCGTCTCTCATCCCTACTACCAAGTCCAAATAACTCCTTCCCCTACAACCGCATTCCAGTCCCGCATGACGATTAGATTTTCATCTTCCTTTACGTACTGAATTACTCGTCCAGTATATACTTTCACTATCTCTCTATCATCTGCTTGCGACGTTGGCGTGTATACCTGCTCTATTGTTGTTGGATCTGGTTTGCTGTTGATTCTGACGAGAAAAACCCTATCACAGAACTGTCCGCCCTCGTACTCAATTTGTACCATTTTCTGCTGCTGTTGACATTACCTCTCGCTCGGGGGACACTCCACTAACTCCCACTATATCTAGATTGAGCATTAGCATTTCCCTTTCCCTTTTCAGATTTTCTAACTTCTCTACTACATTCAAACTTCTGACATTCCAGGCCCAATTCATAGAACTGTTGAAAGGTGGCTACACTGAGTGACAGCGCCAGAGATTGCGCCAAAGATTATTACTCCGCCGCCTCCACTGGAGCAGTGGTAGTTCAGAGGTTGCCGTGGGCAGTGCTTGTTGAGAGGATGTCGAGAGCAGTACTAGTGAGAGCATGTCGTGTGCAGTTGTTGTTCTGTTGGGCGAGACAGTAGATGCTGTTCGGTTGGTGTAATGTATAGATGGAAGATGTTGCAATGGTCACAGTGTATTTTTCGTCAATATATATGGACGTAAAAAAAAATTTTTTTTATTTCACATTTCCTTAATGACAATGCCTCTTAGTCACAGGTTCACTCAACAAAGCATCTGACTCGTGTTCATGTATTAGACTTTTAATTCTAGTTTCTATGTGCAATTATAGTATTTCTGGTTTTTCAATTAGTTCATTGTAAAAGGTGTTTAAAATATCTTGTTGTATTGAGGAAGAACCGTGCCAGATACATGTACATTGTCGTATTGAGGAAGAACCGTGCCAGACACATGTACATTGAATCACACTTCCACACACAGAACAGTTACACTTGTGCTTTGTTGTTTCGTAGCTTTTATAGTTGCAGGGGACTTAATTAATCAATTATGTTAACAGAAATTTCCCTTCATTCTTTATTGTTATTTTATGCAGTCTGATTGCCTACTAATACTTTTCAGGGCCAACCGGTTACGAGACTTCGTAACCGGACACATAGCTACTAAAATTATTGCATAAATATAATTAAGCCCCCATGCACGTGACGACCGCTGCTTCGGATCGTCCCTTGGAATCTTCTGATAGAAAAAATAGCAGACAGTAGTATTGTTGTAGTAATTTGTATTTAGTAATTGTAGTCTATATTGCATGTGTAGATTTGGTAATTGAACATTTGTAGTTGTCTTGTCATTCTTCTAATGGTATTTTTACAGAATTTAATTTTTGATTTCTCGTATACGGGTTTGACAATTTTCTGCAATTATGAAGATTTTAATTGTTCGTTAATCGTGTTTGTCGGAAAGCATTTTGTGTGAATGGTATTGTTGGTGATAAAGTGTTACATTGTGTGTAATTTTCGTATAGTGACGAGTTTTGTATGTTTTGTGATTACGCGATCGATGAAAAAGGCAAAAATGATGGATAGTCAGAATAACGAAATTGTTAATACGGCGAACTCGCCAACACAGGAGAACAGGATGATGAATAATGAAGTAGAAAGCAATTTAATAAGCCGGGAAAATAGTGCGGAACCAGTTCAAAATTTTTCACAATCAAAAAATTCACAGAATACGAGGTTAACGACAGAAGATTCTGGAATAGTATCGAACACAGATAGCTTTACAGCTACGACGAAGGAAGGTAGTTTTACGGGAAATGTTAGGGGCGAAAAGAATTTCGAACCAGTTAATATGGAGCAGTTGATGAGTGCAATATTAAATTTGGCATCACAGTTAGGATCACAATTAAAAACAGAGATGGGAACAATGGAAACACGGTTAGACTCACGAATAGGGACGTGTTTTAAAAACATGAAAGATGAATTAAAGAAAGAAATTAGAGAAGAAGTACAACCGATTTTGAATGCTCACAATAATAGATTAATTTCAACAGAAATTAGACAAAAGGAACAGGATAGAGAACAGGAAGAAAGAGATCGCGTGATAGTACAAAAATTTTCAGAGTTAAATCTTCAACATGCACACGATAAGGAAGATATATTTGAAAGAATCGAGGAATCCATACCAAATGACAGAATAAATAACCTAACACAACAATATAAACAGTTAACTACTAAATGTGTCAATACTGAAACCCGAGTCGCGACACTTACGTAAGACGTAAATAAACGGAAAGAACAAATAGGTGACTTATCGGAAAGAGTTGAGGAGATTTCAGATAAATTGACAAATCTTAGTTTAAATGGGGACAGAGGTTCAGATGATACAGCTCCATTGCCATTTGCAGAAACAGTACCAGAATATAAATAAACGTGTTGACAATCAGGGAAAATTTAATGAACGCGTTAAAAGGGAATTTGGGGCGTTACAAAAGCAAGTTAAACAAATTGAAAGCGAAATCTTAGCCAAAGACAGTAGAAGAAATTTGGAATCACCGATAGCAGCGGGTTTTAAAGAAAATAATTTATTTCATTTACGAGACGCAACAAGAGAGCGCCAGGCGCGCGAACTTGACAATAATCGACATTCGGACTGGGACAGACGCGGTAGGTCTTTGTCGCCACGAGGCGAAAACTTTGACTGTAAACACTTTTTAACTGTTCGGAAATTTAAGATCTTTCGCAATTCTAAGAATGACATACATCCATGTTCATGGTTAGATCAATTTATTTACGCTCTTCCACCAAATTGGCCACTAAGTCACAAACTGGAATTTATGTGTGGCTATTTAGGTCCTCAGGGGATTCACTACACTAAGTGAATATGTGCCGTAGCGTGCACAGGGCCCCGAGCTGTAGTGGTGCTATTTCCCTTTTAGTATTCTGCACTGCTGCCTACTCTTTTACTATTCTTTGTATCTATAAAACAATTCTTTAACTATCAATCTATCTAGAAAAGGAGTCAGTAAAGAATAACAGGATATGACTATTTTACCCAAAAGTGACAGTTTTCAGGATATTGAGGAAAAACGAACCGGCGTCACGCATGCGCGCACTTATTAGAGATTGTAATAATTTAAATGATTTTTATCGTGCATTTCTATCGGCAAATTGGTCCGAAAACACGCAATACAGAGTCAGTCTTATTATGCAGCATAATTTTAAACAGTCTGAGTTCCGCACGCCGGAAGAATACTTTGAAGACATGATTCGAAAGAATCAATTCCTTTCCAACCCTTATAGCCCGACTGAATTAATTCGCATTTGTTTAACTAAGGTGCCACAATCGATAAGACACATTACTTAAGCCGGAAGATGTAAAGACGACATTGAAACTTTTAAGACTTTGCTACAAGATCTTGAGTATGACAACGACGACGGAACTTCTTGTAATTTTTTCAGTAACGGTAATTCCAACAGATTTTCAGAGAAAAGGGATAATGATCGGAACGGACGTTATGACGGTAATTTTGTAAATGACTGACGAAACAGACAGGACAATAGATACCAGCCTTATGACAAAGGAAAGCGTAGCGATTAGACGGTATTATTTAGTTCGCAATGATATTCTTTTTAAACGAAAGTCGGTTAACAACTCTGTTTGGTTAGTTTGCATTCCTGATTAGTGGGTTAATAAATTGATTTGGTATACACATTTCAGTTATGCACACTTTGGTCCCAGAAAATGCTTTCATAAATTACGAGAAAATTGCTACTTCAGTAATATGGAAAAACGTATTCGATTTGTTCTTGCCAAATGCAAATTTTGTCAAAAGTCTAAGCCGCCAACTATTTCTCACAGAGAACTGTTGTTTCCTACATTCCAGAGAAATTAAAGGAGATGGCTGCAGTCGATTTGTTCGGTCCAGTGGTTTGTTCTACTAATGGTTTTGCGTACATTTTGGTAGCAGTGGAATTGACATCAAAATATGTGTGTTTTACACCTTTACGCAAAGCAACAGCGCGTTCAGTATCTAATGCTTTCATCAAACATTTTCTTAAAGAAGTGATCATGTTGATAAAGTTATATCAGATAATGGATCACAGTTTCGCTCTAAAATTTGGCTTCGTACTCTATGGCGTCGTAAGATTAAACCAATCTCCATTTCACTTTTTCACCCTCAATCTAACACTTCAGAGAGATGGATGAAGGAAATCAATAAATTGTGTCGTCTTTATTGTCATCAGAATCACAGAACGTGGGATCAGTATCTTCATATTTTTCAGAACATTCTGAATGAACTCCCTAATGATTCAACTTCTTTACCGCCTATATTGATATTAAAAAATAAAGCACCGACAAATCGCTTTTCTGAAATCGTTCCTTTTCCGCCTACACGGAAACTGCGGCATTCTGAAGTTGTCAACCTGGCTCTACAAAATATTGCATCTGCAGCTGCTAGAAGAGAGAAATCAGCTAAACGTCCTGGTCATTTAAAAACCTTGTCAGCTGGTCAAAAGGTGTTAATTAAGTCTAATCGTTTGTCTCACAAAGGAAAAGGCTTGTGTCGCAAATGTTTTCTTCTTTATAACAGTCCATATAGAGTTTGCAAAATTATTCATGATAACACTGTCGAAGTAGAAACTCTTAAATCACGCCGCTCTAAGGGAATACATCATACATCGAACGTTAAAATTTTTGTGGAATGATATACTTTTGAGAAACTAACAGTTACACGTAAACACGCAGAGAATACAAGGATACCCCGCCGTGTTCTGGCGGCGGCACATAAAGCGACAGTCAAGTCTGCGCGCCGCACAAGGCAGTCGTTCACGGCAAACAATTACTTCTTACGTCACGCGTACCTACAGCTGATCGAGCGCTCAGTGCGAATGCACTCACAGCCGTAAACAAATACGCAGTCTAACTTCTCCTATTAAATTCAGTATAAAGCTGTAGTGTCTTGATAAATTATGTTATTAACGTTCAGTTTTTTCAGGATACAGTTGTATAAAATATTTAAGAACTTCAGTTAAATTCTGTGTGTGTCCGACGTTAAGAGGAATTGCTATCGAGAAAATGTCAGGAAGAATGTAATTTCTAAGAAGAAAGTAATAAACTAAAAAGGTAACTATTAATTGAGTTTATTTTTCAGGTAACATATTTCTACTTAGGTATGTACTTTATACGTAATTTGCTACTCGCGATTACGTGGTTTATACTTTGTGTTAACTGATTTTGACAATGATTGAACAGGATTGTTACTTATGTATATTATGCATCGCTTGGCTGCTCTGCTTTTTCACTGTCATATTTTTTTATTATGTGCCTGCTGTGCTTATTTATTGAAATTATAATTTTAACCTGATTAGTTGTGCTGATATAGTTATGTATGTAAGTCATACTTTGTGATTTATCTGTTGCGCCTTCATGTTTACTTATTAAGATTATATATGAACATTTATTTGCTTATGCTGATATGATGCTAATGACCTGCTTATTACGTAAGATATATACTCGCTGCTTTGCGTATGGATTGTATATTTACACGTTTCTGTTTTGCTGTCATAACTACTCTTTAATTTGGTATTTAGGAATGCTGATATTTTGTGTACGAAAATGGAGTTTAGGTCACACTGTGGTATTAATTATAGATTGTTCGCTTGGCAGAGCCTCGTTGTAGGGATTGTGCTACATCCACATGCTGACATTCTGTTCTCTACTGGTATATTTACTCGCTATTGCATGTTTTGCTTACGCTCAGTGCTTTATATTTTAAGATAAGAAAATGAACTGCTATATTTCTACGAACGACATTGGTACAAGAAACTTCATTGAAGTCACATGAGCTGGAGGTTTTATGGAAGCTACATAAATGTATGCTAATAGGAAGGAAGCTCCCCCCCATTAACCATGGACCTTGCCGTTGGTGGGGAGGCTTGCGTGCCTCAACGATACATATAGCCGTACCGTAGGTGCAACCACAACGGAGGGGTATCTGTTGAGAGGCCAGACAAACGTGTGGTTCCTGAAGAGGGGAAGCAGCCTTTTCAGTAGTTGCAGGGGCAACAGTCTGGATGATTGACTGATCTGGCCTTGTAACACTAACCAAAATGGCCTTGCTGTTGTGGTACTGCGAACGCCTGAAACCAATGGGAAACTACAGCCGTAATTTTTCCCGAGGGCATGCAGCTTTACTGTATGGTTAAATGATGATGGCGTCCTCTTGGGTAAAATCTCCGGGCGGGGACTACTCAGGAGGACATCGTTATCAGGAGAAAGAAAACTGGCATTCTACGGATCGGAGCGTGGAATGTCAGATCCCTTAATCGGGCAGGTATGTTAGAAAATTTAAAAAGGGAAATGGGTAGGTTAAAGTTAGATATAGTGGGAATAAGTGAAGTTCGGGGGCAGGAGGAACAAGACTTCTGGTCAGGTGAATACAGGGTTATAAATACAAAATCAAATAGGGGTAATGCAAGAGTAGGTTTAATAATGAATAAAAAAGTAAAGAGTGCGGGTAAGCTACTACAAACAGCATAGAGAACGTATTATAGTGGCCAAGATAGATACGAAGCCCATTCCTACTACAGTAGTACAAGTTTATATGCCAACTAGCTCTGCAGATGACGAAGAAATTGAAGAAATGTATGATCATATAAAACAAATTATTAAGGCAGTGAAGGGAGACGAAAATTTAATAGTCATGGGTGACTGGAATTAGACAGTAGGAAAAGGGAGAGAATGGGAACATAGTAGGTAAATATGGATTGGGGGTAAGAAATGAAAGAGGAAGCCGTTGGTAGAATTTTGCACAGAGCATAACTTAATCATAGCTAACACATGGTTCAAGAATCATGAAAGAAGGTTGTATACATGGAAGAATCCTGGAGATACTAAAAGGTATCAGATAGATTATATAATGGTAAGACAGAGATTTAGGAACCAGGTTTTAAATTGTACGACATTTCCAGGGGCAGATGTGGACTCTGACCACAATCTATTGGTTATGAACTGTAGATTAAAACTGAAGAAACTGCAAAAAGGGGGGAATTTAAGGAGATGGGACCTGGATAAACTGACTAAACCAGAGTTTGTACAGAGTTTCAGGGAGAGCATGAGGGAACAATTGACAGGAATGGGGAAAGAAATACAGTAGAAGACGAATGGGTAGCTCTGAGGGATGAAGTAGTGAAGGCAGCAGAGGATCAAGTAGGTAAAAAGACGAGGGCTAATAGAAATCCTTGGGTAGCAGGAGAAATATTGAATTTAACTGATGAAAGGAGAAAATATAAAAATGCAGTAAATGAAGCAGGCAAAAAGGAATACAAACGTCTCAAAAATGAGATCGACAGGAAGTGCAAAATGGCTAAGCAGGCATGGCTAGAGGACAAATGTAAGGATGTAGAGGCTTATCTCACTAGGGGTAAGATAGATACTGCCTACAGGAAAATTAAAGAGACCTTTGGAGAAAAGAGAACCACTTGTATGAATATCAAGAGCTCAGATGGAAACCCAGTTCTAAGCAAAGAGGGGAAAGCAGATAGGTGGAAGGAGTATATAAAGGATCTATACAAGGGCGATGTACTTGAGGACAGTATTATGGAAATGGAAGAGGATGTAGATGAAGATGAAATGTGAGATACGATACTGCGTGAAGAGTTTGACAGAGCACTGAAAGACGTGAGTCGAAACAAGGCCCCAGGAGTAGACAACATTCCATTAGAACTACTGACGGCCTTGGGAGAACCAGTACTGACAAAACTGTACCATCTGGTGAGCAAGATGTATGAGACAGGTGAAATACTCTCAGACTTCAAGAAGAATATAATAATTCCAATCCCAAAGAAAGCAGGTGTTGGCAGATGTGAAAATTACCGAACTATCAGTTTAATAAGTCACAGCTGCAAAATACTAACGCGAATTATTTACAGACGAATGGAAAAACTGGTAGAAGCCGACCTCGGGGAAGATCAGTTTGGATTCCGTAGAAATGTTGGAACACGTGAGGCAATACTGACCTTACGACTTATCTTAGAAGGAAGATTAAGGAAAGGCAAACCAACGTTTCTAGCATTTGTAGACTTAGAGAAAGCTTTTGACAATGTTGACTGGAATACTCTCTTTCAAATTCTAAAGGTGGCAGGGGTAAAATACAGAGAGCGAAGGGCTACTTACAGTTTGTACGGAAACCAGATGGTTATAAGAGTCGAGGGGCATGAAAGGGAAGCAGTGGTTGGGAAGGGAGTGAGACAGGATTGTAGCCTTTCCCCGATGTTATTCAATCTGTATATTGAGCAAGCAGTAAAGGAAACAAAAGAAAAATTTGGAGTAGGTATTAAAATCCTTGGAGAAGAAATAAAAACTTTGAGGTTCGCCGATGACATTGTAATTCTGTCAGAGACAGCAAAGGACTTGGAAGAGCATTTGAGCGGAATGGACAGTGTCTTGAAAGGAGGATATAAGATGAACATCAACAAAAGCAACACGAGGATAATGGAATGTATTCGAATTAAGTCGGGTGATGCTGAGGGAATTAGATTAGGAAATGAGACACTTAAAGTAGTAAAGGAGTTTTGCTATTTGGGGAGCAAAATAACTGATGATGGTCGAAGTAGAGAGGACATAAAATGTAGGCTGGCAATGGCAAGGAAAGCGTTTCTGAAGAAGAGAAATTTGTTAACATCGAGTATAGATTTAAGTGTCAGGAAGTCGTTTCTGAAAGTATTTGTATGGAGTGTAGCCATGGATGGAAGTGAAACATGGACAATAAATAGTTTGGACAAGAAGAGAATAGAAGCTTTCGAAATGTGGTGCTACAGAAGGATGTTGAAGATTAGATGGGTAGATCACATAACTAATGAGGAAGTATTGAATAGGATTGGGGAGAAGTTTGTGGCACAACTTGACTAGAAGAAGGGGTCGGTTGGTAGGACATGTTCTGAAGCGTCAAGGGATCACAAATTTAGCATTGGAGGGCAGTGTGGAGGGTAAAAATCGTAGAGGGAGACCAAGAGATGAATACACTAAGCAGATTCAGAAGGATGTAGGTTGCAGTAGGTACTGGGAGATGAAGGAGGTTGCACAGGATAGATTAGCATGGAGAGCTGCATCAAACCAGTCTCACGACTGAAGACCACAACAACAACAACAGGAAGGAAGCTAACGACATGAAATACCAACACTAGGTTTGAGGAAGTACCGTGCCAGATACATGTACGTTAAACACACTTCCACACACAGAACAATTGCACTTGTGCTTTGTCGTTTCGTAGTCAGATTGTGTACTAATACTAGTCAGGGCCAACCGGCTACGAGACTTCGTAACCGGACACACAGCTACTAAAATTATTGCATAAATATAATTAAGCCCCCATGTACTGCGTCATTTCGTTGCTTATTCAATATTTTTCTCATGGTTACCTTCCCCTTGGCATCCCCTCCCTGAGATCCGAATGGTGGACTAGATGGAAGGATCAGCATGACACTTTTTCAGTTTCGGCGCCATGTCCAGTGGATACTCATTATATGTCCTTAATGCAGTAGATTCCACTGCCATCTGCATCCTCATGCCGTTGATCATTGTTGATTCTTCCGCCTTTAGGAGCAGTTTCCCACCCCAAGAGGAAGAGAGTGCCCTGAATCTCTGCCCGCTCCTCCGTCCACTTTGACATGGCCGTTAGCAGAATGAAAGTGGCTTGCTATTCCATAAGTCTTTGCCCGCCAGTGCTAATGACTTTTATTCAAAATTTCAGCTGTGGTGGGATTCGTAACCAGGACCAAGGAGGTTTTGATTACTATTCAAAAACGCTACTACCCCTTCACCACTGTTGTGAAACTTTTTAAACTTTCTAAATGCCCAGACCACGGCCAATGTTTTTAATTCTCTAGATGAGTAGCCATACTCACATTCTAATGAAGTATGGCTGGCAAAACTAATCATCCTAATATCACTTTCACCTCTCTCGTCAGATGGCTGGAGAGACATGTCCCCAGCGCCCAACATGAGGCGTAAGAAATAATAAAACGTTCTGTCGTTTTAAGAAGGTACAATATCTTGGAATGTGTCAAAGCGTATATTATAACTTCAATGTCTTCTTGCCATTGTCTCGTCAAGAGCAACGTGGATTTTTCTTTGACAATCTCAACAAAGCAACACTGTTTAACAGCTACTGTCGGATGAAACACCTAAACGAGCATAATCTCATGAAAGCTTTTAATTGACTTTCGGTATGGGGAACTGGAACTTTTTCTACAGTACTCATATTATGAGGATCCGGAGTCATCACTTTCGGAGAAATTGTGTGTCCTAAAAAATTAATTTCTTTCCTAGCAAATCTGGATTTTGGCAAGTTGGCGGTAACACCAGCAAACACAAGTTCCTGCAATCTCCGTTACAACGGCTATAGTTGTTCCTACTAGGTGGGGATGGCTATGAGAATGTCATCAGCAGAAAGTGTAATTCTATCGAATATGTCAGCTCTGCAAAAAGTATCGAGTGCACTGGTGAAAGCTCCAAAACTGATATTTTGACTGAAAAGTATCACATAATATTAATAAGATCTTCCAGTAAATATGAAGGTTGTATATTTTCCGGATTGCTTGAAGAATGGAATGCGCTAATACGAATCCCAAAGATCAATACTAGACGTGAACTTAACTCCATGAAATTTTTGCAGTTGTTATATAGACTCTCTGGAGCCACTCACACAGGAAAAATAATTTTACTAATTTCGTTAGCATCCAGCACAAGGTCTACCTTCCCATCCGGTATAGCTGCCGCTGGTAGTGGGCTAAAGTGTGAGGAAAGTGAAGGTTCAGGTTACACGCGTCCCACTTCGACCCTGGAACGTGGTCTGTGTTCATACAATATGTTTCATGTGGTTCAATTTCCATATATTAATGACGCCAGTTTTTGTTAAATACATGTACAAATTTTAAGTTCTTCTTGATGTTGTGATAAATTCCAGGAGAGTCTAACACTTTGATACAAATAATATAACTATTCTTATGTATCGAATCATCGTGTTGAGAGAGGTATTGATCAGCGACTGTTTGGTTCAGATAATCTTTAGCAGTATACTTCAACAAAACGTGTCATGATGTCCACTTGTCCTAACAAAACCCACAACAAAATCTTTTCCATCTGTTAGCAGGTGGGACTTTTCCGATTGAAGTTCAATTATGGCATTTCTCTCTGGAAGAAACTCAAGACGAAATTTACACTTGTCTGTCAATCCCTCTATCACAAGAAAAATACACTCAATCACGATGTTCCCTACCTTTATGTCTATCTGCATATGTATTTTTATGGGTTTTGACTTACCACCTATAGTACTTTGCAGTTTTGTACAGGCAACGTAAGTGATTTTTTTAACATTTCTGATTTCATTAAATAACGCTTGGGATATTAACCATAGCTACAGCAGCAAGTAAAATAACAGATAGTTCCCACAACAATATGAATAAAAACTTGTAAAACTTCTTCTAGTCTCTATGAACATTTATAATAACTGTTTATTAACTTATCTCGCATATCGAAGAGGTTAGTTGTTGGATTCAAACTGTCCCCACACATTCCATGGTCATCATCAACGGGCTTAATGTGGCCAAATCTAGTCAGTTGAAGTTACGGTCACAGGTCATGCCTCCTCCGTGACCTCTACAACACGGACCGCGGAATTTTGATTTCTCCACTGTGGTTCAACATAATGAAACTATTGTAAATATGATTTCTTTTAAGTATTGTTCACGTTAAAGAGTGGTTGACTTTTTTTTTGTTTGGCTACCTCTAATTACCATGATTATCATGATTTACGTTAAACTGTGGCTGATTCCATAGAAGGTAATACCACTGTTTATTACTATTATGATTATTCCATGGATGTGTTCCGGTATTTTTATGGCAGGGATGCTATCTGTCATGGTTTCTCCTCCTTCTTTTATAGTCTGGAGTATTACCATTTGACGGTCCACCATCTGACGTCTGAGAAACCAGTGGCACGGCAACAAAGCCAGCGCAGACATCAGCTGATTGCTCGTGAGTATTATTATACTGTTGGCATGGTGGTTGCCTGGCTCGCACCATTGTCATTTCGATAACTATCACTGTTCGCTCTTACATCCTCATTTATCAAATCAGTGTATATGAAAAGGATAGAAGATTTCCAAAATTCATTTTAAGGACTTGTACCAGTTGTTCTGTGATATAAATCAGTAGTTTCCATTTAAGGATGTGCAACGCATCCTTGTAAAATACAGGTTCATTCCAGGAACGAATTTTATTCAATTGTCTCTCGAAGTATTCACTTAGATTACCTTGTTTGACATTATAAGATTCAGGATTAAAATGTTCCTTACACAATCTGTCCTGTATACAATTGCTGAAAATTTCGCCAATTAAAAAAAAACTCTCTAACTGCCCATATGCTTGAGAATATTCTACGGTTTTGGTTTCTCAAAGGGCGGCCTCATCCTGTACATGTCCTCTGGTAAATTGTATTTTTTGTGGGTCAGACCATGTTTGGGGACACACCTTTGAGAGCTTCAATAAAAATGACTGGGTGAACACTTCTCTTTTCTGGAATAAACGCCTGGAACTGTCCGTGTTTTAAGAGACTCTCCTCTAGCAAACCAGGAGAAAGAGTGGACTCTCATACTCCTAGTTATAAGATCTTAGGGTAATCGTGTTCCATCGTATCGACAAGTACCGGCACGAAGACGAAGATCGCAAGAGCAAAGAAGGCGGTGGGACCACGTCAGGACAAGGACCACATCACGACAGGAGCGTCCTCTAGCCGAAGAAAATATAAGTTCCGCTTCTGCTAACCTCGTCCGGACAGTATTCGAACAGTATCAGCACAGTACTAGCGAAGAGCTCTACAATAGCAGTGACGTGTGATTCATATCAATTGTTCACGTGGACCTTGCATACAGCAGAGGACTTGGATTGATTGCATGTCACCCCTCGCTTGCGACACCGTTGTAAATTTAAAGTTAACTATTGTCAATCTTCTTATTTGTACTAAAAATTATTATGTGATTTTGCTTGAATTGTTGTATAGCATTCCGAGAACGCAACATCCTTTAGGCACCCTACACGAGACGAGTGGGCAAGACCACATAAATCGATTGCTACTATATACTTCGTCAGTACAAATGCTTTCGGGAGAAATTTATTTGGAAATTTGTGGTAAGATCTTATGGGACCAAACCGCTGAGGTCATCGGTCCCTGAGCTTACACAATATTTAATCTAACTTAAACTAACTTACTCTACGAACTAAACACACACCCATACCCGAGGGGGGGGGGGGGGGGGGGAGCCTCGCGAAGCGTGACAAGACTCCCTAGACCACGCGGCTACCCAGCACGGTTTTCGGGAGACTCTGGACTGTGACAGACATCATTACTCGTTACTGTATGGGTTGCACCTTTTCAAATGGTTCAAATGGCTCTGAGCACTATGGGACTTAACATCTGTGGTCATCAGTCCCCTAGAGCTTAGAACTACTTAAACCTAACTAACCTAGGTACATCACACACATCCATGCCCGAGGCAGGATTCGAACCTGCGACAGTAGCGGTCGCGCGGTTCCAGACTGAAGTGCCTACAACCGCTCGGCCACACCGGGCGGCTATTCCTTACCTATTCGAGTACTAAGCTGAGAATGTACTATGTCCTTCCATTGATAGAACGTTTGTGTCAGTGTCTTCTGTATTTGTCCTAATTCGTTTATCTGAGGTACTTTGCTGCGTATATGCTTCAGCGATGGTGTGCTGCATCGCTATTTTTAACTTTGAACTTAACCTTTCTGTGATCTGATCATCATTTTCTTTTAAAAACCCCTCCACCTCCTTTTCATGTTCAGTGGAAGGAACATCATCTTGTGTTACTACTTGCTGAAGTGTTGATTTTAAAGTATTTTTCTGTAATTGTAGAGTACCAAAGTCATCAGTATCTGACGGTTCACGGAAACTCTTAAGAGCGTTTTGTAATCCTGAAATTTCGTTTAGTTTTCAGCTGCTCGGTTTGGTATTTAACATGTTCAGATACATATTCAACCTGATAAGCCTAACTTTTTAGTTTTCCATCCAAACTGCCTTATTTATTATTCATGGTATTGGTGTCTTCAGCCGAACTGTCTTGTTTACTAGCCAGACTATTTGTTTTGACGTGTTTTGTTATTTGTTCATCAAACCATCAGTCAAAGATTCTATTCTTTGGAGCATTTGCATAATAGAGTCCGGTGTTATAGCAATAGACTCAGCAATAGCTTCCTTCCCAGCCTTCACAGCAGATGAAGCTGCCCCACTTGCTGAAACAGTAAGGTTATTCATATTCTCGCCTGCGAATTCGCCCCATAGTGCTTGGTGAAATGCATTTTTTGTATTTAACGACTCCATCACAGTGATTTTCCATCAGGTTTTTAATATATTAATGTACAAGGATAATTGGTTGGATCTGCAGCTGATTGTATTGCAATTAGCATCTAAACAATCACAGATGTTATTAGCGTGCAGTACAACGTTATTAACGAAAAACATGTGCTTGAAAACAGCATGTCGCTACTACAGACTCCATATGCTCAAAATGAACTTCCCTCATCTTGTAACTTACTTAAGAAATTAGAATAATTTCAAAACAGTTACAACTTTGGTAAATGAGAAATTCTTTACACAAGGTGGAACTCAAGTAAATAGATCTTACTACAACGACATTCAACACTACCAGTCATTACTGTATGAGTCTAACAATAGTCTACATTGTGCTCTGTTGTAGACAACAACGTAACTTTAACGATTTTCTCGATTTTGAATTTTTATCTTTTTTATTTTTATTTGGTTTTACCGTTCTACTGAATTTTATTAATTGTCAAAGTAAATATCCTTGATGTAGTTTATCAGTTATAAAATGAATTATCTTCAGTTCTCATGCGTGTCATCTGGTTACTTGGAAAAGAAACAGACGAGAGACATACATGGTGTGTGGTTATAACTAAGCTTTCCCTATTTTACACGTAATAACACGGAAAGTAATTACCGTACGAGTACCAAAATTGCTATCATTAATATCCAGAGTATGGAGTGCGTGATTTACGTGTGTCAGCGCATCAATCCAGTTCCAGCTACGGCCACCTGGTGCCGTGATCAGTTATCGTGACTCATAGTCCCACACACCTGACCAGCCACTGTGCACTTGTTGACGTGTCAACATGAGTTTGGACAAAAGGAGCAGGGCATTATTGATGAAGCTCTATTATGAAAGCAACAGTAATGCTGCAGGTGCACTTCGAGAATATCGCCAGCTGAAAGGATTACAGCCGGCCGTGGTGACCGAGCGGTTATAGGTGCTACAGTCTGGAACCGCGCGACCGCTACGGTCGCAGGTTCGAATCCTGCCTCGGGCAGGTGTGTGATGTCCTTAGGTTAGTTAGGTGTAAGTAATTCTAAAGTTTAGGGGACGGATAACCTCAGAAGTTAAGTCCCATAGTGCTCAGAGCCATTTGAACCAATTTTTGAAAGGCTTACGGAAGAGTCATCTTCCTCCATCTGCTGTGCGGAGTATGATAAAGTTCGAATCAACTGGAGAACTGGGCGTCGCTCAGAAAAGAGGCCGACAACCGGTTGCACAACAGATGGTTGATGAAATCGCTGTTTTTATGGCAGACAACATGTCGCGCAATTCCCGACTGTCAGGCAGTGCACGTGCTGTGTCATGACGGTTGGACAAGCCGTGGTCAACTGTGTGGACGGTGCTTCGAACCATTCTCAAATCCGCACAAGATCCATTTTGTACGGTTGCTTGCACCACAGGGTTGTATTTCGCAATACATCGCGGCGGTATTTGTTGTTGTTACTATCCTATCACGTGCTAGACCCATTTCCTCCCTCCTTCGTCCAAGTGTAGCTAAGAAGTCCAGTCAACTTCGGAATTGTATAGCGCTTTAAAAAATGAAAATCCACTTAGCAGACTGTGTGGTCAGGAACTCCATAACCGTGATGGTATAAATTCATGTCGAAATTTTAAATTCCAACGATCATTTCATACATGAAGAGTCCCAATCGCGACGTCAAATTAAACTGGGTTTAGGTCGTTTAATGAAATTTTGAGTCAAAAACATAACACTAGTGTTTATGCGTGCAAACTACTCTGCAGTGTCAATTTTTTTTATTTCGAATAGTTTTAAACTGTGTTAAGGGTATTGTTTGAACGCCATTTAACAATTTAATCAATATTCCCCTTGGCACGTCTTCTGAATCAACATTTGTGACATCTTCAAGATGTGAGATTCCTCTCCCGATAGGCCTAACTGCTGAAGAAGTTCGTGAAGTGCACCTCAAGAAAAGTGCACCGTAAGGCTGTGGCAGTTTAGAGTCCTGGTGGAATGAAATACCTCATGCTAGTTCCTATGTCATCTGCTAAACAAACTACACCGCTCTCTCTCTCTCTCTCTCTCTCTCTCTCCTTCTCTCTCTCTCTCTCTCTCTCTCTTTGTGTGTGCAACGATCTTTTTTTAAAAGTGTATTTCGAGTCAGCCGGCTACCAGTGTTGTGACATCATCAATTTGCGTGTGTGTGTGTGTGTGTGTGTGTGCGTGTGTGTGTGTGTGTGTGTGTGTGTGTGTGTGTGAGAGAGAGAGAGAGAGAGAGAGAGAGAGAGAGCTACCGCATCCGCCTCATATCCAATAAATCAGAATACGTGATCGGAAATTAATTATTTATTAACTTCACCTGTATTTCTGGATCGTTTCTTAATCAGGCATTTGCCTTGGAAGTAGTTCTCCCGTGCGTCGGTATTCCAAAGGCGTTTACTGGGTAAACGCTGTTTTGTTTACGCTTTGGCCTGATCGTGACCAACGGCGCGTACAGGCCTGGCAGGAAACGAAGAGAAACAGAGAATGAGCACGTGGTTCGATGTTAAAATTTCGAATGCTTTTGACGAGGATTAGTGCGACACCGAGTCTGTCAGTTGCAGGGCCCGAGCTGGCACCTGCGTGTGACAGCCGCTTCTCAGGCTCTCGACGGTGCACTCCGACTCTGGGAGGCCTGCGCAGTGGTGAACCGTGTGGTCCAGTGAATGGCGCATGCTTTGCGGTCGAACGATTTTCAACAACATAATTATGTGTGAAGACTGTTTCACGATTGCATTCCCTGTACGATCGGAATAGAAAGGAAAGCGATCGATTTTATTACTTGTTTACAGGACCTGCATCTTTCCAAACAGCAGAGAATGATCAGCAAGAGAGATCCAACCACTGCAAACTGAATATTTTACAAATAAACAATATACCTTCTTCTTTGTAATTGAATTTTCTGTCATGAGAGCATTCCTCTCCATAGCCGAGCCACCAATTTCCAGGTAGAGGAGAGGGAGGTTTACTAGAGGGGGAGGGGCTATGTAATTGATCAATTTAATTAAGTAGCCAATCAAATTGATAGACTAAGAGGGGGCTATTCGAATAACACTATGTGCGCTTATGATGCTGTTGCCCCACTACTACAGACATTCTGTATGGTATTAAACCACGATTCGCAAATGATCAGCCCGACTTTGGACATTATTTAATCTGAAAGATTTTTCTTATTTTCTTCTTAGCTCACATTGCACGTAACAGGCGTCACACTGGCAACCAAGAAGAGCACTGTAAATATGGAACAATTTGTTATGTTGTATGTGTAATTCTGTGCAACTACCGTGTGGTTATGATTAAACTTTCCCTATTTAACACGTCATAACACGGAAACTAGTTACTCTACAAATACCAAACTTGGCAGCATTAATGTCAGGGACATAGGGAAGAGAAATAATGCAGAATCAAGTCAACTGGAATACTTCTAACTTTTTGCTATGGTACATCATACTATTACATATCAGTACCATTAGTGCTACAAAAGAGACTCAATATGGCGCCCATCAGTGTCCAGAAGAGCCCGGAAGCGCAGGACTGCATTCTGCACAGCAGAACGAAGCATGTGCCTAGGTATGTTGGTTATCTCACTTGATAAGCTAGGCTTCATATCAGCACATGTGTGAATGTTCCTCTGGTAAACCCTCTCCTTCAGGTAGCCCCCCCCCCCCCCCCCCACCCTATCAGAAACCACAGGGAATGAGATCAGGTGATCGTGCCGGTCAAGCAGTTGGAAACGACCGGTTGATATTTCGATCGTTTCCAGATGTGTTTTGGAGAAGCAGGTGAACTTCACGTGTGATGTGTGGTGGGACCCCATATTGAATGAAAACTGTTGAGTTCAATGCGTCTCTCTCATGAAGGGCGGGAATGATATGCTGTCGAAACTAATCGCAGTAGCTCTGGACAATCACACTGCACGTCTTTGGCCCTTGACCGCCAAACTGCTCAAAAAAGAATGGCCCGATGATAAAAGTAGCTGTGAAGTCACACCATACAGTGACACGTTCACCATACAGAGGAACTTCATGCACAGTAACTGGAGGTGAGCCGGCCGCGGTGGTCTAGCGGTTCTAGGCGCGCAGTCCGGAACCGCGCGACTGCTGCGGTCGCAGGTTCGAATCCTGCCTCGGGCATAGATGTGTGTGATGTCCTTAGGTTAGCTAGGTTTAAGTAGTTCTAAGTTCTATGGGACTGATGACCACAGATGTTAAGTCCCATAGTGCTCAGAGCCATTTTTTGAACTGGAGGTGAAGATCCCCTCATTCGGCAATTCAGTGCGTTCACCTCGCGCGCCACAGAAAAATGAGCTTCGTCTGTCCATAGGATGGTCCAGGGGCAGCCCTCGTCAACTTCAGTCCTTGCGAGAAAGTGGAGAGCGAAGTCAACACGTCGTTATGCACCCTGTAGCTCAAGCAACAGTACGAAATGTATCTTGTACTGATAGCACTTAAGAATGATTCGAAGCACTTCTGTACAGTGGACCACAGGATGTCCAATTGTGATACAGTAATCTTGACGGGGAACTCGATACCATCAAATATATACCCTCCCGGGATAGTATCTTTATGTATATTGTATTAACCTGTACGCTATGAATCTCTTGGGTAATTTCTCTCGCAAGACAGGAATGACCATGCAAAACAAGCCTGATCCTTTCTATTTTCGACATTACTGCATACCCTCTTATTAGCTATATCCTTAGGTAGCTCCGTATAGCTACACCCTCCATTTACTGGATCATAGACGTGTGTATGGATGCCCAAGCGCAGTATTTAGCTGAGTGCCTTAGCCGACCCTCTCACTCGGAAAACTGGCCCATTGTAGCACTCAAGATGGATTTACAAAACCACTCGGCAAGTGCTGTGCTCCGTGTTATCACACCAATGCCCCCCAAAGATAATGAAACCTAGTCTCTTCAATGCCAGAATTAACTTAGGAGGGTGGGGGGCAGGGGTGCGACAGTTCGATGCAGAGCACCACACTGCATTTAATGGCAGGTTACTGCGGATCATTGACTACTTTGAGGAGTTCCTTTTCCATGACAGGAAGGCATGCCTTTATAAAGCCAGCAGGACCACAGTACCCTCCTTCTGTATTCTCGATCCTCGTGAAAGAGGTTCACTCCTGCAATCACCACGTATTGTAACTGCGGTATGGTCTCACTGACCGGATTTCCTTCACTATAAGGACAGGAGAAGGAACTGCCACTAGCCACAGGATCATTGCTATTACTAAGATTAGATTAGATTAGATTAGATCAGTTTACGTTCCATAGACCCAAAAAAATGAGATCATTCTCCTGGGTGTGGAACATGTCAGAAAGTATAACATAAAAACATAAAACATTTGAATATAATACTTACTACAATGATCATCTGTCAGAAGACTGTCGAAAGAGGTGAATAAAATGCGGTAAACTGGAACAGCTAATATTTACAGAATTAACACGCTGTCAGAATGAAACATTGCTATGCTCTATTATTAAATTTATCATACATAAAATACCTAATCTTGACTATTGTGACCCAGTGCTGTCAAAACTGAAATCTAACAGTTATTTTCACGCTGGCGTAACACTGTCTGTTAAGGTATTCATCTACGCAGTAGAAGGAATTGCCTATCAAAAAGTCTTTCAAACTCTGTTTAAACCGCCTTTTATCTGAAACTAAGTTTTTAATGGTTGCTGGCAATTTATTGAAAATGCGTGTTCCTGAATATTGGACCCCATTTTGGACCAAGGTAAGTGATTTTAGGTCTTTGTGTTGATTATTCTTATTCCTAATATTGACACTATGTATTCAGCTATTGGTTGGAAATAGAGATGTATTACTTGCAACAAATTTCATTAAGGAATAAATATACTGAGAAGCAGTGGTCAGAATACAAAGTTCCTTGAACAGGTTTCTACACGATGTTCTTGAATTTACACCACAAATGAATCTTATCACACGCCTTTGCATCTTAAAAAATTTTGCTCGGTTTGATGAGTTGCCTCAGAACATGATCCCATATGACATAACAGAATGAAAGTAAGCAAAGTATGCAAGTTTTTTATATTTATATCTCCTACATCTGACATCATTCTCACTGCAAATACACCTTGTTTAGGTGCTTAAGCAATTCTGTGGTATGCTCTTTCCAACTGAATTTATTATTGAGTTGCTATCCCAGAAATTTAACACTGTCAACCTCTTCGATCTGCATGTCTTCATATGTTATACACACGGTGGAAGGAAATCTCTTACAGGTTCTGAACTGTGTATAGTGGGTCTTCTCAAAGTTTAATGACAGAGATTTAGCTTTAAACCACTTATTAATGTCAGTGAAATTTTGATTAGCAACTATTTCTAAATCTGTACATGACTTGCTACTTATTGCAATGTTTTTATCACCTACAAACAAAACAAACTTAGCATCTGGTAACAGGTGAGAGGCCATTAATGAACACAAGAAAAAGTAATGGGCCCAAGATGGAACCTTGTGAAACACCACATGTAATTGATTCCTAGTCAGATGAAGACTCACTGCTTCTGCTTCGATTTCTGGAGTACTTGCTCAAGTATTTTGTGTATTCTTTGTAATGCATTACAATTCTAACATCAGAGTTGTTCCTGGATAGTACGAGTAGATACAGTCTCCTTTTTGTCCCACATGATATCTTTATTCCTTGTGTAATCCACAATTTATTTTTTTTATTTCTGTGTGATTTGAGTTACCTTTAGGGGAAAACAATCTTCAAAAGTGGAAGTAACTTTATTAATGAGTGCTTTGTATCTTTCATTTGAGACAGAAATATTGTAAACATCTGTCCAGTTCATGTATTTGGGCAATTTCCTGAATTTCCCTTTTTTTGCTTATTTATTACCCTCCTGTACTCAGATTTAATAGATTTTTTATCCTGAAAAGTTTCATCATTTAACACAAGAAGCTGCATGTCATGATCAGATAGCCCATTTACTGTTGGTTTTGTTATATTAGTTTTTTCCCTACATTTGTCTACAAAGATATTATCAATAGCAGTCCCAGAGCATTTACATATCCTAGTAGCAAAGTTCACAGTAGGAACTCAATTGAATGATTGTGTTACTGACTAAAATAATTGTTCACTGACAGAACTTTTCAATAAATCCACATTAAAATAACCAGCAACCTTGTTTTTTTTACCATGAGATGGGAAAGCAGAGTTTCCAGATTTTTTATGAAGATGTTAAAATTTCCTGAAGGTGATATGTATATTCCCACTATTATAAATACTACTTCTGTTGTACAAGCTTCTAAGTGCTGCTTCGAGCAAAATTTATTAATATTTTAGAAATCAAAACAGTTTCTGACTAATGTGGGAACTCCTCCTTTCTCCATATTTTTTCTACAGAAGTAAGAAGCTAACTTGAATCGTGTAACACATAATATATCTATACCAGTGGTCACTTGATGTTCAGAAAGGCAGCTGGTTTGCTCAGCTCTAATTCTTCAACACAAATAAGCAACTCATTAAGTTTACCCCTTAGTCCTCGGATATTCTTATGCAATAACAATAACTGATTTTGTGCACTGGCTGACTTAGCAATAGCCCAGACAGTTTTCCCTTCCCTCTCCTGTTGAGGTGAAGGCCATGCCTAGTATAGTCCCACCTGGTGATAGAGTCAACAGGAACCACACCAATATGAGACCCCATATCTGATCCAAGCAGCCGTTCCACCTCTAAATTAACTCTCCTAATAGAAGAGTTTAAATGAGGCTGGTCATGGCGCCTCAGAACAGACACAAAGGCCCAACACAGTATGTCTTGTTGCTGATGCTATCTTTACCAGGTCACTCCCAATTGAATAATTAGGGTTCCTATCATGCTGTTGCCCGTCCCACCCACTATTACCATGGTGTCATCCTTTGTGAAGTCTTTGCAAAGAGAACCTACATCCTCTATCACCTGACCCAGACTTGCACAAGGTTTAAAAAACTTGTGACCTGGTAACCTGACCCTAGTTCATCCTGAAACAGTTGGCCAACACCTCTACCAGGTGAACTACCAAACAACAAAACTTTCTTCTTCTTCAGAGTTTTTTTCTGACTTCTTGCTTTTTAAACACTTTTTGAAAGTTTGTTGTGTCCTGTCTACTCCAACATCTATATGTGGTTCATCAGTTTCCAACTGTGACAACAGATCAAACCCGTTTTCCACATTTACAACCACGCTGTCTGAGAACACCCTATTCCTGTTTCTTCTATAACCTGTTGTCCCATCCCACCTCTCTTTTCCCTTCTCCCCCTTTAACCTTTCCAGATCTTGTTTCGCTTTATCTACTGTAGTTCCGCCTGAAGGGCAGCAATCTTCTCCTCCTGTTCCACTATCTTTCTATCCCCACAGTAAATCCTACACAACCAATGAGCTTTGTTTATTTCCCCAATTCCCACACCGCTACAGTCACCCACATGAAAGAAACTGCAACAAACCTCACACCACACCCCGGAACTAATACTATAACTACAACCAGTGTGTGAGGGGTTGTGCTGTATCTCACGAGATCGGCGAGGACGTGACGGCGGAGGAGGAGACGGAGACGCTTCGGAATCGGGCCGCTGCGAGCATCCTGGTTGCTGCAGCCCTGACCCGCTAACCTAAGGAAGGGCAGTCCACGGACGCCAGAGAGATGCTGTGGTGGCGGTGGCGGTGGCGGCGGGGGTGAGGGCAGGGGTGGGGACGGGGTGGCAGCGGCGGTGGCTTGCGAAGCGTGCCCCACAAGGCCTCGTTTCGATATTATAGTCTTCACTGCCCCCCGGTACCCTAGCCACGGCGTATTGTGGGAATTGTTCCCTTGACGCAGCCGCTGTAGAATGACGCAAAAAATTAAGTACACCGTTCTAAACATTCGTTGTTGTCGCTGCTGCTGCAGTGAAAGAAAGAATATTGATTATTTGTAAGCAGAATAAGCATATATTACCTATTTCACTCTGGCTCCTTGGCATCTCCCTCATCTCTTCATGACGACGGATGTCTCTGAGCCGGTGGGTTTCTGGCGCCAGGCGATATCGATTCTTACTTCCATCTTTGATCGTTGTCCCTGTGCCTTGTTCTCTTTGCGTCTTTGAGGCAGGCTGTTTATGCTGGCGCGCGTGCGCAAGTCGTGGAGAGTGGGTCCGCGCATAAACCGAGTCAGTCTGTGACGTGACGTGTTTTCGATGTTGTCGTTGTGGGGGAGTTGGCGATACCATGTCTCGTGGCACGGCCGTATCCCGTGAGGACCAGTTGAGTTGGAGCAACGAATAAGCATGGGCCGCTGACGGAAAGTATTAAAGTTGCATTGACACGGCAATCCAGGATTTGCTAATACCTCGAGAGCTATGTGGATGGATGGCGTGTGAATTTCACATGAAGAAGAAAAACTTAATCGCCAAGCTTTCGTGGTGGGTTGCTCCTTCTACATATGGTGAATATTATTGTGTACTTAAGGACTGTTGACTGTTGCAGTTGCTCGTGCTAGTGGCCAGCAAAACATTCACTGCAGTGGTGGCGAGGTGAGTTATGTTCTGGAACGGCCATGAAATTATGTTACTAAAGTGGCTAGAAATAGCGCCTCGCATTTGTAAGTTTGGATTTAGTGCTTAATGGCACGCTGAAGGTAGCTGGTTCACTTGAACGTCATTTCTTAATTTAGTTATAGATTTAGAATTTTCTGGTTTTACGAATTAGTGGTAGTTGTTCATTCTTAATAATTTCTTGTGTGTATGGAAGGCAAGTGGCTATGATAAACATAGGTCACTTTGTGTTTCATGGTCGGATAGAGGCCGTGTGTATTTTGGTCTGTGGCCATAGGGGCCGTGCTTATTGCATTAGCGACCTATTGAAGTGGCATTAGTTTTTTATTGCAATTTCAAATACCTATCTGAAGGTTGATTGTCACGTTAGGTACTGAATGTTTGATTTATGTGGTGTCAGCCATTCAGCAAAGACAGATTATCTTGTAATGCGGACCCTAAGTCATTTGGTGTGAACTGACACATCTATTCACGTAATATCTAGATGTTTTTGGATCAAAGGAAACTAAGCTCCTTAATTCTGTTCATGGCTCGCGTCTATCACATGTTCACCAAATTGACGTTTTGCCTTAAGCTTGCATTAAGTCTAGAATCTTCTGGACGTTGAGTGTAGTAGAATGCTAAGTGTAAACAGAACAATTAATAGTACCCTTCAGGTCAGATAGCATCAAATTAATTTTATCTCTTCAGTAAGTGTAAAACTGTGTGAGAAAGGCGATAGCCGACATTGTAAACATTTGGTTATCTATTTCATCTATTATTTTGGTTGTTGTTACCGGCACGTAAAGGGGCCATTGCCACAAGTGTGACGGTTAATATTGTAAATACTAATTGTGGATAAGGCCTTGATATGCAAATGTTGTTAATTGATTATTACTGCTGATAAATTCATGTGTATGTGTAATCAATAAAGAAGTGTTGCAACTATGAACTGGTTGTGTTACTGGTATAGAAGGTTAGAGTAATCGCCACACCAGTCTCTTTCCATCTCCTCCACCCAGTGTGGCATTTCGCCCTCGCATGAATTGGGGAGGGCCCATCGATTCATCTCCACTGTATCATCTGCAACGTAATGATCTAATAATAAAAACATATACACACAGAAACTACAGGAAACAAAAATATAATTTTTTTAGAATATACACACACATGAGACCTACGAACGTTTCTGCATATCTCCAGCACATACCCCTTCCTGTCTCTCCTTATCGTTTGTCGGGGGATCAGCTACAACAACAAAGAATTTACACAATATTACATATATGATGAAATTTAATTACGTATACTCAGTACTATGGAGATGAAAAAAGTTTATTCGAGATATACACACAGAAACTATATATATATATATCGAATAAACTAGTTTCTTTCCAAAAAATATCATCGTTTACGTAATATGTTGTCGCTGTTGTTGTAAATAATTTTGAGGATCAAAATCGATAAACTTTACTTTGTTTTTCATTTCACTAAGCATTTCACCAAACAATACGAAATGCTTAGTGAAATGAAAAACAAAGTAAAGTTTATCGATTTTGATCCTCAAAATTATCTACAACAACAGCGACAACATATTACGTAAACTATGATATTTTTTGGAAAGAAACTACGTACACACGGCATACACTGCAACTGTGGTGTCACCGCCAGACACCACACTTGCTAGGTGGTAACTTAAATCGGCCGCGGTCCATTTAGTACATGTCGGACCCGCGTGTCGCCACTGTGTGATCGCAGACCTAGCGCCACCACAAGGCAGGTCTCGTGATACGAACAAGCACTCGCCCCAGTTGTACGGACGACCTAGCTAGCGACTAGATGTACGAAGCCTTTCTCTCTCATTAGCCGAGAGACAGAATAGCCTTCAGCTAAGTTAATGGCTACGAACTAGCAAGGCGCCATTAGCCTTACAGTGATTGTAATTAAAGTCTCCTGTGTATAGTCAAGAGCGATGTACCACAATGATTGATTAAAGATAAGTATTAATCCAGCTACGTACTTTTCTTCATAGCATTAATTACGTAGCCTGTTCCAGTACTTCACGCCCGTCTGCGTTAGTCTAGCGTGTATTTTCAGCCATCTCGAACTACAAGGTGTTGGCCCAGCTGCCGACACATCAGCAACAATACGAAATTCCAAGTGAAACAGTAACAGCTATCGATTCTGGTCCCTCTAAATCATCTGCAACAACCTCAAACTCGTTGATCGCAACATATTACGTATTCTATGAAAGATTTATAGACTACTTAGATGATATTGATGCTGCTGCTGCAGTTCCAGACACTGCTGGTGCTGGTCCAGCGGATGCCACTGTTGTTGCTGTTGCTGCTGGTACACTGCAGCCACTTTTGCTGTTCTTCTGGTACAGCCGCAACCACTGTTGTTGCTGCCACTGCTGTTGCTGTTGCCTCTCAGCCTCTTTAATTTTCCGCTGGGTATATGCTGAAACAGTAAGACATGTATCCAACACGAAATTCTTAGTGAGAAAAATTACAGTAATCGATTTTGATCCCTCGAAATCATCTACAGGATGGAATCTATATTTACAATGCTGAGGATGCTGCTGCTGTTGTTCCTTCTGGTGCAGCAGTTGCTGCCACTGTCTCTGCTGTTGCACCATAGGATTCATTTCATCCGTGCTTTGGTGTTGGTGGATATATGCTGAAACAATAAGAAGAAGAAATGTATTCAATACTACGAAATTCTTAGTGGAAGGGAAAAGTTAACAGTTACCGATTTGAATCTGTACTTACCAGGTAATTCCCCATATTGCTCTAACGGTCTTTGCCTCCCACCGCTGGCACTACCGATGCTGCTGCTGAACATTTCTTTTTTTTTTTCAGCTAAACTGGTAACATGCACGCTAGAAAGGAGTAAGCTGACGTGCACGAGCGAGAGCAAGATGATAGACCTCACACTATGGCGGTTGACGACAGAATGAGTGCAACTGGGGGTGAAGTGGCCTCTATATACTCTCTGAACCTCCACCCACCACTTCTCTCACGGAGCCAATAGGAACGTAGCATTCTACCGCACCAGCAGGTGAATGCTGGTCTGACCACTCTGGACAAGTCTGTGCCGGTCTGCGAGCACTGCGTGTGTCCTGCTGGTTGTGGGGTTTTTGCACTTCGACAAAACTGACTGTAAGATTAAATGTAGGTAATGTTCGCTCCCATTTCTTTGCGTTGAAACATTTCTTTCAACTTGACTAAAAATACGCGTAATTTGTGAAGGAAAAATAGGGGAAAAGCGGGCTACTTCTCCGAAGCTTAGAAAAATGAAAGATTGGAGCAAATGCCGTTTTTGGTTGCGAACAGCTGCAGCTATACTATAAAAAAACGCAACTTCGATAGATCACTGTGTATTTTATTGATAGTGTCAGGCACTCACAATTGTTTCACAATTGTTGTTGAGTTTGTTATGCCCAAAGTCACGCTTTTTGCGGGTTCGAAAACATTAAACAGTTTGGAACTTAGCGTGAAAGTATAGTTCACTGATTTCAAGAACATGATGATGTGTAACGGTCCGACAGCACATTGCTAATTTCGCTACTGTTACTAATTACCCCTGTTTGAATGAATTTTAACAAAATAACCGTCCATTTCTTTAAGTGCTTTCAGAGCGCACGTTTGATTCGTGCTTCACGTCAGCTACATGATCCTAAATATCTGCTCTTCCCCCATCCGCAAAATAATGTCATAACGCTTACAAATTACACATCCTGCTTCATAGTCACGCCTCCCTCGTTTTATAAGAAACCATTTTCCTTGGAATGAACACTTCCTCTTCGGTACTTTTAGTTCAGTTGGGGCAATCAAATACCTTATTAATAAATCAACTGCGATATGACACAGAGAAACAGAGAATTACGTTTTTGTAAAGCTTAAACCCTAGTGACATAAGGGATATTGATGGTGGTCCATCTATGTGGCATCGTGCATTCGAGACAAAGTACTTAAAGCGGGGCTCATACTCTGAAACACGTCAGGTGGCAAATAAAATATATATCACATAGTAATGGTAGAAGCTGTGTAGGGGACAAGTAGTAATCAAAAGCGTACACGCGGCGGCAACTCTTAATCAGTTTCATATAAATATCCGAGAGCACATTACATACATTTCTTGCTTCACCCGCTCAAACACGTTGTAAGCAGTAACATTCTCTTTTCCCAGAGAATCGGTAGTCCTCAAAGTCTATTGTCCTACAGAATAGCGACATTACCTTATTCACAGACATCCTGCACACACTTGAAGGTGGATAACTGAGTGACGATGGATTCATAGTGATTATTCAGTTACATACAGCTGGTACTGAAACGGACAAACAGAAGTCTATTGTACGCTTAGAATAAAGCAGTCCTTGTATTCAAGCCTACAGGAAGTTTCTACATAACATTCTATTCCTTTTTGAAAATTCAGCTTCCGCACGTATTTTATAGGCTCTAAACAGTTCTACATCATTAAGTTACTGTTTCTCGCACAAATAAAAAACAAAATTTTAGTATGACGTTCTAACAGGCTCTTTCGTTTCTTCGTAACAGTACCAATTTTTCCAGCTGCAGCAACAGATGCGCCTCGCGGTGATCCTCTTCCTCCTCCAAAGTGTTAAACAGGTACGATGCTTAGCAGCAGGAACTTAAAAATGTGCTTGGACTACAACAGTTTTGCGGTTTCTCCACCCATCAGCTCGGCCCCTGAAAATTAACTCCGAATGGACGTACTCTATATTGCACTCGCAATGATTTCTTAGCCAGGGGGAATTTGTGGAAGTGGTAAGATCGATAAACCGAAAAGACTCTAGGACTTTTCTAAATTTTATTTACATCCTTTATTCATCGACAAATATGTGATGGCGGGAGGCTTTTTTGCAGTGTGAAAACTACACCCAGCTGGTGCGACGTCATAATTTTTTCTACGTCTATAATTTATAGTCAGAAATGTTATGCTGCTCCTTAACGTAAAGGTACCGTGGCTTATGTTCCGACATATCACCAGACGTCTGTGGGAAGTAATCAAACTACTATTCACGTAAAAAAAAAGTATGTCTGGTCATAGATTTGACGTGGTGAATTGTAAAATCAACGCGTTGAGGAGTATATCCGAACTAAGGGGTGATACATTCATTTCGTAAACAGCTGCACAATGTAGCAATGCAAGGGCTCAACTGGGCCTGCTGTAGTGTACAAATAGGACGGACATTAAGGCTGTAACTAAACGTCCCCTCATAGGAACCCCCAAGCGTGTTGTCGCATGACCGAAAGACCGCACGGGGAGTATCCAGTGCTGCGACTAAATACGGTGTTTATGTTTGTGGCGTCTGTGGGTCTTTGCGATGTATGCTTGAGTGTCTGGTGCGCGATACCTACATGCAGGATGCAGAAGTGATGGTTTTCTATGGCGCTGGATACGATTTGTGTTTACTACAACGATATGGTATGGTGGTACAATCATTTGTGGTGATATAGCCTGCTTGGAGATCGGTTTCATGGCGAAAAAATCAAGCTTTCCTCGGCAGTAGGAGAGTAATGTAACTGACGAAGTGTCTTTCGCAGTGGGTTCCATATTTCATGATCTTTAGACGACTTTTGCAGGGCTTACGTGTCAGTGCAATATTACTGCTGTATTTTTTCCAGTCTGTACAAAATAGTTTGCCGCTGAAATTCTCGTAATTTGTCTGCCTGTAGAAAGCGGCTCAGAGTGCTCCCACTCCAGCAACAGCAATTAGGCGGGTAAATTCAGTAAGAACCAATCAGAATGCTCCATTCGCAGGAAATTCCATGACGTTAGAGAATCACAAGACATCCTTTATAGGGGCCACAGAAGTCTAGAGCATCTCCATACCAGCAACTGTAGGAAATAGAAAATTCACCGAAAATTCCAGTAATTTTTTTTGTCTGCAGGACAGTGTTTCGAATTCTAGGAGAATCTCTTCGACATCCGATCTGCAGTGTGTCTGTGTTCTTTTTTTTTTTTTTTTTTTTTTTTTGTGATCTGTCATGGGTATCTAAATATGTCACGAACTTTTAGATATGTAATTGTTCTGATTTCCCATCTGTGCTTAGACACCAGTGTGCTTCGAAAAGTGAGGAAAATAATAAGAGTCTTAACTTCCCTGACTCCAGCAGCAAATATAAACAAATCCCACCCAGCGTTTCAGAAAAGTGATGAATACCACAGCAACTATAGAACACAGAAATTTTTCTCAATCTGACTGTACCTTCAAACAAGCAGCTAAAACTCGAAAAGTAGTGACCATCCTATTTACAGATACAGAGATATTTGTTTATTTATTTCTAGTTGTAATTGAAGGGGCACTCTATGTAGCGTTTGAGTCTGCATGCTACTAGTTTCGAGTGATATTGTGAATCATTTAACACCAGTTGTCTGACATTGTCAGTTTCAAGCTATATCATGATTTTTAGAAATAAAATAAATAAACTGCTTTAAATTCCCCCCTGCAAACTCGTTAAATAAAAAACATTTCGCACTGCCTTGTCTCCTGTAAATTGTTTAAACAATATTCCAGTGTCTTAAACAGTTTAATGCAATGTAATTGACGATATATTAGCCTAGTGTCATGAAATCCTCGCATTCCAAAGATCCAAAACAGATTGAGCGATTTTTCCTGCCATTTTTTTCTGGGAGGTTCGATGGTTGGGACATCCTCTAGTGATGGCATTCCCAATTGCTTGAATAAATAAATAAACAGGGTGAAACTGTGTGAATAAATATTATGTTGATCCTTCCATTCTGGCAGCTCAGCACAGACTGAGCAAGTTTCCCACTATTTCCAGGGGTAGGGGAAGGACGGAGGTGAGGAGGCAGGGTGAAGGGACATTCGAGGGGTCGTGATTTTCCGGAGGTGTGATGGGGGAATGTACCCAAGCCCTGGCTAGAGAAAATCTTGTGATTGTTAGGGGGCAGAGGTAACTAATGGATCAATTTAATTAATTTCCATAGTTAATTTGATATCAATTTGATACCAAACGAAGCGTAGAATCCTCTTTGTCCTACTACTGGCGTCCTCTAGTTGCAGTTGTGGCTGAACAGACAGATGGCGGATGCTGTCTGAATGGTGTCTGCAACTGAGAAGGGTCGACCTCGCGTCGCTCTGCCTGCGGCATGCCGTTCGCTACACAAACACAGCTTGTCGACTTGATTGGTATCGGTAACAGCGATGCTCACCATCACACTTGTCATTGATTTACAGTTGGTGCCCATGGTTAAAAAAGCTTGCTGACGTTTAGATTCGTTGGGCGCCTCTAAACGACTTGGCTGATGCGTCTTTGTGGCCACTGTGTTGGTTATTATGGCATGTAAAGAAAGGCCGATGATATCATGAAAAAGTAGTGTTGACTGGTTTGTAGATGCTAGCAGTTACAGTGGAAGAACACATTTTGATAACTGTGATGATGTTGAGTTATAACGTGGTCTGATTTGGTAAATGAGACAAGTAGTGTTACCTGTGTCCCTTGAAGAATCGCTATCCAGGTACGTTCTTCATAAATTGAGTATATGGCTATGTATTGTTCAATTAAAACTTTTCTGTTGTGAAAGGAGTGCAGTCTCTAAGTCATTTATGTTGTGCGCTAGCTCGCAAACTTAAGTCGTAAATTTATATTAAGTTTTCTTTTGGCTGGAAGTAAATTTTAGAAATTCTGCCTTGTTATAATTGTATGAGAATTATCTGAAGTATTTTCAAATTCATTACTCAATGAAGGATTTCTCCACTGAAACTTATATACGGTTGCTGAAAGACAGCCATGATCAGCACTGTAAATTTCAGTATTGTTGTCATTATGATTCTTTTAGTGTGAGGGTTCATCACTATAAATTTGCTAGGAATATTGAGATTTTAAAATTCTATCACAGAAATCGTAAAGTGGGGATTTTTAAGATTATCTTAACAAAATTTTTGTTGGTTTTTAATATTATAATAAATTGATGTTGTCTGAAATGAATGTCACACCCACTTCATCCTAGCCCCTCCTCTCGCTGACACTATAATACTATCCCTTCTGCCTTATGTCATCTTACGTCTTCCAAGGCCCTTTTAAATATTGATTCTAATACTGGATCCTCTCTCTCTTCACTGTCCACTCCTGTTTCTTCGTCTATGACGTTATCACACAAATCCTCCCCTTCATAGAGGCCTTTAATGTACTCTTGCCATCAATCCGCTTTCCCCCCTGCATTTAACAGTGATATTTCCATTGCATTCCTAATGTTACCTCCCTTGTTATTAATTTCTTCGAAGGTTCTTTTCACTTTTCTATATTCTGAGTTAGTCCTTCCGTCAATCATTACTTTTCGATTTCTTCACATTTTTCGTGTAGCCGTTTCGCCTTAGCTTCCATGCAGTTCCTATTTATTTCATTCCTAAGTGACTTGTATTGCTGAATTTTCCTAAACATGTATGTACTTCCTTCTTTTGTCGATCATCTGACGTATTTCTTCTGTTACCCACGGTTTCTTGGCAATTACCTACCTTCTAACTATATTTTACTTTCCAACATCTGTGATTGTTATTTTTGGAGATATTCATTCCTCTTCAACTGAGCTACCTACCGGGCTATTTATTATTGCAGTATGTACGGCCTCAGAGAACTTCAAGCGTATCTCTTCTTTCCTTAGTATTTCCGTAGCCCACTTCTTTGAGCAATGATTTTTCCTGACTAGCCACTTTAACTTCTATCAGCTCTTCATCATTACTAAATTTTGATCTGAGTCTATATCTGCTCCTGGGTACAGCTTATAATCCAGTATCTGATTTCGGAGTAACGACCATGATATAATCTAACTTGAATCTTCCCGTATGTCTAGCCTCTATCTCCTGTAATTCTTGAATAGTGTATTCTCTATTACTAGTTGAAACATAGCAGACCTCAGTATTTCTCCCCCCTCATTCCTACTACCAAGCCTTCTGTAACCCTTTCTTCTACTCCTTCCCCTTCTACCTCATTCCATTCTCCCATTACTGTTAGATTTTCATCTCCCTTTACATACTGAACTAATCTTTTAATATCCTCATATAGTTACTCGTCTCATCATCTGCTTGTGACGTTTGCACGGGTAACTGAACTATTGTTGTCGGTGTTAGTTTGCTGTCAGTTTTGATGATAACAACACTCTCACTGAAATGTTCACAGTAAGTCACTCTCTGCTCTACCTTTCTATTTATAACGAATACTACTCCCGTTTTATCATTTTCTGCTGCTATTTCTATTACTCTGTATTCGTATAACCAGAAATCCTCGTCTTCTTTCTATTTCATTTTGCTGACCCCCGGTATATCCAGATTACGCCTTAGCATTTCCCTTTTCAGATTTTCTAGCTTCCCTGTCAGTTCAAACTTCTGACATTCCATGCCCCGATTAGTAGAACGATACCCATTCATCGGTTATTAAATCTTTTTCTCATGGTCATCTCTTCCTTGGCAGAAATCCGTATGAAAGACTAGTCCGAAATTTTTTGTCAGTGCAGAGACCATTATGACACACTTTCTTCAATTGCAGGCCACATGTCCTGTGGATGCTCGTCATGTATCTTTAATACTTCTGCATTTCCACGCCGTTGATCATTGCTGACCCTTCAGCCTTCTACAGGCAGTTTCCCATCCCAGTGGAAAGAGAATGCCCTGAACCTCTGTCCGCTCATCCGCCCTCTTTGACAAGGCCATTGGGCCTTCATGGCGTGTTCGGATGGAGTTAAGTTCCTAGTCTTTTTTTTTAATTGGCAGAACGGGGTGACTTCTTATCCCGGAATTCTTCGGACGCCATTTCTGATGATTGCTATTCAAAATTTAAGTAGTGGCAAAGTTCGAACCAGAAACCCATGACGCCGCGCGGACCGTGACAAGACGCCCAAGACCGCGCGGCTACCCCGCGAGGTCAAAATTTGTTTGCAGACAAACCCGGACACAAGAGTGAACCTCTAGCTCAAGATGTAATTGTGGATGTTTGACGTAACACTGGGCACTAGAGAGGAATCTTGCCACTTTTTTGTGAAGAGACAGATGCTGAGCCAAAGAATCAGATGACCTGATTCTTACGGAATGCTGCTGGGCCGTAAACGTTGTGTTGGTTGCTGCACGTGACGGAAGTTCCTTGATCAGACCAGTCTCGTAGTATGAGGAAACTAATCGCTATTTGCAGTGTCCGCAGACGGTGCCTGTTTACCCTCCCAGAATGGCATTAATTGTAAAGCGGACGCTTCCTGTTCCCACGTGAGATACTCCGCTGTGGACTCTGTGCATTCAAAGTACGAGCTATCCTTAACAAGTTCGCTAGTGAAGTATCCTGATGCCTTAGCACTTGCGATTTGACCTCTTTGCCAGGACCTAATGTAATCGAAACGTCTCGTATTAGGGATACCAAACAGTATTACTGCCCCTGGACTTTTCTCTTTGAAATTTACGAATACGTAGGCTTCAAAGTTTGGCAAACCATTCTTGGTATGATCTGTCGCGTTTCTTCCAACGCTAGTTGAATACCAATCTAACTATTGCTACATGGATTTTCTTTCTGTAACTGCACTACTTTTCGGGGTGCCCATGGCAAATAAATTCACACTGCATAGGGGGATCTGTTATCTCGAAAGCTTCATAGTGTTGTAATATATGAAAATGCAACTGCTGCACATAGAAGTTCTCGCTGAAGGAAATTTTGGAATGAACAGTAAGGAGTCTTACTGTGCGCTCAACAGAGCTTGTAATTCGTCTAATATTTGCTGATGGCGTGTTTCTGTTGCAGCCAGCTCTTTTCTGCTTTGCGATATTAGAAGATCAGTTTGAGTGTCGGAGAAATGTAGGAACACACGTGGCTATACTGACATTATAAGTACATAGGTTGAAGAAAGGCAAAGCTACTCTTACAGAATTTATGGAGATGAAGAAACCTTTTAAGAACAGAATGTTGTGGAATGCTCTGGAACATTGTGGATAATTCGAAGCCTTTTTGGTATGTTCTGCAATTCGCCAGTGGTGCGGCTACCTATTCGTATTGGAATGTAAAGCAAGACCCGTCGTGGGTTCTAACGTCAGTTTCTTGTAAGTGACGAAGGGAGGGACCGAGAAAGTAGTGCAGTGAAGTGTGCGTAGTCAGGGTGATACAATGACTGAATATAAATCGAAAATAAAGCGCGAAAAGTGTGTAGTGCTAGTGTGCTAGTGTATTTGTTAATTAAAAGTTGATTTATGTTTTAGACAACGCCCAAACGTAAAAGAGGAAGGGATGTTGCCAGTTCTGAAGAAAACCGGCGAAAACAACAAGAAGCACGTTTAAGTTCACAACGAACGAGAATGAGCACCGTGAGAAGGGCAGAAACCGAAAACCAACTAAGTGAACGGACTGAAGAATAAGGAATTTCCACACAATCTTATAACAAAAGAGTGCGAACTCAAGCCAGCCAAGAAAATATTACCCTTCAAGAAGCGCGCACAAGGACAAACGAAGCATTCCACTACGATCCGACGAAAGAGTATAGCAAACACAAACAGATCGTAATCGGAAAAGTGGATAACAGTTGCCAGTATTGGAACGCGAAAAAATTCAGTAGAGGAACACCAGGTTTCTGTTGCATGAATGGAAAAATTCGATTACCACCACTGGATGTATCACCGGAGGAATTGTTACATTACATGATCGAGAAAACTCCAGACTCAAAACACTTCCTTCAAACTATAAAAGCGTACAACAGCTGTTCCAAATGACGTCTTCCGGTGTCATTTCGATCAACACTAACAGAGATGAAATCGGTTATATTTCTTTCCATCCAAGGACAAATCTATTACAACATGGGATCATTAATACCACTGCCCAACGAAGACCAAGTATATTCCAATAGAAATGAAGAATCAGGAATTCATCAGCGATGCACAAATATCAGTGGATTGAGACGAGAAATAGTCCGTAATGTAGAGAAGATCTTACACGAGTACAATCAACTGATTCACATATTCAAAACTCCACTTGACCGAATGATTTCTGATGACTGTAAAGATATAATTCGAGCCGACAAAAGACAACACGGAGAATACGAACGTCGATTTAATGCACCCCAGATAGACGAAGTTTCCATCATAGTTGTGGACAATGAAACACAAGCCAGGACATAATTGTACAACGAAGAAGAGGACTACAACGCATTGCAGAGCATACCGGTCATATGATGCCCTCCAATATCCGTTAATATTTACGCACAGAGTGGACGAGTATTATTTTAATGTGAAACAAATGCAACCAAAAACAGTCACTTCCAAGAATCTCTATGCTTACCGCCTAATGATCAGAAACAAAGAAACATACAATCATAATCTCAACACTACGCTGGTAGATATCTAAGCAAAAATAGACGCGGAACGATTGCTTTACATAAGACTGAATCAGAAGAAACTACCAAGAATATGTCCACCTTGTAGATGCAATAATAAATGACGAAAACATTGACAACATTGGAACAATGGCAATCTTAACCTCATCATACATAGGAAGTCAGAGACACGTGGAAAAATTCACGGAAGATGCTATGACCCACGTAAGAAAACATGGACGACCTGTCTCTCTATAACATTCACATGCAGCTCGTTGTGGCCGTGCATCGATTCGACATAATGGCCCGAGTTTTCTAACAAAAGTAAGTGAGATTTATTGAAGTTATCACAAAACACCACATCTTTGGAAGCATTGTATACTGGATGTACACAGTCGAATGGCAAAAAAGACGACTGCGTCACTCACACAATTTCATATGGCTACACGACAAAATTCATCCCACGCATATCGACAAAATCATCCAAGCTGAATTTTCCCATACACAAGAGGATCTGGGACTCTACGACGTAGTAGTGGAAAACGTGATTCACGAACCGTGCGGGCCATTGAACCCCAATGCTCCGTGTATGTGTGATGGGAAATACACAAAGAAATACCCAAAACCATACTTTCACGACGCACAGACCGGAGTTGATGGCTATACCAAATACAGAAGACGATCACCCAAAAACGGTGGTTTCACAGGCAAAAATACGAATACGAGGAAACGACGATGAGGGAGGAGGAGGAGATTATTGTTTAACGTCCCGTCGACAACGAGGTCATTAGAGACGGAAGGCAACGACGAACTGGAAATAAGCAACCAATGGGTAGTGCCATATAACACACTACTTTCCAAACAAATTTTTAAAGGAGCACACCGCCATTTGACTCTTTTATTGTTTATTTAAGTACAGCCCATGTTTCTGCCTTTCATGCTATTTTCAAGTTTTGATTTTATGTCTTTAACATACGTTGCCGCAACACGGTTAACAAGCTCAAAGTTGGCCATATATTAAGAAAAGTATTGGCTAACTTTGACAACATGTCAAGTGTACTGCAATATATGTTAAAGACATAAAATCAAATACTTGAAAATAGCATAAAAGGTCGAAACCTGGGTTGTACTTAAATAATCTATAAAACAGCCAAATGGTGGTGTGTTCCTTTAAAAAATACTGTATGGCTGTTGCTCAGCAACATCAGAAACTGTTTACTTTCCAAAATGTTCCAGGCACACATAAACGTAGGATATTGTAGTTCAATGAATCCGTCAAATATGTCTGTAAGTATGTGAACAAAGGTATTGACTTGGGAGTACTTCAAATAGCCAAAGAAAGCGAATAAGAAAGCAGAAACGACGAGATCTTCGTGCAGCAAATGGGGAGATACGTCAACAGTAACGAAGCAGCGTGGCGGATTTTCGGATTTCCCATACACGAACGTGAACCATCTGTGCGACATCTAGCAGTACAGTTGGAGAATGGACAGAGAGTTTACTCCACAAAAGACACCCCTAGAAAAACTGCAAGCGAACCACCTCAGAACACAACATTAACAGTTGTTTACCATCTGTGCCATACGGACCCATTAGCGAAAACAATACTAAATGTCGACGTCCCTACCTTCCTATGTGTTACACAACAAGAAATTTCTTTCAGCGACGAAAACAAGGATTTCCAGAAGAAGATAATCCAGGAATCATTAAAACTTGTGCACTAGGCCGATTAGACACCGTACATCCGAATATTTATATCTCCAGATGCTGCTACACGAAATTTGGGGACCAACAAATTTCACAGATCTCGAGACTGTTGACGTTTACCTGCGCCATACGTACAGAGAAGCGTGCCAACCCTTAGGTCTACTGGAAGACGACAAGCACTGGGAATTAACGCTGCAAGAAGCCTCACTCACAGCCCCAGCTGAACAAACGAGATACTTATTCGCCGTAATTCTACCAATATGTAACCCATCGAATCCAAAACAGCTATGTATTCCTTCAAAGACAGTATGAGTGATGACACACTGTACCAAATCCGACAAGCTCATCCTGAAGTGACCATCAAATTAAACGACGACATGTTTAATGAAAACATTCATTCGCTTAGAAGATAAATGTTTAGCAATAAACAACCAGATCTTAGAACAATTTGGGATGCAAGCACCACGAAAAGATGCTAACAGTGTCCCAAACGTCGAAATTACAAAGGAAAAAAAGCTACAACATCAACGAACTACTTCAGTACATCGCTCACAATAAACCACTGCTCAATGACAATAAAAGGAAATTTACAATATTATCATGGACTGGATCGACAAAAACACTGGCGGAATTATTTACTTGGTTGCCCTAGGTGGTCCCGGGAAAACGCTTCTAGTAAATCTGTTGTTGACGGAAATACATGCTAAACAACACATCGCACTTGGACTGACATCATCCGGCATACAACCATTCTTATGGAAGCAGGACGAACTGCCCATTCCACCCTACAACTACCGTTGAATATATCCGAAGAACAATTCCAGGTATGTAAAATTTCAAAAGCATACGGACGGGGTGAACTTCTAAAGTAAGCTAAAATTATCCTCTGGGACAAATGAACAGTGACACATAAAAAATCACTTGCTGCCACGGCCAGAAGATTACAAGACTTACGAGGAAACTCTGAAGTGATGAGAAGATACTCTAAGGAGATTTTCGACAAATAATTCCAGCTATCCCCAAGTCAACACCAGAAGACGAGATCAAGGCATGCTTAGAAAAATCACATCTCTGGCCACACTTACAAACACTGAGACTAACAAAAAATATGAGAGTTGAGCACGGTTTGCTCAACAACTTTTACAAACAAGCGAAGGCACATATCCTACTGACCAGACGACCGCCCTCATTAAATTCAACAGTGATTTCTGCAATGTAGCCACTGCTGAAAATGGACTCATCGACCAAACATTGTTCACAACTATATCAATCCAGACTGACTATTTGAGAGGGGAATTTTGGCAACTAAAAGTAATATTGTCGACGATATCAACTTTAATATTCAAAAGAAAATTTCCGATGAAGAAAGTGTGTACAAATCGATCGACACGACGGTAAACGAAGAAAATATGAACTTCCATATAGAGAATTTCTAAACTCTCTGCAAGTACCAGGAAAACCATTACTCTGCTTCGACTTAAAATTGGATCTCCGAGCATACTGCACAGAAATCTAAACTCACGAAAACTATGTAATGCAGCACGGATCATCGTGAAACAGCTATCGAATATGGCGCGGAAGTACAAAGGACACACACTATTTTCCCCCAGAATACCACCGATCTCTACTTAACTGCAATTCCAGTTTCAAAGATTGCCATTTCCAGTCAAATTATCCAACAGCTATACAATTAATAAAACGCAAGGACAAACTTTAAAACATTGCGGTATTAACCTTAATGACCCCTGCTTCTCTCATCGTGAACTATATGTAGCTTGCTCTCGAGTACGAACTTCGAAAAATTTGTACATATATACTCCGAATAACAAAGTGAAAAATGTTGTTTATAAGCAAGTATTGTAAATACTTGAACATGTATGCAATAAAAATTTTTACCTTTTATACTTTAACAAGTATTGTAAATAGTAGGAACATATTTCAATAATATTTTTCTATCTCTCATACTTTAAAGTTGATCGTTTTATTCCAACTACCACACAGTCTCATATCAATTCCCTGAGCGAAGCCAGGTGCCCCAGCTAGTGGACTGGTAACAGCTAACACGGGACAGGTAACAATTCATTCCATGCACCATCCGTTAGAGAACGGAAAGAAAGCCGGCCGGTGTGGCCGAGCGGCTCTAGGCGCTACAGTCTGGAACCGCGTGACTGCAGGTTCGAATCCTGCCTCGGGCATGGATGTGTGTGATGTCCTTAGGTTAGTTAGGTTTAAGTAGTTCTAGGGGACTGATGACCTCAGAAGTTAAGTCCCATAGTGCTCAGAGCCATTTTTGCACGGAAAGAAATTTAAAATTTGCGCTTTTGCAAAACATGGAAGAACATGTTAATGAATGCGTGGGGTCAACTAAGAAGGTCATCTATTCTGTCTGAAGATCATATTTAGTCTCATTCAGACAGCGATAAACAACCTTCTGAATGATAAGTCGATAATGTCGACGACGATATGTCTGTATGGGGAAGCGAAAACATCAGTGTTAGTTCGCTCTCGACTGCCAGTATAGGGTGACTGACTCGTGATAAGAACAGACGGAGGCATTACGCTGCCACTCGACGCCTGCTGAATGGCTGCTTTATGAGAATTCCTTGCCATTTCCAGAGGATATCAGCGCGGTAGATAGTCGCTTACGTGGCCCGCAGCCGTAACAAAAAGGAAAGATAAGGCTACCGACGTCCGTTTATCGAAGGGCTTCAAATCAAAATGGAGATATAAAACGGCTAAAGTCACAGCACAGCTGTTGCTATCAAATGCAGTTCGAACTGTACCTCTGACGAGATTTCTTCTCTCTTTGTCGACGTTCGAAAATACTCCCAGCCAGCATAGTCACAAAAATATTGGATTATGAATGAAAGAAGCTTGGGTGCATAACATTTCTTTGTCATTTCAAGAGGCAGATACTGAATCAAATCGACACTGAAGACGACATAGTGGTGTCATTGTCTAACGTCAAGCTTTCACTGACGATGTGAAGCTCTACCCAGAAAGATACAAGCAACAGTAGAACAGATAAAGTGGTTAAAAAAACAAACGGTAAAAGCTGGAGTCCAGAGATTTTAAATTAAAATTCGTGACAAACATCAGTGCCCCGCCACACCACCTAACTAAAGGACCGGTAGGATTGCAAGTAATCGACAGCTGAATGTTGTCGGTTTCCCTTTCAGATGATACGTCTGCCTCCTTTCAGAAAATGTAGAATCATTACCTCACCTATGGTAACGAGAGGTGCAGAAAATACGAGTACATCCTATGATAACAGGTGCAAACAGAGCCGGTTTAAGGCCCAAGCGACGTAAGCCGCCGCTGGGTGTGCCAAGCTGAGGGAGTGCCAGCTGTGCGATTTCTATACACGTGGCAAGATCTGTATACGGCGTACGTCACAGTTAATAGCGAAAACTGACGCGGGAGAATGTGTACGAGGGAAAAGGGGAGATGAGGGGCTGGGGGTCGCTAAATGGTAAGTCACTTGGGTGGAAAAATTTTCTCGAAACAGCACTAGATCCAAAGATCAAACTTTGATAGCATCTATTAAGTGTACGAAGAAGTATTGGTATAATGAACGCCTGATGGAACTGATAAGGAACCGAAAGTTTAAAGTGCGAGGGCACTTTTATTTAATGTGTGATAGATGGCTAGCATAACAATGTTGTAAAGGTTGTAACAACAAATCTGTAGAATCAGACAGCTGACTGTGAGAGGCTAGAGAAGTCTTTGGAAACACTGGGTTAAAAATGTATCAAATGAAAACATGTACAGGTATCTCATCGAAACTTGTAAGCTTCCCACGAAGGAAAAGTGATAGGCCAGTTTAGGAGTAGAAAAAAAAACAGTAATAATGTAAGCACATAAATGTAGCTCATGTAATTTGAAAGTGCCTATAGGACAAAAACTTACAAAAACCTATTTCGCATGAAAATAATAAGTAAAACATCTATTATCGCTGAATCGTAACATATTCAACTAAACATAAAGCTGTTTAGTTTTATATCGTGGGTGTTTCATTTTCTTCTACTTAGCAAGCATTCACTGTGGCTTGTAATGTATGTTTATTGTTTGCTTATAATAAATATGTGGTATAATGTTTCCAGATATGTTACTACACTACTGGCCATTAAAATTGCTACACCAAGACGAAATGCAGATGAGAAACGGGTATTCATTGGACAAATATATTATACTAGAACTGACATGTGATTACATTTTCACGCAATTTGGGTGCATTGAACCTGAGAAAACAGTACCCAGAACAACCACCTCTGGCAGTAATAACGCCCTTGATACGCCTGGGCATTGAGTCAAACAGAGCTTGGATGGCGTGTACATGTACAGCTGCCCATGCAGCTTCAACACGATACCGCAGTTCATCAAGAGTAGTGACTGGCGTATTGTGACGAGCCAGTTGCTCGGTCACCATTGACCAGACGTTTTCAATTGGTGAGAGATCTGGAGAATGTGCTGGCCAGGGCGGCAGTCGAACATTTTCTGTGTCCAGAAAGGCCCGCACAGGACCTGCAACATGCGGTCGTGCATTATCCTGCTGAAATGTAGGGTTTCGCAGGGATCGAATGAAGGGTAGAGCCACGGGTCGTAACACATCTGAAGTGTAACGTCCACTGTTCAAAGTACCGTCAATGCGAACAAGAGGTGATTCAGACGTGTAACCAATGGCACCCCATACCATCACGCCGGGTGATACGACAGTATGGCGATGACGAATACACGATTCCAATGTGCGTTCACCGCGATGTCGCCAAACACGGATGCGACCATCATGATGCTGTAAACAGAACCTGGATTCATCCGACAAAATGACGTTTTGCGATTCGTGCACCCAGGTTCGTCGTTGAGTACGCCATCGCAGGCGCTCCTGTCTGTGATGCAGTGGCCGGCCGGGGTGGCCAGGCGGTTAAAGGCGCTACAGTCTGGAACCGCGCGACCGCTACGGTCGCAGGTTCGAATCCTGCCTCGGGCATGGATGTGTGTGATGTCCTTAGGTTAGTTAGGTTTAAGTAGTTCTAAGTTCTAGGGGACTGATGACCTTAGAAGTTAAGTCCCATAGTGCTCAGAGCCATTTGAACCATTTATGATGCAGTGTCAAGGGTAACCGCAGCCATGATCTCCGAGCTGATAGTCCATGGTGCTGCAAACGTCGTCGAGCTGTTCGTGAAGATAGTTGTTGTCTTGCAAACGTCCCCATCTGTTGACTCAGGGATCGAGACGAGACTGCACGATCCGTTACAGCCATGCGGATAAGATGCCTGCCATCTCGACTGCTAGTGATACGAGGCCGTTGAGATCCAGCACGGCGTTCCGTATTACCCTCCTGAACCCACCGATTCCATATTCTGCTAACAGTCATTGGATCTCGACCAACGCGGGCAGCAATGTCGTGATACGATAAACCGCAATCGCGATAGGCTACATTCCGACGTTTATCAAAGTCGGAAACGTGATGCTAGTGTATACTAAAAAATTATTATTCTCATATTGCTAGGAAGGGAACAACTTTTGTCCGCAGCTCGTGGTCGTGCGGTAGTGTTCTCGCTTCCCACGCCCGGGTTCCCGGGTTCGATTCCCGGTGGGGTCAGGGATTTTCTCTGCCTCGTGATGACTGGGTGTTGTGTGTTGTCCTTAGGTTAGTTAGGTTTAAGTAGTTCTAGGGGGCTGATGACCATAGATGTTAAGTCCCATAGTGCTCAGAGCCATTTGAACCATTTTTTTGGAACAACTTTTCGGAGCATAAGCTTCGTACGGTTAAACTACTGTTTGAGTCCGCTTACCATCGTTTGAGATCTTAGTGTTTCATAAGCGACCTTGAAATTTTACTTCATTGTTCTGCATACACTACGATGTCCGACTTTCGGTATTTGTGAACATATTTCACTTAAACATTTGATTTTCATTGTACGGTTTTCAAAAAAGAAAAGAAAAAAAGAAGGGAAAAAAGGAAAGTAAGCTGGAGATTGTGTTTGGGAGGGTACTGGACTAGGGTACTCCTTGCAAGGGTGTTAGCTATGCTGCTGCGGGGGTGCAGTGGCTAGCACAATTGCCTTATAAGCAAGGAGACCTGGCTTCAAGTCCTGCCTGTGATACAAATTTTAAGTCATTTCTTCAGCTCCTATCATTATCATAAAGTATCTTGGTTGTGTGTATTCAGTGTTTACACTATTGCCACCTGTCACCGAGTTTTACAATCGTCATTTGTTTGTGTTGTGGTGCCTGCATCCTGTTTGATACTCGTTTGTTATGTAGGTGCGTGTGTACTGTGTGTTGTGCGGGATGTATGAGTGTATGTGAGGGGGAGGGGGGGAGGGGGAGGGCGGGGACTTTTCATATGGATGGAAACGTCAGTGGTGTGGGGAAGTTACTATTTCGGCTGGTTATAGTTTGCTTCTCCGTTTGTTATTGATTTAGTGACTAAAATATACATAGCATTCAGTGCAAGAAATACACTCCAGTCCCATTTACACACGTCAATAGAAATACCAGCTATCATGTCAAGGTTGCAGATCTGTGTACCTGCGGTCGTCAGGCAGAAATTTCAGTAAGTTATGTACAACAAACATATAAGAAGCTGAAAGTATGAAAATAACCATTCTTGCTTTGCTGAACGCCTAATGTAGCATGGGATTGAACAGTGTAGTTTGGAACAAGACATGGTAATGATTAGAACGAAGAATAGCAACAGAAAACTTCTGACAGGACAGAAAAATTTTCACATACGGAAAGTAAGTGTAAGGGCCAGTCAAATGAAAACGAGGCAGATGAAAAACAAGATCTGCGCCGTTGGTAGATTTGTCAAAGCTGCTCACCAACCCACCCAAAAAAATAAAAAAATTAGAAAAATCAACGTCTGGTATATTTTTTTTGCTGATTTCGTCAAGTTTATGATTTTGTAGATAGATTTATTAAAATGCTGTTCCAGACTTATCCGACGTAATAACTGCTTCATTGGTTCACGGGCGTCGCATCGGATAGTGTTGTGAAAGCTGGACAACATTTAACCGAGATAGGTGCTCGTCATCTTCAGGTTCCTATTGATGTGTTGCTGCAGTGGCTCGCCAGTATATGCGCTGGCACGCTAGAAAAGCACAGCTGCCAAGCGGTGGGGCTATAATGTCATAGTAGACGAATTATAGAGCACGGCGACATCCAATGCCCCCTGCCTGAGAAACGGGCCACGGTTTCCCATGCGCGACGCGGGAAAACCGCGGCAGCAAATCGCGGCCCAGCGCGCCCCTAGGCAAAGTGTTGACGCCCAGTTTAAGTATCCTGACTCCGAGTCCCTGTCTGTGTTAGATTCATTCGTCTGCGGCCAACGATGCCTTAGTGCCGCCAGTGCTGGTTCCCACGCCTTGCTAAGCTGAAATCACGGGTCTATTAATCAGGTCGTTACTTATACGTAATTCCGATTCGTCCCAGTGTGAGCAATGTAAGAACCCCAACAAAACCTAGCAAAACATTTGGCTTCTCTTCTGAACCCTTTGGTAGGAAAATGTGAACATCACATTCGAAACTCAGAAAATTTTATACAGCGACTGAAAACTTTGCGTCTAGAACAAGCTGACGTATTAGGGAGTTTCGATGTGGTCTCTTTGTTCACACGAGTACCTCTGGTGAATTCACTACCGCTTATAGGAATTACGTTGAAGGATGACATCGTACATCTTTTCAAACATATGCTTACCAAGTCCTACTTTTTATTTAATGACCAACGTTTTGAGCAAACTGACGGCATTGCTATGTGTAGTACTTTGTCTCCTCTAGTAACTAACTTTTTTATGGCAGACTTCGAGGAAAAAGCGTTTGAGTCGGCTGTGTTAAAACCTAAATGTTTCTGGAGATATGTGGTGACACCTTTGTAATATGGTCACTTGGCGCAGCAACACTTCCTGCATTTCTGGACCACCTTAACTTCGTTCTTTTCACCATGGAAGTGGAGGAAAGTGAAGACCTCCCTTTCTTAGGTGTCTTGGTCAGCAGAAAAGAAGGCAGTTCCTTGGGTCACGGTGTGTTCCCTAAACCAACTGATACTGACCATATCTACAAGCTACGGGCTGCCTTCACCCATCTCAAAGCAGGGGCGTAGCACAAGCTCTCGTTCACAGGGCTGCAGTTATCCACAGGCAGCGAGCTTATCAGCACAGCTTAGCCATTTTCGCTCTCTGTAAACAAAACGGATACTCTGATAAACAGATTCGTAACGCATTTCAACCTGCACGATCCAGCGCGACTGTAAACGATGTTGGGTTCGGTTGAAGACAACCTTACATCTCAGGAGACCAGGGACATTTCCCGTGCCAGTGCGGGAAATCATACGTTGGCCAGACGTGTCGCACGGTTGAAGATAAATGCGCTGAACGTAGGCATCGTACCAGACTGGGTCAACCAGAAAAGTCTGCTGTTGTTGAGTACTGTCTTGACAAGGGACGCAGCATGAACTACAGAGAGACAAATATCCTTTCGTCCGCAACCACGAAGTGGGACTGAAGCATTAAAGAAGCAATCGAAAAACGAAGAAGTAACGACCTGGTTAATAGAGACACCGGATTTCAACTCAGCAAGGCGCAGGAACCAGCACTGGCAGCACTAAGGTAACATCGGCCGCAGGTGAATTAATCTGAGCCAACACAGACTGGGAATCGGAACGCGGACACTTAAACTAGACGCCAACACTCTGCCAACGATTTGCCGCCGCACTTTTCCTGCGTCGCGCATTGGAAGACCGAGGCCCGTTTCTCCGGCAGCGGGCACTGGAAGTCGCCGTTTTCTTTGGTTCGTGTACGATGACGTTACAACCGCACCCCTGATGCCTGCGCCTTTCTAGGGAGCCAGCGCATATAATGGCGAACCACTGCAGCAACACGTTTTGAACTTCCACCGTCCGAGGGTGGTACGAGACTTCAAGTCCCACCGTCCCACCTTCACTTTAATCATGCCATACCAATGATGTCATTGTGAGATAGAAAAATTTTACCCCTACACCAAGACAGTAAGATCGCTAGAGACTGCTGACACTACCGCAACCTACCACATAAAAAAAGCAACACGTCAGTTAGCACCGGAAGATTACGAGCAGCTGTCTCATTTAAATATTGTACAACTTTGACAAAATTATCAGACGCGACAATCGTTAACCAATAAAACAGATTCAATGAAATTAAGCATTACTAAAAAATGTTGTTCGCAACAGTTCCCATGCGCGGAGATCTCTCGTTTAAATTTTCGAAATATTGAATGTCGTCGAGGACGTTACCCAGACATATTTTAACATTAGATACTGAAGAAGCCCAAGTTTCAGCAAAAAAGTATTGGCTGGAAGGGCTAGTAAACTGTATAATACCCTTCACCTTCTCTACTTGCTTCCCCCACTGTCACGTCTCGCTCCAGTCATCAGTCAGAAGGAATCTGGAAATAACAGAAGTCCTCGCACAGCTATCATATATGCTACGGCACATGCACGCCGACGTCTGAAAACCTAAAATATCGTGACGAAGTAGCAGCAAAAGCTCCACTGTCGAACAGGGGCAAACTGCGTAGGCGGCAGTTGTATGAACCAACAGCACGTTAGCGATGGATACCTGTTCGGCAGTAGGCGTTTCTTTGTGATAATAAAGCTGTGGATTCAGTAAAATCCTTAATATTCAAGATCGCAATTATAACTTTATTTAATTACTGATTTCGGCTTGTCTACGAGCCATCTTCAGATAATAACAAAATAAGTTAATTAGTGAAGAACTGCCAAACTACCGAACACTGTAATATCATTGTGTTATGTGTAGGAACCAAAGACATTACTCCTTACACGAGAAAAGTGAATATTGTCATTGCAGTATCTCTGATTTTTATTATCTGTTGTTGAGTGTACTGTTAACGGCTCCGATTTTGTTCTTGTGTCATTATTAGGTGCTACAACTCGTCAGGAAGAGTAAAAGTTGTATTCAAGGAAGAAATAAACGAATGTTCATCTCTGATAAATAACTGAGACTCGAACGTAAATATTACTCTTTCTAGTCATTCTCATTACTACGGACGGTTTCAGCTACACTACGTCGACTTGCTGTTGGACAGACGCTGGGGAGGGGAGATTGGTGAATGACCCTCCAAATAACGCGCCCACTCTCAACGGACTCAGGAGCACGCAACAAGAAATCTGTCACAACTCTTTATCAACATATTACCACGAGACAAAACACACACACACACAAGGCGAGCTTAGTGTGAATGGGCATTTCAATACACCCTTTTAAAACCAAGAATACATGCTAAGCTTGTCTATAAAACCATAAAATACAATAAAAATAATAATATAACACGTCATCATAACATGTGTGAGCAGGAACGTTTTTTCTACTATCCAGTGGAGGAATGACGTAAATTATCCCGGAATAATATTTAGTCATAGGTAACGCCCACTCACGGAACCGCACAATTTACATATGTGGATACTGCCATTATATTTGCATATTAAGTTATTCTAAAGTAACGTCAGAAGAGTGAGTGCTGTGGTCTTTGCAGAACGAGATACCAGTTCCACACTAGAAGCTAATACTATGTAACCTTCATATGTGAACATAAAAATCACGTGTCGCATGTGACACAAGCCTAGGTAAACAAGGAAGCGCCTGTACTGCGGCAGGCAGAAGACTATTACGGGTTTTTCTGAATCCATAGTCATAAGACAGCAGGTCGCTTGTCTCCAAATTTGACTAGGTCAGATAACAAGATTTATGATAACACTTGGACAAAATGGCTTTGCTGAAATGACGATGTGACAATAGCTTGCGTTCACAGTAGTGGGCCGAGGGTAAGGCTTCTTCTCGTAGGCAGAATGTGGGAAGTTGAGAGACACATGAACTATGCACCTATTCCCAGTTAATTCTTAAGCCATCGTTCTATACTGGATTTTTTTTTCCTGTCAAATTTGGGTCCCCTCTTTGCCTGCGGCCTTGGATAGGGCATATGCGCCATACCGTCGATGCGTATCTGGATCACAGACAGGATAGGAAGCCCTGGGGCGGGTGCTCACTTTAACAGCCGCCTCCAGCGGTTTTTTTTTTTTTTTTGCGTTGTTAATCGTTCTGTTTGGTCGTTGCGGACGTCGCATGACATCCGGTCAAGTTCGTTATTGATCGTTTCACTAGTTTCTTTATTACAGAGGCCAACCAACGTATAGATGTTACATCTAGAAACGACCATACCGCTCTTATGAATACCGTAGTCCCATGACACAATAAACGTCCATTCTGATATTCGTAACCTCAATGTGCTCTAATAAGTTCGTTGCATGCATCTTGATGGCGTTATCTGGAAGTGAAACAAGACTGTGTCCTGGTGTTAACGCTGCATGTATTTCACGACCCTGCACGCGTGCATGTTGATGCAAAAGAACTGTGCCACTTCGTGGAGCATAAATTGCCCACGCCGTGCGTGCGTCCTCGGATTCGTAGCATGTAATGTCCCTAGATATCTAGCTAGCGTGCAGGTCTAGAGAGGTCCCGCCCTAGTCGCGAACTGATACGGCTTTATGGCTTCAGCCTGTCCTGACCAATGACTTAACTAGTAGCTGCTTCTGCCATCGAGCACAAATGCGTCATTATCTGTTGGCTGACAAGAAACCCCTTCAGTACGAGGTCGCAAATTCAATCTTTAGTAAAACTCATTTGAAAGTGTTGTGTTAACCATTACGACAGGAAAAATATTAATTGCTAATGACTCAGCATGTGCATCAGGAGGGCGACAGGAAAAGAGTGTCCGGCAGGTGTAGAACTCAACCTTCTTTGGGACGTGTGAATTCGACTTCACAAAGTGGACATCGTCGACATTCACGAAATGTTCAGAACAAACCATTAACTTGCACATAAACACCGAATGAAAAATGGCGGGCCACAGTGATCACAAAGGTTCGCACCATCAAGACCGAAGGCGAACGCCTTGGGAGTTACAAACACTGCACGACGATCAGCTAGGTATCCACTCTTTAAATAATGCACGTAGAATCATATTGTTGAAAGGGGATGATTATCATCTGTTGGAATGTGACGACATGCAACCGAATGCGAAACAGTCTGTCGTGGAGGTGGCTATCCTTTAAAGTGTAGCTACAGATAGTAGACAATATGTTTTATAGGCACGGAGGCTGTACTTGTTCAGTAGTTCCAGGTGGTATGAATTTCAATGTCATACACGTTTTAGGAGTGATAGTTTGCTCTAAGGGAGTATGAATGTTATTTGCAGATAAGGAAAGAAGAAAAAGCAACTTATTTTGACCAACTATTAGCCAAAAGCAGTGCTCACGACAAGGTTGTAGTTTTCTTACACGCATTTTCTCACTTTGCTTGCTTGACGTAAATATTCCCTACTGCCCTTGCAAAATCACGCACGCGAAAAAGAATCGTAGAGGGTGGAGCACCTCTAACTTCCCGCAGAACAATAAATAACTTTAGAGCCAATTTACTATCCACATTAACAGTCTAAAAGCCGGCCGGTGTGGTCGAGCGGTTCTAGGCGCTTCAGTCTAGAACCGCGCGACCGCTACGGTCGCAGGTTCGAATCCTGCCTCGGGCATGGATGTGTGTGATGTCCTTAGGTTAGTTAGGTTTAAGTATTTCTAAGTTCTAGGGGACTGATGACCTCAGATGTTAAGTGTCATAGTGCTCAGAACCATTGTTCGAACAGTCGACATATTTGTATACGAATGGATTAAGGCAATGGCGTTAGTGAATCTTGTCACAACTCTCTTGGTACCTCTGATTTTCAGGGTTCCTTTCATATGCATTTCCTGTTCAAATGCCGATTGGTCGGAGTTGAACACAAATTCCTTACTTGGCGATGGGATAAGTTTGTTTATCTCATACACAAATTTTTGCGCCGATTTCGCAGTTTGCTGTGATTATTCAGGTTGACGCTTTGTTTAAAATTTCGTAATCTTAGGTCTTCCAATTCTGTAACACTGTTTGAAGTTACGCAACCATCCACTGCTTCCCTTCAAATCAATGTAACCTACGTCGTGTGCAATCTGACGCGCACAATGTAGAGTGTCACTATCATGCACATCCTGTAAATTGTATCTAGCAGCCTTGAAAGACGCAAACACCAGTTTTTGTAACAAGTGCGCCTTGTCCTCCCTTGAATATCCGTTGTTTTTCCTTATTCACAACACGTTAGTATTACTGCTGACTTATTCTAAATCTGTTCTTAATTTTTTTTCACTGTGTTGCATATAATCTTCCATGTACATAATTATGTTTAGTATCCCCTCCATTAACAACGATTGTCCTTTAATAAGTTTCAGTGGAGAGTGAATTTGTGGCTCCCTGTTTGACAAGGATTATAAAGCACATGGCTCGACACCTGGTTCAATATTACTTTCACTCCTTAAGCACTTAAACAAGCACTTAAGCACTGCAGTCATCATTGTGCTCCTCATGTACATCGTCCGTAAAGTCGAGCATATACGACACCACACATTCCACTGACTCATCTTGCCACTTCATTGTCACTCTGCGAAATTCCCTGGATACCTTTCTGACGAAATGCGAACTTCGGCAACTGTTGTAGATATAATATAATCTTTGCTTTGTTTATCGTAGTCATTGTTCTGGTTTGTATCAGCACCACTAGCTCTGTAGCACCTTGTGAGTCACTGGTCGACTAAGCAGTGCAACTGTATCCGCAGCCCCATGCTGTGCTCACCACTGGATACCTCCACTCTCGCTCACTGTAGCCATTAGCAGCCAAAATTGTATTTGCATGGTAGTCAATATGTGGGGAGTCGAATGCTGTATGCATCATTGGCCTTTTGTGACCTCGCACTCAAGGAGTTCCTCGTACATGTCATTTGCTTGAGAGGAAAAAAACAGAAAGAAGTAATGGGTTTGATTAGAAATCTAGTGCTGCAGAGGAATGTCGAAACATTTTATCCTCTCATCTCCTCCTCAGGCCACAAGGCCTGTATTGGTGCCAGTTCTTTCCCAATCGTCTTGCACTTCTTCGTTCCTTTGAAGCTTACTTACTATCGGTGCTCCACATATTACATATGTTCACACTGTTTTTCATAATTAACTTAGATTTTATTTTTACCTCCTCATATAGCGTGTGCAGCGCGAATAGGTTTGCGAAACAAGAACATTATCTAGACCCAGACGGTTTCAGCCCGTCGCAGGGGCCATCTTCAGGGCGAACATATGGTCGACTGGTGGTGGCGTCACGTCAACCGAGGTGTGGAGGGAGACGTGACGCCAGCAGCAGTCGACCATATGTTCCCCCTGAAGAAGGCCCCTGCAACGGGCTGAAACCGGTCGGCACTAAATAAATAAAAAACGCGATTAAGTCTGTTTTCTTAATACTGACTTAATTTATAGCAATTGCTGTTTCTCCACAACCATGTTGTTCAAGCATCCGAGAACGTTTTTGATGAGCAAATCTCATTCTCACGAACTGAGAATCCAGCAGGGGAGTACGAATACTGGAGTGCAAAGACCCAGTAGACTTTTTGAAAGTATGCATTCCGCTGCTGGAGAGGGAGCTCACTCGCCTTATTAATCATCCATTCTACCCCTTCCCCCATTTAGTGCTGTGCTTCGAGCTCACGTATCTCTCCAAACAAGGCACTGCTGCAGAAGTGACCAACACCTTCTACATTTGGGGGATAAATGGCGTGGTATCATGAAGCACCTCAGTCGCTACGTGGTTTGAAGTTTTCGCCTTGAGTGATATATGAGCCAGCTTCTCTGAGATGGAAGTTAGAGGCTCAGAAAAGCTCAGACGAATAACACTCCTCGACATAACTGTGCATGTCCATGATCCAGGGTCCCGCTATATCGAGCTTCCTGATGATATAGCTAACAAGAAGGCATGCATTAGTGTTCAAGATGACGATCAGTATTCCTACGTGTGGTCCTGGCTAGCGAAAAAAAATCAACTATAGGGATCATCTGCAGCATACATTTCAATAAGACGGAGGTATTGACGTTCGTGGGTTTATAACTTCGACAGTACAAGGTCTCCTTAAACCCTAGGTCATGCCCAAATTTGAGGAACAGGATACCGATATAACGGTTCCTGTTTATACCATGGATAAGTGCAAGTCAGATGATGGTCAAGTTTCGATCAGAATCGTTGGATACGCCCATTGCACGGAATTTACAGGTCAGCGCAAAATGCATGTGAACATGCTGTTATACACAGCTGAGAAAAATAAGAAGAAAGACAATTGTCATTACTACTGGATCAGGGACATGTACCGACTCATATCCTTCCAGTTTTCAAAAAATCATCGTGTAAAGCATATTTTTGCTTAAGGAGAAATATACATCATTCGCCAGACGAATGACGCCACTAATTACGCTCTGTTTCCTTACTCGCTACGCTTTATGCATGCACCACTCTGTGTCAGGTGAATACCCCAATGACACAAAGTTTCAGCTTGTGACAACGAAGGGGGTATTCCCATATGAGTATCTGGATTGTATAGGAAACTCAACGAAACCAGACTACCCGAAAAAGCTGTGTCCTCCAATAACCTTCCACACGGTACCATGCTGTGAACATTTGGCAGGATTTTAACATCCCAAATTTAGGAAAGAATGCAATGCTTTATATGGACACAGATGTGCATTTGCTGGCGGATATTTTCACGAAATTATGGAGTGTATGCATGATCACATATTCTCTGGACGATACCTTCTATTACACAGCACCAGGGTTGCCTTGGGACGCTATGCTCAAGTAAGGTCAATATCGAGCTTTTGATCTTTGCTGAAATGGTTCTTTTCTTTGAGCAAGGGATCTGTTGGGGACTTTGCCAATGCATGCATATACACACCAGGTCGAATAACCTATGTATGGGTCAGAGGTTCAATGCATCCTTTGATTCGAGCTACAAAATGTATCTAAATGTAAATAACTTGTATGGGCTTTCCATGCAACAATCGCTGCCTAATGGCTAGTTTCTATGGCTGTCTGAATCCGAATGTAGGGGATTAGGTGAAACAATGTATAGTGTGGCGACTGATTCTGGCCTAGGGTATGTTGTGGAGATAAACCTTGGATACCCTAATAGAATGCATCACATGCAAAACGATTTGCCGTTATGCCTACAGGACAGGACCATCCTCAAGTTGATGAAAATGGTAGGGATCAAGCAGAGATACGTCATGCATTACAGAAACCTCCAGCACTGTCTCGATTTATGGATGGACCTAATTGCAATTAGACATGCCGTCTCCTTCAAGCAATCCTCCAAGTTGATGTAGTATATTGATTTAAACACAGGAAAGAGGGTGACCATGAAAAATTATTTCCAAAAAGACTTTTATAAATTGATGAATATGGAATTTTTGGCAAGACGATGGAAAATTTGAGAAAACATCACGAAATTCATATTAAATCAGATAGGACTGGATGTTAAACGTAAAGAAGTGTGTTGCATGCCAAATTTCAAACGGCTCACTACCTTTAACAAGAACCTAGTTGCTGTGGAGATGTATAAGCCTGCAGCAGAGTTCATGAAACCAGTCTATGTTTGGCTGTGCACACTAGACCTCTCCAAATTCCACATGTATCGATTCCATTATGAGTTTACAAAACCTCATTTTGCTTATCCTAAACTACTTTATATAGATACAGATAGCTTTATCTACTGGTTGAAGAACTGTGATCCATATGAAGTAATAAGGTGCCATGGTGAAGAAGCAACATGTCTTCATACACAGCCGATAATCCTTATGGTATTGTTCCACAGAACAAGAAGGTTATCGACCAGACGAAAGACGAGACGAACAGGTGGGTTTAAGAGCCAAGGTGTATGCATATCACACATTGGAAGGTGCCGCCCAGAGGGCTTGCAATGTGACGAACGGGTGGGTTTAAGAGCCAAGGTGCATGCATATCACACATTGGAAGGTGCCACCTAGAGGGCTTGCAATGTGACGCATCAAGGGCTCTCGAGATTGAAGACTAATTGCAGTGCCTGTACAGAGGTATTTGCAGTGCTCCAACACAGCCACTGCATATAGTGCAGCAAATTGGTATTTGGTTTCGAGGGCATGGAGTGTGTGTTGTGCTGCAGTCTAAAATTTGTTCATCGGCTCATGATGATAAACGAGTCATCTGTGATGATATGATTGACATTTGCCTGTACTTACACTATTCACTTGATGAGAGTAATACGTGAAAGAGAGTGAGAACATGTATGTACATATGTGGAATAGTAAGACTCTTTTATCATAGGGTAAAAATTTTTAGTGCAAATGTGTATTTGTGTATGTGTGTAAATAAATATACCCACAACATGTGTGGGCTTTTTCAGTGTTGTACTCTATGTATATCTGTAAATATTCACACACCATGTGTGTGTGTGTGTGTGTGTGTGTGTGTGTGTGTGTGTGTGTGTGTGTGTAAATAGCTCCTGTAAATATTTAAGTGTTTAAATTGCTGCCAACCACCCAGTCTGATTAGATTTTAGTGTACATAGATCCCAGTCCACCTAGAAATATTTTCATCCTGTGCTGCTAGGTCCTCGAAAATTGTATAAGTAGTCTCAACCAGTGTTATTGTGCCCTAGAAAATTGTAAAAAATTCTCGTCCAGTGATACTGAAAATTGTTAATATTCTCAACCAATGCTACTGTTGGGTGGACTGTGGAAGGTTTTTTCCAGTCCTAGTTATTAGAAATAGTAATAGTGCATAAATTTAAAGTATCTCTACGTTCAAAATATTTGAACCAAATTGTATATCTCTGCATTGACATATTAGAACTAAAATCTACCTCAATAACTAAATTGTACCTGAAGAAGCAAATTATACATCTGTGAGAACTGAATAAAAGAAAAATCGTTATCATACACCCTTATTGTTCCTCTTTACAGAAAATCTATTTCAGTTGTGTACATAAAGGACTTGCAAGACACAAATGATATTAGTTTCAAGCATGAGTGCTATTAAGGAGGTGAAGTTTAAGATAGAGAATAACAAAATATATGTAATGGTTGCTGTCTATTGCAACAAGTGTTTTGTTGTGGGAGTAGGAAGCACATGACCGCGTCTGCTTCCACAGACATATAGCAAACATGTCTAAAATGATATCTTCTGTGTTTGAGGAGAACCACAGACGTACTATACACAGATTGTGAAGTAAAAATTCATTTACTTTTTCTCCTACTTAGAAGTAATTTCACATTTTCATGGGCACACACAACACTACTTTCACAAGTCTTCTTTTTCTTCTTCTTTTTCTTGAGTCGATGGAGAGCGGGTCACCCACAGAATTCCACGCCTTAATTTCAGTAAACTTGAAGATTCGGCATGTCAATGTGATCTTCTCCTCACCTTTGACGTAGGCGATGGCATGGGTGTGGTCGAATAATTGAAGCAGCATCACAGTATCTTTATAGGGGATACCAGGGTCATCTCAGTGAATTCCATGGTAGAAACGTGTTAACCATTTTTCACTTCTTCGTGTTTTAGCACACTTCACATCCTTCAAAGACCTCAGCAATGCAATGTTTGCTGAGAATGTTTCTATTACATCGGTATCTTCTGTGTATGCTGTGAATGCGACGTCCTTAAATATGACACACACCATAGAATCCTGAATGTCTGCAAAGATTTTCACACCTTCATATGCCATTGTGAAATGCTCTGCATGTGGCACAGCACTTGTTCATTTATACAGCTCATTGCACAACACCAGTGAGCGGACAATAGTTAATTACATGGTCACGTAGAACTGGAGTGTATGCTGCAGTGTGTTCTGGGAAATTTGCTGAAAATTCAAATTCAATTCATACATCTATAGGTCCAGATTTAACTGTCTTATTTTGTTTTGAGTAGTCTGTTATGATGATCGGCGCCAGCTCCTTGAATTTCCATAGGCCTAGTGGACATCCTTCCTGTTCATAATAAGAAGCATGGAAACTTACGTACATGTCAAATGCTAGACTGTACGTATTTCGTTCCACTGTAGGTATAAATTACCATATGGGTAGAATTCGGACTTCAGGTAGACTCTGGCATTAGTTAACTCGCAATTATTAAATTTGGTGGAATCAAATGGATCAAATGGCTCTAAGCACTATGGGACTTAACATCTGAGGTCATCAGTCCCCTAGATTTAGAACTACTTAAACCTAACTAGCCTAAGGACTTCACACACATCCATGCCCGAAACAGGATTCGAATCTGCGACCGTAGCGGTCGCGCGGTTCCAGACTGAAGCGCCTAGAACCGCTCGGCCACATCGGCCGGCTTTGGTGGAACCATTTGCTATAGTCCCTCTTCTATTAGTCTGAAAAGCAAGTGTGATGGATCTGGGCATCTCAAGTTAAACAAAGATTTTAACAGCCCACGTTTGTCTGCCTGCAGTCGGTAGCATACAGTATCGAAAAGCTCTCATGAACAGAAAGTTATTCGTAAAAATAAATCAGCATTCAGAACTTTTAAAAGCTCCAAATGCTAATCATCTGAAACAGTTACGTGTGGCATCTTCCACATTATTTTACTGATGTTGATTTCGCTCACCTCTTGAGCTTCTTGCACTCCGTACCAGAATACAGTCCTGTCTAGCATTCATAACAATTTGCCGCATGTCTTCAAAGTATACCATAAGCAATACATGCAGTAAATCTCTTGCACTCTTCCTCTGTTCTACCCAATGGTTCGTCTATGAACCATCCACCATTTTCTAAATGCTGCAAATCCAAGGAGAAGCAGAGACATATCTTTTTAAAGTTGATTCTATGCCTACATTGCGCGTACGGTCAATGTCGACCCCGTTAAGTTCATACTGTATCTTATGAAACAGAAACGCTAATCATTTACGTGTAAGGATCGATGACACTGTAGCAATACCATCCCTTTTCGTAAATGATCTATCAAGTGTCTTGGTGTTGGTTAATAATCCTAACCTCATCGTTCTTGTTAAATGTGGCTGAAGCTTAGGGTTTATGTGAGAACTATTCCTGAAGGATAACACCCTGATCATGTTCTACTGGGTTAGTTATATTAAACAATGTCATTGCGAGGTTTCAGACCTACTGATTTAAAAAACTCATAGTTCACACGCGTTATCAAACGTTCGACGTGACTGCTGATTACGTAGACATACAATGATTTCCTCACCACGAAAGTTGACAAGTTCATTATCCTGGTCCACAATATGCAGCTCCCGGTAGTCCAGTGTCTGAACAGTTACTGGGAAGTATATAGCGTTAGTATGGGTCTTATACACAGTTCCAACTGATGGGAAGGATCTATAAATTATATGAATCAATCTATAGTCGAGGTAGGAGTTTCTTGCAATCTTACACTCTACACAGATTGCACTTACAGGAAGTATATCCACTGAATTGTCAAAAATGTAAAATTTCTTAAGGTGCTCCTTCAAAACCTGTCCTTTTGTAAAACTCAGCAGTTGTCCTACTGAATCTATCTGGTTAAAATCAATCGTTGCATTGGCTGTCTCTTTTTGTATGTTGATGTCTGCACGTAGCTCAATTCCTTTTCCAGACCGTTAAAAAGTCGTTCAAATCGTCAGTATCGTATGCAACAGATTCTATTTCCACAATTTCTTTTCTACCATTGATTTCCAGTTGTTACCCTCTGTGATATTCGGAGTGCTGTTGTGTGTCTCTAGCACAATCAGTGGAATACTCCACGCCCCATTGCGTAAATCAATCTGTGGGAGGTAATTCGTACGTAATACTGACGATCGTTCTTTTAAAGTCAGAGTATACGACATTGCAGATGAGCCTCAACTGACGAGTGGATGCTTAATGCATCTCCCTATATATGCTTCTTCGTAAACGTTATGAGGATCATGATACACAGATGCCCACACTGGTGAGCGATGAAAATTTTAGAACACATGCCTTCTGTCTGTGAAGTATCGTTGTAACTCTGCTGGTGGCTGCAGGTCTCCAAATGAGAGGAAATAGTAGATGTTAGTTGTATTTTTCTTAACATGCGCCACTCAGTGGGTTCCTGGTCCTCCAGCAATATCTATAAATTCACAATTCCACATTCTCTGGATTTCTACATAGTCTTCAGTAACGTATCCCGCACAAGCACACCACGGAATCATGGAATGCTGAATTTTTTTCTTACAAACTTGAGCAGATGTGTATTTGTAAGCGATCTATTCAGTGTGGTAGCTAATGAGCCTTTTTATGAAGAGACCTAGTCCTTTCTTATATGGTTTCAGATATAGTTCTTGCCCGATGGCTGCTGCTTCAATCATATAGTTATGTCTTCTTGCGTCCTCTAGCTGCTACTGGGAGTTCTGGGCGTCCTTGACTGTTATGGAAGTGGCCGCAGCACCACAAGCCAGAGAACCCATCGCTCAGAGACCTGCGAGGGCATGAATGATGAAGGGGATAATTCCACTTGATGTCTAGTGTATCGTCAGAAGCCAGAATGCTTTACGAGTCCTTTATGCTTCAGGGCGCTGTTAGCTGCATACGTCACTATCAGGATACGGATTTTTAAACACCCCTGTCCTTGCTTCTTTTTCATCATTATTGTCTTCTTCTTCTTCAATGTATGACATGTGGCTTTCATTACTTGAAATTCACACTCAAGCCCAACTTAATTTTACAACACATAGTTTCGTCAACTACAACTGCTGCAATGCTCTGCCCTATACCAGTATCCTTTCTCGCGCTGTTAACTTGGCTTTAGCAGATAAAATTCGATCTGCAGCGTGACGTCCTGGGAGATTATGTTTTTCTTGTGCAGTGTCCTGTTGCAAACACAACTCGTCCAGCAGCTTTCTCCCCTCATCATGACAAGCCAAATGTTTCTGAAGTTTTGTACTAGGTCCACAACTGCAATGTGCAATTCGACAGGAATTTTGTTGAGAATATCGCCACCTCCTGTAATGTACCTCCTATGATGCATGTTATGCTACTGTAATGGTTGTGCTCTGTGACTCCATTATATAGCAAATCGTCAGCGTCAATCCAGCTGTTTTGTACTGCAGGAAAACCAACCCATTTAATTATTACCGTATTCCCTCGACGCCTTAAGACGAGCTCTATGAGAACCACATGTGATTCTGAGCTCTTCTGCAATTCCTCTGTGTAAAAGCATCCTGAAATTTCAGTGCCACTGCTATCCCTTAAGATATAAGTTCTGCAGTTTGTTCTCAGCACTCTGGAAACTGTGAATACCTCACTCAACCAGTTTGGAAGGTATGACTTCTCAAATGCTGTTTTGTGTTTTGAGATATGCACCAAATAACTCACATTAAATTTCTGTTTACTTGGAGCCAACGTTTTAATACGATAGTATGTGAGGGGTCGACTTGTACGTTGAGCCCGATTTTGTAATATAATTCATGAAAAATGACCTGAAACGATTGTCATACGTAGAAGAGATTGTATTCTTGACACCACTGAACCAAAGATGTTGCCTCAGTGGGAGAATCGATTGTAAGTAGGAGCGCGCGGAGTGCAGTAGGAGTTGCCGCTGCACTCTGTCATAGGTAGCATGTATGACTTAAAGCTAGTGGCTAGCTGGGAGAATTTAATTGTTGGTTTATGGACGCAGCATAATACAGCTTTCATAAAATGAAATGATGAATGGTATTGTTTGTGTTCACACAGAGCCCGTAAATGTAATGACACCGATCGTTAACAATATTGACCATTGTCCATGGCAGTTAGAGAAGACTAATGAATTGGTACTGTAACTCAACGGTAAAACAACTGGAACAAATTTGTAAGGTAATGACATTTTGTATATTTAGTTTTAATTCTGCAGAACGCTAAGTGGATTTCGCTAATTTTTACAGTACTGACCCTTGAATGTAGTAACCAAGTATTTTCCATCAGATTTAATGTGTAGGTTGATTATGTATACCCGATTCATAATATTTTGAGTGTTTTGTAATCCTGATACAGAGAAGTTAAATTTTGGAATCTATTATAGGACAGTTGAGAAGTTCACTGATTTTTGAAGCTAACGTAAAATGTTTCATATCAGATTCTGAAAAGGAGAAACTTTATTTTGAACACAATTTTCAAACTGAAGCATCTGGTCTTAGCATATCTCCTTATCAGTACCTCATCCTCTTGCATGTCATGTTTATTTGAACCCAATGAATAATTTTTTAAGGAAATCATTTTTCAATCAGAGTCAGAAAAACATTAATGTGCCATAATTAGAAAAGTGTTAATGTTTGTAACAGCTTCAGTGCTGGCAGCAATGCACAGCGCTGAGCTAATATCCAGTATTTTCATTTGCAAGGTTATTCAGTTATCAACCAATCTACTCATATTATTTGTACGAAGCTATTTTACCGCCTGCGTTGCGTTTCGCTGTGCCAAGATTGAATATTTTCTGTGCCTACTGTGGCGAGAACAGAATACCAAGATTACATCCGTTGATACTCTAGAGCTAAGGAAAACTTATTTCATTGTTTATTTGGACATGGAATTTTGTCAGTTTATTGCACAGGGCCATAGAACTCGGTGCTCACGAGACTAGGTAAATTACAGAGGTATTGATTTCATTATGAACATTACGTATTGTTTTTCAAGATTAAGTTGTTTAATTTTTTGGATTAATGTGAAACAGATTAAGGACACCGTCTGCTCAATAATACATCAAACAGTAAGTTTGCGTAAGACAAACATTACTCATTTCGTATTCTTTGGCAAACAAAAACACCAAAATTTTTAAAAGAATGTTACAAGTATACCATATCCAGGAGCCCATTATCATGAAAATCGATTGGTCTCACTTTCATTGTGCTATTGTTCGATTATATTGTGCAATTATTTCTGGAGGATATCCATCCGCTTGTGTGAACTCCAAAGATTAAAACGCATCCACATTTAAACTGTTATTGTTATGTTCAGACGATCGACGATACTCGCCTTCAGGTGGGTGAATGTTGACTAGTGATGCATTCCATACCGCTACATCATGGTCTTGAAATATCTATTGTATAACTCTCACTGTGATCGGTTTGGAGGTTGTTCAAGCATTGATTCGTACCTGTCTGCAACAAACGCACAGACACCTGTGCGCCATTCTCCCTATTTTTGGTTTAACGGGTAATGAGCACGTGAATTTGGAGTATTTGTCAATGACCATTAAAATATAGTTGAATCCATTATTTGCATGTGAGTATTTTCTCTTATCAACAAGATCAGCCTGCTATAAGTCATCCAAACGTTTAATCATAACATGCTTATGAGTATGTTTTGAGTGCTGGTTTGTGTAGGTCTCGAATTACTGGCTCCATCCTTATTCGAGTATATCCCTCTCTCTAAGATCGGCGATTATTGAAACAACATCATTCGAATGAGCAATATTGTCACCAGCAGCTGATGCAGTAAGCAGTCATGGTTGATCTATTAGCTCATTGGGATCATCGTATTATACATACTGCGGGATCTTAGGGAGAGGATTTTAATTTGCTCACTGTGTGACAAGCTCGCCCATATTTTGTGTAAGTGGCCAGCCAATGACAATTTTGTGTGGCATTCTTGTTGCTATGTTTTCCCTTTCCTTCGGTTTTACTTTCTTATGCAGTATTTTCCTTCTTTTCCTGCTTTCTTTGAGTGTGTTTTTCAGTTTCATTAGGTCTGTCCACATTCGTTCATTTCATGTGTGTCAGGGCGCTGATGACCTCGATGTTGAGCGCCCATAAGCCCCAACACACCACCACCACCATACTGCGGCAATAAATAGCTGAATGTTTTGTTCCGAAGGTTCAAATGGCTCTTAGCACTGTGGGACTTAACTTCTAAGGTCATCAGTCCCCTAGAACTTAGAACTACTTAAACCTAACCAACCTAAGGACATCACATGCACCCATGCCCGAGAAAGGATTCGAACCTGCGATCGTAGCGGTCGAGCGGTTCCAGACTTTAGCGCCTAGACCCACTCGGCCACCCAGGCCGGCGACTGTTTTGTGCTGGATATCAATACCATCACCAGTGCTACATCCACCATCTAGTATAGGATTTATAATGGTTCTCTATTTCGCACTGAGCCAGTTTCCTGCTTTCCTATGTACAGACTTGCTCAAAAGTATCCGAACGACCTGAATAGTATTTCACCTGATTTGCACGCAACCCGCATAACTCAGCTGTCTAGCAGGTCCTCTAATCGCTCCTCGGTACAGTCGTTTGACTATTGAAAATGGTTCCAACAAGTCACCACTAGGAAACACTGTTCTGTATCGCAATAACTCAAGATGTAAAGTAGTACCACGATACTACAAATATCAGCAACAAGTAAACTGTCCTTAAGGCTTGTAGGCTCACATTATTACAATAAATAATATACCTGAAATGTTACCACTCTCATTATTACATCAGATAGGTACGTTCGTCATACCCATGATTTCCTCTTCAAAGTAACATACCGTACTGATTGTTTAACACAAAATGACATTAAAAATTTAAGTTATTCACGAGCTGCTAGTTCAGAATATGTATGAACTTCAAATGACACGACCAACCGTCTCGTTCTGCATATGGATTCAAACCCAAGTCATGCAGACTAAGCAAAGATTTCGTGACTGACAGAAACTAACAGTCATTCCTGACTAGGCATACAGAGAGTGATATGCCTCGATTTTAGACAGTATCAGTTAGCAAATATCAACTTTAAATTACACAACGTAAGCATTTTTAACGGACGCGAATTCCTACCCAGCATCTATTGCCCTGTTAACGAACTACGAAAGGTGTTAAATATTGCTTCTTCACAAGTAACTTACTTGAAATGCCGTGAGGAAAAGCTTTGTGTTGGACTGGGATTCGGAACCAGAACCTAATAGGATTGCTATCGAAGCAGAGTCAACTGTGACGTATTGGATTTTCTCGTCAGTACCTAGATCTTTTAACTGAAATGACGAGACTAAACATTAATTCCTTCCTTCCCAGGACTCCAACTCGGCACCTATCGCTGTTATATTCTACAGAAAACGAACGTTAAATATGGGTTTGTTACACCAGCAGCGACATGTGAGCATGTATGAACTAGAAATAATATGATGAAGAGTTTAGTGCTGACTGGGAACTAATATCGTTGTTGACTACACAAAAGGAACGTCAGCTACCGAATTTTTCTCCACCAGCAGCTCGGAATAACATCCTTGAACTTACGGTGATCTCGAAAATAGTTCTGTGTCTCACTGGGAGTCAAAAATGTCAGATATCGTTAGTGTTGACAACGAATGAAAATACATTAAAAATCAAAATTATTATCCACCAGCAGATAGGTGTTCTCACGCTAGAGCTTGATAATACATAATGAAAACTTTAGTGCCAGGATACGAACCCTTTTATGTGCAATATATGGACATGTTGAGGAATCTGCATTTTTGAACAAACAACAAATTGCAGTGGAGCTTTATTGTCACGAAGGGATCAAATTCCGCGTTAAGGGCGGTCTGAGTTGCATTCCCAGTTCAGAACCAATTTTATCGACATACAGAAGCCCAAATAAAAGATGGAATAAGTGTCTTGTGCCCCTGCATAGCGTCTGTTTCGTCACTAGAAATAAATAACTAGTATAAGAAAGGTTACTGGTGATAGAGTTTCTACCTGTCGCCACTCCTGACTATATTGTGGTTGAACCTAACGTCTACTTGGTAGAGGAGAAATATCATGTTTAATGGGCATTTCAGACCATAATGCCATTATACCTTCTTCACTTGGCGTAGCCAGTAGAGAACAGAATCTGTCATTCCCTAAAAAAAAAAAAAAACATCGGCAGAAATCGGAATCGAATCCATATCATAAGTATAGAAACCTATGATCAATCCAACAGACGAAACCCTTTCCCTATTACACACTTTTCTACCACTGCGCCATTCCGCCACACTCGGTGAGAATTCTAACACACAGGCTCCCTGTAGAGGTTTGCAGCATGTTCAGTACATTCATTTACTTGGTTGACCGAATCGCCATGAACTAGCTGCCATGGCTACCCAGTGCATACATTCGGCACTATTTTGTAATCACCGAAATAAAATCACATAACTGCCACCTACACAGAACTGCTAACAGTGTAGGATGCAGAAATTTAAATAGGAAGTGTTCCTTTCCACTTGAGCTACTCTGTTGCGCTATCTGTTTGTTGAAAATGGCGTACAAAGGAAAAGTAAAGCTGTAACTGGTTGTCTCTCAGAAGTCTCGATCCGGCCATATGCATTATCTCACAGCACTGTGGAATGCGGAAGTTCTGGAGGACTTGTTGTTAACGTCTGGAGCAGGTGTATGTACGTGTGAGCTAGTAGCGTAGTGGTAAGCGTCGTGCACCAAATATTACACATCGCGAGTTCGAGTACATTCACTGCTACATTTTTTAAAACTCAATTCTGCTGTATGCTCAAGTTATCAATCTAATGGAACTTTGACATAATTCCCTTCACTTCTCAACCCAAAATAGTCGCACGTGGAAAAGGGGCTAACTTCTGCAACATTTTGTTATTTTTAGGTTTAATAGACGGCCAGGCAGCAGATGCATCGCGAAACTTTTGTATTATGTATGGGGAGAGCGCATCGTTTCAAAATACGTCAGAAGAGTATTTTCTACATTAGCTGTCGTGTGGTAGTGTCATTTTATTCTTCTTCAAACCTTGTTTGACAGCTTTAACTGAGAACTAGATTTCTACATGCATGTAATCAATAAACTGCATGTGCATTGTCAGAGTCTTATTGATAACATCAGAGAATTCCCATATCTCGTTGATGATTAATTTCTCTCTCATGTTTACTATTGTTTTAACAACACTAAAAGAAACCTTACGAAAATTGTGCACTGTAGTATAAGAAATGAAATGAAACTGCCCACGAAAACCTTACGACCAAAGTCTGTTTTAACAAAACTGGGTATCCATACACAAGCGTGCCTCTATCGGCACGATTTAGTAAAATACTACTCACTTAGATTTCGATTGGGTGTGTGTTTAATTGGTCTGCTGTGTCATGCTCAAGAGGTATGCAAATGTGGCATTTCATAAAGAAAGTTATGCATTCCTAGAAAATCAAAATTTACTTGTCAGCAGCGGAAATAGGCGTTACCTGTTGTGTATCATTGTATGTTTTTCACCATTACACTATGATCCGAAAGTATTTTCTTATCGATGTTTGATCTGACTGCTTGTAGCTCTTTCACAGAAGGGATAAAAACAGTGTAGTCAGCGAGACTGCAACCGCAAACCGTAACAGTCGATTTTTACACGTCTGTACGTTACCACATAGCTAGCGAAGAGGTATGTGTCTCGGCTTACTCTTACGAGGCCAGTAGTGGCTAGAACTCGTAAACCGCTATTTAAAGGATGAGATTAGTTGCTGTTTCCACGTGCAACGACTTTCCTGGGCTGAAAACCGCAAATTTCCAATCTTTTGATATACCTCAGGCGATAATAACTCAGATTATTCAATGAAAATAACAGGAAAAATCAAGTGTACTTTGAGGCTTAATTTCGTGCACACCAGAAAGTAGCTAGTCGATCTAAGAGTTGCCAAACATACCGTGCTTTGTTGCAAAATCTCAGTTACAGCACAGCAGCAGCAGGATGAAAACGAACCGGTGTTTTCCTACAGGGGGCTGGGAAGTGACCATAGCTGGCGTCTCAAAGACGTGGCTGCCACGGCCTGGAATACGTAATGCGTCTGATTCGCATTTTTGTAACTAGATTTAGGGACTGGAGCGTAGTTACTAATAATATTCCGAACTGGCCGCAAACTAAGCATCATAAATCGGTTACTCTCACAGTTGTTTTTATATTTCTTTCGTAAGTGCGCTCAAAACTATGAAACTCATTCACGGACGTTTTCGTGAATTGCCAATACTCGAGCACAACAAACAAATAAAAAAAAATGTGTGTGTGTGTGTGTGTGCGTGTGTGTGTGTGTGTGTGTGTGTGTGCGATAGATAGATAGATAGATAGAGAGAGAGAGAAATATAAAAAAGAATGAGGAAGAGAGTAAAATATTGTTGTAAAGAAATTGAAACATGGTATGTGAAGAAATCTTTCATTATAATGACACGTTCCACATCATTATGAAATGTCATATTCATGATCTATGGAACTTGTATTAATCTAATCTAACCATATTGCTGACTATCCATGAAGAGTTACGAATTACCGAAGTTTTCGCTTATATCAGTAATAGACCAGGACTCCTATCAAGACCCTTTCGTCCCTGTTAACTAACCACGAAAGATACCTCCATTCAGAAGTAACAAAGTGTGCATGCATTTAAAGAATAAGCACATGATGTGAAGTTCTGTGACAGTGATACGAACCCAGCATGTAATCGGATTGTTGACTAAGTAAAATCAAATTATCGGTTTTTGTAACCAGCTGCTAGGTATTAGAATCTAAAATAAGGATACAAATTTTTGTACCTGAGTTACAATCGAACCGCACACCTACCGTCCTTCTTTATCATCCACGAATATAACTTAAGTGTCAATTGCTTTCACACCAACAGTAAGATGTGTGCGTATTTGACCAGAAACAACGACACCTATTGCTATTGTTGGCAACACATGAACAGACATTAAAAATGGACGTTAATTTTCACTAGCAGGCCAGTGTGCACATGATAGGGCTTGAAATGAAATTATGAATATTTTTGTACTGGATCAGGATTCCGACCCACATATTTACGTTTGAAAGACACCTGGAGAAGATTGCAGTCTTGGGAAAAGGAACGAAATGATTGAACTATACTGATCCGAGAGATTCAGATCCTCGAAACAGGCCATATGAATTGGAATCACAGTCCAGCACCAAATTTTTCAACGTCTTTTGTTCAGTCAAGTACAAGTAAAATAAGAGCCTTGTTCCTCTAAATGGCTATCGGTTCATCAAATAAACTAAAATTTTCTAATGTAAATAAGTTTACTGGCGACAGTATTTCTGTTTACCATGACTTCCGCCTAAGTCATTTCCCAACGTAAACCGGCTCTGCCCAGTTGGTAATGAAGGAACGTGATGTTTAATGCAGATTCTGAATTTTAACTTCTTTCTCTTGAGGTTGCCAGTGGTAAAGTAAATCTGTTTGTGCCTCTTAAAAGTAAATGCCTGAAACCACGCATTGCACCTGTGATAGTTCGTTCCACGAGACCATTGTGGCCACGTTTCCCAGTCCCAGGAGTGTGCTGCAACGGATGATGTGCTTAGCTTACAAAATTAGTCACGGTAGAAAAAATACTAGTCTATTAAATGGTTAAGTAGAAGCAAGCTTCTGACGTGCATATTATGCTATTCTCATGTCAGCAGGATGTAAAGACTCTTGTAGGCGTCATAGCCTCGATGTGAAGCCATTTTGAAATTTTCACTAATTGAGCAAATTTCTTAGTTCGAGAACACGCACTGTGGAGTGTGAAGCTACCGGATAATACGGTTATTACTGTCATTATTAGTATCATTTTCTTCATACCACTGCTGGAACACAGGTGCTTGAAGATCATTTAATGCCTTTTGGTCATTATAGAAGTTTTCTTGTTAATATCAAACATCAAAAATTACTCGTAGATTACATTAACACTAAAGTAATTGGTGAAGACGTTACTTGATAACAAAAACGCGCTGCCTTTCTTCATTTACTTGCGCCTGGAAATGGATGTCGAATACTGCCAAACCAAAAGCCAAGGGATCTTACTGTCTTCCGATATACGTCGCTGTCAGTTCTTCCATATGATTTGGTCGACGTGACCTTTTCAAGTTGTATATGACGGAGAATGTTTTAGAAAATCAGTTGTTTTCCTTTGCAATAAACAGGAAGATTTTCATTCTAAGCTATCCAAGTTCAAAATTTTCGCAATTTTATATCAAATTTAATATTCGCTTCAATAATGTAGGAAAGTATTTCACAGTTGCAAAACCCGCATCTGACTCATTGACCTTACACTTAGTCGCTGAACGTAAATCCTTGCTCAGAGTGACACCAGTTTAAGTAATGTAATGTAGCGAAGACTGTTTGCCAGTGCTTACTGTCTTCCGATATACGTCGCTGTCAGTTCTTCCATATGATTTGGTCGACGTGACCTTTTCAAGTTGTATATGACGGAGAATGTTTTAGAAAATCAGTTGTTTTCCTTTGCAATAAACAGGAAGATTTTCATTCTAAGCTATCCAAGTTCAAAATTTTCGCAATTTTATATCAAATTTAATATTCGCTTCAATAATGTAGGAAAGTATTTCACAGTTGCAAAACCCGCATCTGACTCATTGACCTTACACTTAGTCGCTGAACGTAAATCCTTGCTCAGAGTGACACCAGTTTAAGTAATGTAATGTAGCGAAGACTGTTTGCCAGTGATCTTTCTCACCGGAAAATACGCAACTCACTCATTGGACTCCATAAGTACACTGTAACAGTAATTTCTGTGTGTATGCAACGCATACTGATTGTAGAATTTAGCCGGCCGCGGTGGCCGAGCGGTTCTAGGCGCTTCAGTCCGGAACCGCGCTACTGCTACGGTCGCAGGTTCGAATCCTGCCTTGGGCATGGATGTGTGTGATGTCCTTAGGTTTAAGTAGTTCTGAGTTCTAGGGGACTGATGACCTCAGATGTTAAGTTCCATAGTGCTCAGAGCCATTTGTAGAATATAGTGGTGCTCTCTCTTCCACATCTGTATACAATATGCCTGACCTAAACGGTCTCTTTATCATTACAGGCCCAAGGAAGTGCGACATGATTGATTTGATTGATTGTTTTAACAAGGGAGTTAAAACAGCTTCGGTCTGACCATTCACTGCCCGCACCGAAACTAGGTTTATTGTGAGGTATCGCTCCCTGTATATCTAGTAAAGCCAACCAGTGCCCTTAAATAATGCAAGGGGTCCCTCTACCAGGTTTCTGTTAGACACAATTTCTACAGGTCTAGTTTTCCCGAAGATTCTGTATGTTTTACTCTTCAATACCATGTATTCGAAGATTAGGTGTGATGCAGTTTCTTCACCCTCATCATAGATCCTACATTTAGGGTCCTCTTGCGGTATACCCATTGTATGTGGGTGTTTCTTGAAATTCCCATGACCGGTCATCAGTCCAGTCATGAGTCTGATCTCTTTCCTGTTCAATCCCAGGATTACAGAGCTTGTTTTAAAACATGGCTTGGGCATCATTACCTTATCATGTTTTTGTTAATGGACCTTGGTCCAATATCCTAAGTGCTGTTTCGTAAGCCGATTCCGTAGTTCTAACTTGATCATAGCCTTGGTGATTGTCAGGACAGGTTCCGGTACAATAAATAGAGTTGTTGCCCATATCCTAGCCACTCTATCGGCTTGTTCATTGCCACAGATGCCTGAGTGGCCAGGGACTCACACTAGGTACACCCTATTGCTTCCCCGTAGCTCCACCAGAGCCCTGTGGCAAACTGAAACAATCTTAGATTTTGTTGCAGGAGCGGCCAATGATTTCAGGGCTGCGTGGCTGTCTGAATAGATGTAGATGCTACGGTCATTGTAACACCTATGCATATTCTCCTCCACACATGCCCTGATTGCAGTAATTTCAGCTTTGAATACAGAGGCCAGTTTGCCTAGAGAGATGCTGCTCTCCAGTCTTCGCTGAACTCCGTACAACCCTGCCCTAGCGCAATACAATACTTTCGGCTCATAGTGCAATGGTGAAAACTTACAATGCTGCACAACAGGTAACGTCTCTTTCCGCTGCTGACAAGCAAATTTTGGGTTTCCAGGAATACATAACTTTATTTATGAAATCCCACATTTGCGTACCTCTTGAGCATGACACAGCATACGAATTAAAAATAGACCCAATAGAAATGCAAATGAGTATTATTTTACTAATTCGTGCCATTAGAGTCACGCTTGTGTATGGATACTCAGTTTTATTAAAACAGACATTCATAGTAAGGTTATCGTGGGTAGTTTTATTTCATTTCTTATAATACAGTGCACAATTTTCATAAGGTTTCTTTTAGTGTTGTTAAAACGTAAGAGAGAAATTAATCATCAACGATATATGCGAATTCTTTTATGTTATCTATAACAGTCTGACAATGCATATGCAACTTCCTGGCAGATTAAAACTGTGTGCCGGATCGAGACTCGATCTCGGGACCAAGTTCGACTCTTGGTCCGGCACACAGTTTTAATCTGCCAGGAAGTTTCATATCAGCGCACACTCCGCTGCAGAGTGAAAATGTCATTCTGAATGCATATGCACTTTATTGATTACATGCATGTAAGAAACTTATTTTGAGTAACAGCTGTCAAACAGGGTTTGAAGAAAAATAAAATGCCACTACCACAAGACAGCTAATGTAGAAAATAATCTCCTGACGTATTTTGGCACGATGCGCTCTCCCCATATATAATACAAAAGTTTCGAGATGCATCTGCTGCCTGGCCGTCTATTAAACCTGAAAATAACAAAATGTCGCAGAAGTTAGCCCCTTTTCCGCATGCGATTAGCTCACACGTAGCTACAGCACTCCAGAAATCAACAACAATTACTCCAGAACATGGGCATTCCACAATGCTGTGAGATAATGCGTATGGCCGGACATAGACTTCTGAGAGACAGGCAGTTACAGCTTTTCTTTTTCTTTGCACGACGTTTTCAACAAACAGATAGCGCAATAGAGTAGCTCAAGTGAAAAGGAACACTTCCTATTTAAATTTCAGCAACCTACACTGCTGACAGTTCTCTGTAGGTGGCAGTTAAGTGAGTTTATACCAGTGATTACAAAAGTAGAGTCGAAAGTATGCACTTGGTAGCCGAGGCAACTAGTTCATGGCGATTCGGTCAACCAAGTAAATGAATGTACTGAACATGCTGCAAACCACTACAGGGAGCCTGTGTGTTAGAATTCTCACCCAGTGTGACGGAATGGCGCAATGGTAGAAAAGTGTGTAATAGGTAAATGATTTCGTCTGTTGGATTGATCATAGGTTTCTATACTTATGGTATGGGTTCGATTCCGACTTCCGCCGATGTTTTTTGTTAGGGAGTGACAGATTCTGTTCTCTCCTGGCTACGCCAAGTGAAGAAGGTATAATGGCATTGTGGTCTGAAATTCCCATTAAAAATGATATTCCATCTCTACCAAGTAGAAGTTAGGTTCAACCACAATAAAGTCAGGAGTGGCGACAGGTAGAAACTCTATCACCAGTAACCTTTCTTATACTAGTTATTTATTTCTAGTGACGAAACAGACGCTATGTAGGGTCACAGGACATTTATTCAATTTTTTATTTGGGCTTCTGTATGTCGATAAAATTGGTTCTGAACTCGGAATGCAACTCAGACCATCCTTAACGCGGAACTTGACTCCGTGACAATACAGCTCTACTGCAATTTGTTGTTTGTTCAAAAATGCAAATTCCTCAACATTTCCACATATTGCACGTGAATGGGTACGAATCCTGTCACTAAAGTTTTCATTATGTATTATCAAGGTCTAGCATTAGAACACCTACCTGCTGGTGGATAATAATTTTGATTTTTAATGTACTCGTATTTTCATTCGTTGTCAACACTAACGATATCTGACGTCTTTGACTCCCAGTTAGACACAGAACTATTTGCGAGATCATTGTAAGTTCAAGGATGTCATTTCGAGCTGCTGGTGGAGAAAAATTCGGTAGCTGACGTCCCTTTTGTGCAGTCAACAAAGATATTAGTGGGGTTCGATTCCCAGTCAGCACTAAACTCTTCGTCATATTATTTCTAGTTCAAACATGCTGACATGTCGCTGCTGGTGTAACAACCCATATTTAACGTTCGTTTTCTCTTGAATATAACAGCGATAGGTGCCGGGTTGGAGTCCTGGAAAGGAAAAAGTTAATGTTTCATCTCGTCATTTCAGTTAAAACCTCTAGCTACTGCCGAGAAAATCCGATATGTCATCGTTGATTGTGCTTCGATAACAATCCGATTAAGTTCTGGGTTCGAATATGTATCCAACACAAAGCTTTACCTCACGGCACTTCAAGTAAGTTACTTGTGAAGAAGCAATATTTAACATCTCTCGTAGTTCGTTAACAGGGACAATAGATGCTGAGTAGGAATTCGCGTCCGTTAAAAACGCTTACGTTGTGTAATTTAAAGTTGATATTTGCTAACTGATACTGTCTAAAATCGAGGCATATCACTCTCTGCATGCCTAGTCAGGAATGACTGTTAGTTTCCGTTAGTCACGAAATCTTTGCTTAATCTGTATGACCTTGGTTTGAATCCATATGCAGAACGAGAGGGTTCGTCTTGTCATTTGAAGTTCATACATATTCTGAGACCTTTGGAGATAAGAGAACGACTTGTATGAATATCAAGAGCTCAGATGGAAACCCAGTTCTAAGCAAAGAAGGGGAAGCAGAAAGGTGGAAGGAGTATATAGAGGGTCTATACAAGGGCGATGTACTTGAGGACAATATTATGGAAATGGAAGAGGATGTAGATGAAGATGAAATGGGAGATATGATACTGCGTGAAGAGTTTGACAGAGCACTGAAAGACCTGAGTCGAAACAAGGCCCCCGGAGTAGACAACATTCCATTGGAACTACTGACGGTCTTGGGAGAGCCAGTCCTGACAAAACTCTACCATCTGGTGAGCAAGATGTATGAAACAGGCGAAATACCCTCAGACTTCAAGAAGAATATAATAATTCCAATCCCAAAGAAAGCAGGTGTTGACAGATGTGAAAATTACCGAACTATCAGTTTAATAAGTCACAGCTGCAAAATACTAACACGAATTCTTTACAGACGAATGGAAAAACTAGTAGAAGCCGACCTCGGGGAAGATCAGTTTGGATTCCGTAGAAACACTGGAACACGTGAGGCAATACTCACCTTACGACTAATCTTAGAAGAAAGATTAAGGAAAGGCAAACCTACGTTTCTAGCATTTGTAGACTTAGAGAAAGGTTTTGACAATGTTGACTGGATTACTCTCTTTCAAATTCTAAAGGTGGCGGGGGTAAAATACAGGGAGCGAAAGGCTATTTACAATTTGTACAGAAACCAGATGGCAGTTATAAGAGTCGAGGGACATGAAAGGGAAGCAGTGGTTGGAAAGGGAGTGACACAGGGTTGTAGCCTCTCTCTGATGTTGTTCAATCTGAATATTGAGCAAGCAGTAAAGGAAACAAAAGAAAAATTTGGAGTAGGTATTGAAATTCATGGAGAAGAAATAAAAACTTTGAGGTTCGCCGATGACATTGTAATTCTGTCAGAGACAGCAAAGGACTTGGAAGAGCAGTTGAATGGAATGGACAGTGTCTTGAAAGGAGGATATAAGATGAACATCAACAAAAGCAAAACAAGGATAATGGAATGTAGTCTAATTAAGTCGGGTGATGCTGAGGGGATTAGATTAGGAAATGAGACACTTAAAGTAGTAAAGGAGTTTTGCTATTTGGGGAGCAAAGTAACTGATGATGGTCGAAGTAGAGAGGATATAAAATGTAGACTGGCAATGGCAAGGAAAGCGTTTCTGAAGAAGAGAAATTTGTTAACATCGAGGATAGATTTAAGTGTCAGGAAGTCATTTCTGAAAGTATTTGTATGGAGTGTAGCCATGTATGGAAGTGAAACATGGACGATAAATAGTTTGGACAAGAAGAGAATAGAAGCTTTCGAAATGTGGTGCTACAGAAGAATGCTGAAGATTAGGTGGGTAGATCACATAACTAATGAGGAAGTATTGAATAGGATTGGGGAGAAGAGAAGTTTGTGGCACAACTTGACCAGAAGAAGGGATCGGTTGGTAGGACATGTTTTGAGGCATCAAGGGATCACCAATTTAGTATTGGAGGGCAGCGTGGAGGGTAAAAATCGTAGAGGGAGACCAAGAGATGAATACACTAAGCAGATTCAGAAGGATGTAGGTTGCAGTAGGTACTGGGAGATGAAAAAGCTTGCACAGGATAGAGTAGCATGGAGAGCTGCATCAAACCAGTTTCAGGACTGAAGACCACAACAACAACAACAACAACAACATATTATGAACTAGATGCTCGTAAATAACTTAAATTTTTAATGTCATTTTGTGTTAAATAATAAGTACGGTATGTTACTTTGAAGAGGAAATCATGAATATGACGAACTTACTGGGTGCATTACCTATCTGACGTTATAATGAGAGTGGCAATATGCCAGGTATGTCATTTATTGTAATAAATGTGAGCTTACAAGCCTTCAGGACAGTCTTATATGTGATAAGGTGTTGCCTGATATTTTTAGTATCGTGGTATTACTCTACATCTTGAGTTATTGCGTTACAGAGCACTGTTTCCTAATGGTGACTTGTGGGTACCATTTTCAATAAAGGGACTGTACCGAGGAGCGATTAGAGGACCTGCTAGACAGCTGCGTTACGCAGGTTGTATGCGAATCAGGCGAAATGCAGTTCAGGTCGTTCGGGTAGTTTTGAGCACGACAGTACATTCAGTGGTATATATATATATATATATATATATATATATATATATATATATATATATATATATATGGATACTCTCTGATAAATGTGTTGCAAATAGCCGATAATAAAGACATAATAAATTAAAATGACGTATCTGATGCTGATTTGTAAGATAAAAATTCCATACGTACACTGTCCGCAGCTCGTGGTCGTGCGGTAGCGTTCTCGCTTCCCGCGCCCGGGTTCGATTCCCGACGGGGTCAGGGATTTTCTCTGCCTCGTGATGACTGGGTGTTGTGTGATGTCCTTAGGTTGATTAGGTTTAAGTAGTTCTAAGGGACTCATGACCATAGATGTTAAGTCCCATAGTGCTCAGAGCCATTTGAACCATTTTTGAACCATACGTACACTGTAGTGCATGCAGAGTAAGGAAAATTTTTCATAATAACGTTATTAGAGTGCGCCACTCAGGAGTCACAGATCGAAAGGTCGACTACACATCTAACACCTCAAGAGATTCGTTTAATGGATGTTAACCACTTTCATAACTCTGGGCTAGTGCGGAAGGAAGAAGAAGGAGACGAATGTATGTGGAGTACTTGGGCGTGATTTTCAACTTTTGAGGCAGTATTGAAAGACAATGAGTGTACTGGTTGAGACGTAGAACGAGTTTGCCTTGCAAGGGCGATTTGCGTGTTGTAGTTAATATTTGATGCCAGTAGTTTGATGCAATGACCGCTGAACCAATGTAGATTGTAAGTGTAAAATATACCGGTAGTATTAGGCACCAAGCTGCTGTGTAATAACTTGCCACCTCAGGTAAAGGTACGTGAGATCAAGAAACTGAAAACGCAAAACTTGTTTCACTATTTCGTATCTACTGTTCACAGGGGATGCAACTGTCATCCGGTGGAAGCCCACCTTTTACAACATACGAGTACCACCCTTGGATGTAATGGTTTGGCGAGGAACACTATAATGTGAAAAATGGAGGCAACTTGAGCTCAGAAATAGAGGTACAGTAACTACAGTAAGGAAATATTCTGCAGTTGTAATGAATATCATGATAGATCCTTATGTATTTTTATAGTATCAACGTTCTGCACATGCACCCTTGTGTGTTTCAGAAAACTGGTACGAGATGCCGATTTAAGAGAATACTTTTACTCAAAGACAATAAACAAAAGAAAGCATCAGAAGAGAGAGAGAGAGAGAGAGAGTGAAGGAGAGGGAGAGATAGAAAGAGGAAGGCCCATCATGATACACAGTAGTGTGTAAATGGAAAGTAATATCTCAGTGCTTAGCTGTATGGCACGCCAGTAATTAATATACCTTGAATGCACAAAATACATGTGCGAAATTGCGTTTAGCATCCGTGGATACCTCAGAAAGCTCCCCTAATTTGTCATCTTTCTTCCAGTGAACCTCATCGGTAAGAGGTATAATAGTTTAATTAATATAGATCTAGTATTATATTTTGCTCGTTAAATGTTTTCTTTCATCTTTTAAGAGGTCCAGAAGGCTAAGGCTAGATGTTTCAATTTTAAAGACCCTGAATTCCAGTCACGTTTGTAAAGTAAAGGACACTTCATTTTTCTTGTTTTTGAATATGAGGCCAAAGGGCCGCATTTGGTAGTCGCATTAAACAAGATAATTGTATGTAATGGTTTTACATAAATTTTATTTGTCAAATGTTCTCAAGTACTGCTGCTTCAGGGTTTTACAAGTAATATGAGGCACACGGCATGCATGCAAGCATGAGTCAGATATTCTGAACAGAGAAACACACACACACACACACACACACGTGTGGGGGGGGGGGGGGGGGTTGTGTGAGCGCGCGCACTCGAGACCAGTAAAGTGATGCGGCCTTGACAGACTGCAGACTGACATAACATGGAGGCTGCACCCTGCAGAGCGACTTGGGTCCAGCAATCACAGCCGTTCTCACCTCAGCTGCCTGGAGAGAGCCACGTATCTGTCGGCTCATACCTGCTGCTACTTGAGGTAGCAGTTCACCCCTTTGTGACTGGTTCCTTGCCACGAGTGGCAGCTCACTCCACTCGACTTGAGACCCCATTGCACTGCAGATGCTTATGGCTTGCTCGACCCTTTTACGACAGCATCGTGCCAACCATCTGTCAGACAACGAGGTTATGCTTCAGAGGTCGTCCAACCTAGGGCTATTGTTATAACTGAGTGAATGATTTGCTATTGCTATATGATGATTGTGAATGGAGTAATTAATTGTAGATGGATTTGAGTATCTGTGTATTGTGACAACAAGCCACCCATGTGTGTGAGGCCATCAATGCACTGCCTTAATTCATGAGTATTCTCAGATTCTGTCTAATATTGTGCGTCTGATGTTCTTCTTCTTATTATATGTATCCTGAAATAAATTTGTCGATACACCAGTACATAAAAAAGAATGTGAGGAGGCTTGTAGACAAGTGCACTTGTGTATTTTCTTGTAGTTTACTTTGGAACCACCTTTACGCTTATAAACCTAGGCATGATATTCATCAGACCATAAGAACGTGAAACGAAAAGCAAAAATAATACCCATGTCCTTGACGAACTTTTGCTATAGGTGAAGCTCTACACAATTTGTCCGCAGCTCGTGGTGCGGTGGTTAGCGTTGCTGCCTCTGGATCACGGGTCCCAGATTCGATTCCCGGCCGGATTGGGGATTTTCTCTGCCTAGGGACTGAGTGTTTGTGTTGTCCTCATCATTCCATCATCACCATCATCATTCGTGACAGCGGCTGGCTTGGATTGGGTAGAAATTTGGCTGTGTAAAAATTTGGAGTTTGTAAGGGCGCTGATGACCGCACAGCTGAGCGCCTCGCAAAGCAAACATCAAAACCATCAGCACAATTTCATCAGCATCCATTTTATTCACAATGAGAATGTGATGTTACGCAGCAGTTTATCCCTAAATTCTTACGATGCGTTTAATGACATATGCACATCCTCATGGTCAATGTAGTCGACCCTTTAATACTGCCTAATAACTGCAGATGATATTTAGTATTTCAAGTGACTGTACAGCTAGTTTAACTCTTCTCTTACATTCCTTTTATAACAGGTAAGGCAGTCATTTTCTGCAGTAATGTCGAGCTTTTTTAGGTGGCTCACAATAAGGGAGATTATGCGAAGGATAAGCAGAGTTTAACTTATGTACAAAACCATTACTGAACGGAATTCGCAGAATGAACTAGCAGAACGAACAATAAATAATTGTTTACAGGCGACTGAGAAGAATATACTTGCTGCCAGATAACACTTGCCCCATATGAATGTTTCCATTGTAGTTCCGAGTGCAGAGGTCAAGCCAGACTCAACTGTTATCACCGCTGCCTACTGCATTCATGCTGTATGAAAGTGGTAAGAATGAGCTTTCAATAGAATCACCAATTCTATTGTAGTTATTTCCATAAGGGCCTAATTGCACAATTTTAACATTTTCAGCCCTGCAGTTGCTTGTGTCACGCACTTAAATGATTCTGCTGATGTCCGTTCTTATTTTTCCGGTTTCTTGCTGTTAACCACATCCCATTCTTGCAGTATCCAAGACTTATTCTCGTGATTATACATTTACTGTGCTCACTCACCTGAGACAAAAATAGATTTCAAGAATACAATCCTTCGTCCTTCTATTAAATGTTCACTTGCTTATCTCAGTGAAACATAGTTGATGCTTCACGATAATAAACTTTGAGTCTTACAGTGACTGCTCTGTCCTTTACGGATAAAAATTCCCCTCTCAGTAATATATGCAAGTGTAGTGTGTTACTTATACAAGCACAACAGTATTTTTTATTTACTTTCTTGATTAAATGAAATTTATTTCAATTTGGAAAGATATAATATGAAATATGTTATCTAGCTTTAAAATTTAAAATCATAAAAATGATACCAGTTAAAATGTAGCGGAACAGAGTGAGAAACGAGCATCTTTGTCAAATTAATATTCGTGGTTTTACTAACACTCTTCACGTGTCACCTTCCTCTTCATCTTCCCTCCTCATTGTAAATGTGTTGGTGCAAATAATTGTCTATTTTACACCAGTAATGAGTTCATTTTTATTATTTGTTAACGTTAATCTGTCTGTTATATTATTAACAATTTCACAGGTGGAAAAGTGGGTGAGTGTTGTACAAACCTCAGGACGCGCAGTTAAGTTTTCATATATTTCTGGGGTATTATCTAAAGCACAACCCAGTTATATTATTTTATACGTATCTTCAGAAAAGAAGGATATTTATTTAGTCTAATTTTATTCATTTGCTCTGAGGGGCAAGGGTCGGTTAGTGGGAGTATATATTTCGTTTATCACTCAAAAGTATTTAATAATGTTACCCACGGATACAAAGGAAATCTGTGTCATGTACACATATAACGATAAAGCTGTCATCAACCTCGCATATCATGTCGTTTTTGGAAACCCAGAATCTACTCTGTAGGAATCAACATGGATTCCGGAAACAGTGATCGTGTGAGACCCAACTCGCTTTATTTGTTCATGAGACCCAGAAAATATTAGATACAGGCTCCCAGTAGATGCTATTTTCCTTCACTTCCGGAAGGCGTTCGATACAGTTCCGCACTGTCGCCTGATAAACAAAGTAAGAGCCTACGGAATATCAGACAAGCTGTGTGGCTGGATTGAAGAGTTTTTAGCAAACAGAACACAGCATGTTGTTATTAATGGAGAGACGTCTGCAGACGTTAAAGTAACCTCTGGCGTGCCACAGGGGAGTGTTATGGGACCATTGCTTTCCACAATATATATAAATGACCTAGTAGATAGTGTCGGAAGTTCCATACGGCTTTTCGCGGATGGTGCTGTAGTATACAGAGAAGTTGCAGCATTAGAAAATTGCAGCGAAATGCAGGAAGATCTGCAGCGCATAGGTACTTGGTGCAGGGAGTGGCAACTGACCCTTAACATAGACAAATGTAATGTATTGCGAATACATAGAAAGAAGGATCCTTTATTGTATGATTATATGATAGCGGAACAAACACTGGTAGCAGTTACTTCTGTAAAATATCTGGGAGTATGCGTGCGGAACGATTTGAAGTGGAATGATCGTATAAAATTAATTGTTGGTAAGGCGGGTACCAGTTTGAGACTCATTGGGAGAGTCCTTAGAAAATGTGGTCCATCAACAAAGGAGGTGGCTTACAAACACTCGTTCGACCTATACTTGAGTATTGCTCATCAGTGTGGGATCCGTACCAGGTCGGGTTGACGGAGGAGATAGAGAAGATCCAAAGAAGAGCGGCGCGTTTCGTCACAGGGTTATTTGGTAACCGTGATAGCGTTACGGAGATGTTTAGCAAACTCAAGTGGCAGACTGCAAGAGAGGCGCTCTGCATCGCGGTGTAGCTTGCTCGCCAGGTTTCGAGAGGGTGCGTTTCTGGATGAGGTATCGAATATATTGCTTCCCCCTACTTATACCTCCCGAGGAGATCACGAACGTAAAATTAGAGAGATTCGACCGCGCACGGAGGCTTTCAGACAGTCGTTCTTCCCGCGAACCATACGCGACTGGAATAGAAAAGGGAGGTAATGACAGTGGCACGTAAAGTGCCCTTCGCCACACACCGTTGGGTGGCTTGCGGAGTATAAATGTAGATGTAGATGTAGATGAAAAGTGGTTCGGACTCCACAGCAAATTTCTAGCCACGGTCCTGTTGCTTTCTGCGACTTCTCAACTCATTTATCCAGTCTGTTGTGAGCGGCCCTTCAGTTTAACAGGGAATATGAGTCATAATTCGACTTCGATATTAACAAATCATTGTCGAGCGTGAAAGAACAGTTACGAGTAAAAAAAGTCTTTGGACCAATTCCGGATTGGTACTTGGACCGTCGTGATTTATAATCTGACACTTACCCCCTGTAGCGCCGAGCAAATTGGAAATCATAATATTTACACTTTTATTAGTTAGTGAAACAGACCGTCGCACTTTAATAAAATTAAAAACTCTTGTGAATTTTTCAAAATGAAATAATGAAGGGATTTTGTGATGAGACTGAGTCACTTCACTGCAGGCAATTGATAGTAGAACGTCTAATTTGAAAGGATAAGCTAAAAATAGGACGATAAGCTTAGGGTCGCAATGGTGAGGGAGCAAGAGAATTTGGACTTGACAAGCCGTTTTCATTTTACTATATACCACTGTGGTAGGCACGTAGGCTTTTCTGTTCTTATCCAATTACAGCTACGATTTGCATCAGCTGTGTAGGCAACTACTGTTTTTGATGATTTCCTAGTCTGAAAGGTTCAAAATTCGTCGTTATGTGATGAAGCAGTAATTCTACTAAGGTTGGGTGAATGCGACTAACGATCGACTATTCACATTTTATATGTTCTCTAGAAAGGGGCCTTACATTAAGCTATTTCCTCCTTTCCTTAGTTAACTGAATATACTTTGGAGTTAATAATCTCTGCACAGAGTGTTTCAATTAAAAACACATCCCTTTTTTTCGTTGGCTTTTCAGGATTACTTCGTTATACTTGCCCGGCGTCTCATTGCAGTTGGAATGCTCTACACATCTATGTACATATTGTCTACATTTAGCAGTTGCATAGCATTTGCTGCAGCAGTCGACGTAGATATTTGCGTAATGCCCTCACTAGTTCACATATCCCTGTTAAGCGTTTAGGACTGCTGTGGCAGTGGTGCAGCGTTACATAAGCTGAAAGAGATGGCAAAATTATCTTAACTGCGTGTCGATGTCGACACCTCTCTCAACTTATTCTTCTCCCCTTGCCAGGTGCCGACGGAAGGTCGTATTGGCAGTTGGTTCCCCTTTTTCGTAGTAGATACTCAAATGAGTTACTACGAAGACGGAAAACTGTCACAACACGACCCACCATTTGAAATGACTAATCGTTCCTAAAAGTATATTTGTGACATCTCTCAGTTTCTGGCGTTTGCTATTGCTATTGGTATTGGTTGTTATCGGTCGGTCAATACATAGACGGTTAATCCTGGTTGTGGAATGAGGCTGGAATTGTCGCCAGATGATGTCCCATACTGCTCGACTGGAGACGGATCTGGTGATCGAGCAAGCCAAAGCTACATGTCGACATTTGGTAGAGCACTTTGGGTTACAACAGCGGTATGTGGCAGAGCCTTATCGTGTTGGATAACACATGCCGGTATGCTGTTCATGAGTGGCGTGCCGTATCGCAGACAAGATTCATGGGATGACCACAAGAGTGTCCTTGCTGTCATACGAAATCGCACCCCAGACCGCACTACCGCAGAAGGAACATCCAGCTTTTCGTACTCCTACTACAATGTCTCATTCTTACTGGTTGTAGAGCTGATAAATGTCTCTTGACTTACAATAACTTACCTCGTTCAATCTCAAAGGTAACCATCGCTCAGGAAATTTTCAGTGTGTATTTAAAACAAACATGATTTGCATTCTCTTAGTGGTGCTTTTTTTTCGTCAGTGTATGCGGAATAAAAGTACTTAGTGCTATGTGATCAGTCTCAGTGACAAATCTTCCATTTTCATGACGGAGAGATTCAGCGAAAGTTGTAGGAAGTTAATACACCAGAAAATGTGTTTGTGGTGTTTCACAAAGGGACATAGAAAAATGGTGACTGTTCGATACGCTGAGAGAATTAAATTTTCAGCGTGTGAAACATTTAAACATATTACGTGAATGCGAGATCGAGGACACGAGCGTGCGACGTAGCATCGAAGCGATGCTATAATCTGAAAAGCTGCAACTTTTTTTCACTTATTCAGAGTTTTATTTCAGCGGTCGTTTAACGATTTCGGTCGTTGTTCCTATAAAATTTTGTGCTCTGTTGCATCTATGTTGGTCATAGTGTATGCTAACAACAATGCTATGTCACCTAAACAGTCGAGGACCGTTGCCTAGCAATTACTTCCGTATTCTCTCGAGTACTAGAAGTGACTACCCGAATTCGCTGTTTGAGTTATTGAGTGAAAGAAGCTTCAGCTTTGATTCAAGTGTTGTAGAGTGAATTTAGTGTTTCGAGAACAACTGTCGAAACAATTTGAAGTTCTTGGGAAGCTTGAGAAGCTTTGAGCGAAGCGAACACCCAGCTTCAGAACCGAGGAGCATTGTACCTGCAAGAGGTATGAACTATTCGCGTATCTGTCACATATTTATTCACATTTCGGAATCATCTGTAGTTAGAATATCATAGAAGCTTTTAATTGTTTGTGTACTTAGTGGAGAAATACTAGCAGGTTGAAGCATGTGGTAGAGTGTGATGTGATTACAGAACCTGATGTTAATAACAGTACATCACGTGAACCAACATTTTGTTTCTGTTTTTCATGGAGATTCAAATATTAAGTGCTTGCTTTTTCAGACAGATTTCTATACTTTCTATTTGGCGTAGTTCATGCACTTACATTTTGTGTTCGCAAACTAATTTCTTAGTTCCTCAATGGCAAACGCGTCAAGCGCATTGGCGTTTTTCACCCGTTTGCTTTGACCCATAGCATCCTATGTGACGTCATGACTTTATGTTGAATTGGATGTAAGCGGACTGTTATTAAAAGTTAGCCTGTGGTTGTGTTACTTACCAGTGTACTCTGTGATGTCTGTAAACCATGCTGTTATTCCAAATACGTCGCGACATACGAGGGTTTGGTTTGGGTGGAACCTGAGACCACAGATTAGACTGCCGTGGAGAAACCAGTAACGATTATATTTTTATTCTGTTTTTTGACAAATATTTGTCTGTTTCTTTCTCCATATAGCACGATTTCCCAGGGTAAGGATGGGCAGGGCTTTCAGAAGATAAGGTAAATTTTTGTGAGTGTAACGATTAGTGATTATGAATATCATTTGATTCTTATAGTTATTTAGCTGTCTTTTTAACGTGAGAATTTAGTCGAGAGTGAGGTTAGCCCTAACGAAATGGTATTGCTGGTAGTAATGTTATTGATAATTCTTTAATTTACAAATATTTGGCCGTTTTGCGAGTGTGAATCTTTGAGACGCTGCGCTTACGAAATCCACTGTTCCTAAGAGGCTCAATTTGTTTTTACCAGTCGCTCACTCTCGCACTGCATAATTGTCTTTTTTTTGGTTCGTAGCATTTGTTTAGCTGAATTGGATCGAGGTTTTGGTATTTAATGGTGAATTATTTGTTTTCGGTTTTGAGCTGTTTATTTCCGTTTGTAACGTGATTCCAGTTTTTTGCACTCTTTTCCTTTCGGCTTATTCTAAAGGAATTTGTGTATATAATTTTCGATTAAGTTGATGTTATGTGGGTGTTGTTTTGTATCTCTGTCCTCGGTTTAGGAATAGAGTTAACACAAAATATGATAACTGTCCATGTGTATGTCTTTTTCTTCTGTTCGCTTTATTCTGGGGAAATTCATGTGCGTCATCCTTGCATAATGATATTGTGTGTGTGTGTGTGTGTGTGTGTGTGTGTGTGTGTGTGTGTGTGTGTGTTTGTTTGGGGGGGGGGGGGGTCTTGTTTGTATATACTGCGATACCATTTGTGTGTTATTTTTTTATATTTTTGGTTTATCACGGAAAAGTTGCTGTGCGACTTTTTTTATTATGTCGTTTTGTGGAGCTGTTTGTGATATCGCTGTCTTCCTTTGAGCTACAGGTCAAGCGAAGAATTCCAGTTCTGCCATTTTTGCAGTTTTTTTCTGTTTATGTTAGAGACATTTGCAGGGGATCTGTTATCGCCGTCTGTTAGAGCTATATAGGTACAGCGTACGCTCCGATTAGGCTTGTTTGTTTTTAAGTTTTCGTTTGCGTCATTCCGGAAGAAGGTGTGTGTGTGAGCTATTTTTCAGTTATGTTTTTTAGTTTGGGTGTCTAGTACCACTGTCTTCATTCATCTGTATTGGCCAAACAAATTATTCGAATCCAATTTTGTTTTTACTACATATTCTCGTTCGGTTTATTCTAGAGAAGTTCTTCAATGTTCTTAGGTTTAGTATCCTTTTTAGCACGTCGCCATCCACAACTCCCCCACTCCTGCGATTGTCCCGATAAATTCATTTCATATGGTGATTCAAATAGTTCCCATGGTTTTTTGTTGGTTAAGAAGTGCGTTATACCATACACAATCGTATATTTTAACAGAAAAAATCGATTTCGGTCTAGGACCAGACCATCATCGTGTCCAAAACCGTCTCAGCTATCTGTCTGAGTAAATGGAATCGCAGTTTCAGATGTACATTGTTCTGTCACTGATGGTAGCTGTACATTCATAACATTACGTCCATTTAACCTCGACAACGTATTTTCCCAATATTCGATATATACAGATAATATCAATGATGGAGCTTTGTACATCTGCTAACTGCCGTTCCTATTAAAGAAACGCATAGGAGTGAGTTTTTGGACCCGGTGATTTTCTGGTTCTAGACCAAAATCGATAGTCTGTAGCAAAATATGCTGTTACAGCTGCGTGCTGCATATGGCAGTTGTTAACATTCATTAAAGCTGTACAGCTCTACAGTACCACCTACACAAAATGTTTTATGTTTGTTATGATTGTAATGGTCTATATTGCTGTCGCCGTCTTGAAGAATGTCATCGGGCTCTTATTAAATGTTATCTGTGGTTGTCGTAGTACCTCGTGTAAACTATCCACTTTACTCCAAATCTGAGTCATGGGTCACAGCAGACGGATAGAATTGTAGCATGCTCTATTCCCTTCAGTTGCTGAGATTCACAATGACAACGATGTTAGCGATCTTTCTCGCATGTCGATTATACATACATAGTGTCTGTAGTCATAACAGGGTCATACTGTTAGAATTTTCTTCCGTCTGTGAAAACGAACACATTTTGGAGTATTTTTAATTGGTAAATATTTTGGGAATTTATTAGTTATTTGGTCGTTTTCATCCTTTAGACACTGCTGTATATCTTCCAATAGCAAGGCATGATTATTTCATCTGACATATATTTAAATTACTAAAAATTTTATTGCAGTTCTTGTTTACCTATTGATATTGACGTTCCTATAAAATAATGTGCTCTGTATTTGCTGGTATTGTTATTAGTGGGGTTAATATTTAATGCTGATCACAGGGTATGCTAACAACAATGCTATGTCACCTAAATCGTCGAGGACCGTTGCCTAGCAATTACTTCCCTATTCTCTCGAGTACTAGAAGTGCCTATACGAATTCGTTCTGTGAGTTATTCAGTAAAAGAAGCTTCAGCTTTGATTCAAGTGTTGTAGCGTCGAATTTTGTGTTTCAAAAACAACTAAGGAAACTTTTTAAAGCTCTTGCGCCGCATTAGAAGCTTTGAAGTAAGCTAACGTCCAGCTTCAGAGGCGAGGTGCATTGTACCTGCAAGAGGTATGAGCCATTCACTTAAATGTAACCTATTTATTTGCCACAAGCATTTAAATGACTGCTGATTTAGTGGGGAAGCACTGGCAAGTTGAAGTTTTACGACGGACAGTGTTATGATTTCGGAACACGTAATTAGTGCAGTGTAACACGTGAAAAATCACTTTGTCTTAGTTTTTCATACAGGTTCATAAGTTAGGTGCCTGACTTGTAGACACGAACCACTTTACTGAGTTTCTGACGAAGTTCACTTACGTTTGTCACACTTTCACAGATTAATCACTTATTTTCACAATGATAAGTGTCACCAACCTCCTTGCTTCTCAACTGTACATACATGTTGGCTGTGATTATTGCACAGTCGTGCCGTTGGAACTTTCTTCCGTCTGTGAAGAAGAAGACGCTTTGGAAACTGATGGCAGCTGTGTAGAGTAACATTTAGTCGAGCTGCCGACCGGGGTGGCCAAGCGGTTCTAGGCGGTACGATCTGGAACCGCGCGACCGCTACGATCGTAGGTTCGAATCCTGCCTCGGGCATGGATGTGTGTGATGTCCTTGGGTTAGTTAGGTTTAAGTAGTTCTAAGTTCTCGGGGACTGATGACCTCAGAAGTTAAGTCCCATAGTGCTCAGAGCCATTTGAACCATTTTTGAACAAAATTAATCATTGCAGAATAAATGTACATCGTAATGAACACACCTTTGGCTGTTGTCGAAGAACTAGTGTTATTTTAATTCATCTGTTAAGAATTAGTAAAAGGAAATTAAAATAATGAATTCCTCACCAGTCATAAATGGATAATATTCTTCAAGTAAATCAATGATAATTAATCGAACTAGATGTTCCAGATACTTTCTAACACTGACAGCTCTCATTATTACAGAAGTTAAATTTAACGACATGACATCACGGTCTCAAGTTTTTCCTTGTGATACACTTGTGAGACATCAAAATAAGATTTATTCGTGGACACGGTATGGTCGTAACTAACGTGCTGCCGTTATCGTTGCAGCAATGTTCCGAAGCATCAAGGCGTTTTTCTCCCGGTGTGTGGGAGGGGAGAAAGACGAAGGCCTGCGACTGGACGAGACCTTGGTCGCTGCTCGAGGTAGCTTTGAGGTGAGCCACGTCACGTTGCATTACTGATATAATGAGCAAAGCACTGAAGTTTTAGAGCTACTTCATAGTCAATAGAGTGGTCAACAGGTATTACAGAAATGTGTAAAACCTTACACACGCACACACACGCAAGCACGCGCAATTACACACACACACACACACACACACACACACACACAAACACACAAACATACATACACACAAATAATTACAAAAATTGTATTTAATAGCATTTCGATACCTCATAATAAAAGTGATAGCGTTTCACTAGTTTAGTAGAATGATCTAAAGTACCAAACAAGAAACTTATTACGTCAGAAAGAGCCTCTGAAGGCCCAATGGTACTGACCGACCGCCACGTCACACTTAACAGATACGTTTCACTGGCTGCAGATATGGAGGGATCATTGTCAGTTTTCGTGACTGTATCTAAAATACAGCCATAGATGAACGTCACTGTCGAATGGATGGATTTCGTCATCTCTGAAGGGAAACGGAATTCGCTGGTCACTCAGCAACACACCAAAGCCTTCAACCGCGTTTCCAGAGATACACAACATTTTTAAAATTTACCATGTCTTGACTTCAAGTAAAATAAATGGCTGATCTCCTCTTAAATTCACTTCTGCCTTCTGATCAAAAGATAACGTGCACAGAAAATATGGCGTATAAGAATATTTACGATACACCCATTACAGATTTAACCGTCTTCTCATCAGACTATGAAGACATTAGTTAGAAATGAGACATCAGTTAGAAATGTAGCCTATTCAGATAGGAGTCATGGTAACTTCGGTGTGTGAAAGTGATATGTATAAGGTCGGACTTGGTCTGATGATTGGGCAGTCACGCCTATTCCAACAGTCGTATTTCTTTCTCAGCTGCAGGACAATGGCACGTTGTCTCGATGGGTTGGTTACTCACAGGCCTCCTTGGTTGCATGATATGATTGCTCTTTTCCCCACATCCCACAGCCTCCTGCTTCTCTCCTCCATGTTACTAGCATATTATATCCCCACTTCTGGCATTAGATAAGACAAAGTTGATAGTCTAGAGGAAAGCCTATTAAATGGTTGCAACAACTCTAATGACGACCATTAAAATTAACACTGACCAACCGGGAAGTTGTGTCTGGCATTAGTCAAGAATGTCTGGACCATGATGCTGGTACGGAGGTGCTTGAGAATGGAAAAGACCCTAATCAATTGTAGAGAATTATGCTGAAATTTCTTGCAAGAGCAGAGCTTCACATAATATGCGTCCAAGACAAGTGACTAGCTGAAGACAACATTGCAAATCATCTAGTTACTCTTCGAGTTACCTGCTAACTGGGATTAATACCTGATGACCAGAGGAAATGTATCCAGAGTTTCAGACTTCGAAGCCCAATGTTGTTTTCGGAGGAGTCAGAGAATAGAGAAACTGGATTTGTCAGTAAAAATTGTTACAGTCCCATTTAATTCGTTTCCAGGGAAAGAACACACCAGAACAGAGAATAAAAAGGTCAATGGCGACGCTGTACCTTGAATAATTACTCTGTAGCCCTCTGTTGTTCCAGCTTAACAGTTCGCCCATAGCATAATGGTAGGTATAACAGCCAAACAATGTATACTCACTATCGCTATCTACAGTCCCATACATTCTCAATAAGTGCTACACTTCGTAACACCTGTATATATTAAGAAGTATCGCTATATCTGAATTATAAAGGTATTCTTTATGATTAAACTAATATGTTCTTTTCCAACAGGAGCGTCAGTTTACACTTGACGTGTTCTTTCTCGAGCTGCTGCAGAAACGGCTGCAGGAAGAAGAAGAAATCCGTGCTGCTCCGGTGAGTGTAAATTAGTTCAGTATAGGGTATAATGGCATTAGGTTTCAACGTGTATTACTCGTTTTATGTTCAGAACAATACTCTCTTACGAAGGTGACAGCAGTTAGTGCCCTGCTTCGGTTGTTTTTGCCGAGTTGTTAGGACTTGTGCAAAATGCTTGCCATCTAGTCAGGGAGTGTCATACGACCTGAAAGACACGGCTCTGTCGGCCGTTGAAATATTCTGCATACAACAGGGGCAACAACTCGGCATAGCTCTCGGAAGTACTTCAATAACCAATCACGCAAACAAAGAACTTGTACATCATGGGACATTAGCCTTTGTTTAGTATTATTAGTTGGTTAGACATGGGCTGAGTAGTGATAATACGTGAATATTAAAATCGATCATTGTATAAATATTATCAATAAATGAAGCTAGCAAAATTATTGATAAATGTAGCACTTCGTAAAAAGCAGCCATGTTAGAATCTAGCACATGTTCTGTACTACTCCACTTGTTGGATATCAGAAAAGTAATTAGTTGTTTTCCAACAGGAGCGTCATATTACGCTTGACGCGTTTTTTGAGGAGCTACTGCAGAGACGTCTGCAGTGAGAAGAGGAAAGCCACACACTATATATACGGTGAGCGAAACTTCGATCTCCACATTTTAGTTTTTAAGTGTATTTCTGGTTTCATGGCCACATCGTTACTCCCTTCAGAACGGTAACCTGCGTTTGCGTAATTTTTCCGACTCTACAATTGTACGTTTTTAATATCAATGAAATGCTGTCAGCTGAGGTACAGAGACAAGCCTACAAAATGCTAAATTCTATGGTTGAACGGCAACTTCTGTTGTATTGAGCTGTTGGTGGTTATCACGATGCTTACAATACTATTCTTCTACAACGGTTTTGAATTTTGAGTGGATACGCAGCATTTTTCGGCAGTCTATTATTTCGCCCTACTATTGCTAGGTTCTACGTAATCTTAAGAATGAACGGTACAACATACTTTCCTACCCTTTCACAGTACGGAGGGAGTTTCAGAAAACATTCTTATCTCCTCCCGTCCATAAAAGAGTTATCAAGTTTTCAGTATAGTTTCACGTTGATCAACGTATGCTGGTCTTTTGGTTCTTTCCGTTATACTGCATCAAGGTTTACTTTTCTGTCATATAATTATCCATGACACCCTCGGAATTTCAGTTCAATATTTTGGGAACTTGTTTTAAGAAACTCTACGTTTCTGGCATAAGTGCATATACCAACAGTCTCAGTTGCCTTGGTTGCTTTATGCGTAGAACGTAGTTCAGTCTAATGGTCAGTATAAAGGTAGAAATATTGTCATACTTGTGACAGCCACCTGCAATCATGATACAATGATCAGAAGGAACTGTACTCAGAGAACAGGATAGAGGTTATAAAGGCACATTTGCATGCCGTGCGTGAGTTTCCTCGGAAACGCGAAATCTTAATTAAATAAATAATCAGTGACAAATAAATAAAGCCTATGGCACACAACTGCAGCGCTGTGTCGCTGATAAAACAAAAGCACAATTACGTTACTCGTATGTTCGATTAAGAAAGGAGAGCTCTGGTTGAAGTGGGGCGAGAAGCACGTATTTTAGTTTATTGTCTGGCACACCGCCATATTTCATGTTATTGAAAATTACTGCGAGTTGCAACCATACTAGGCACTCGATTCTGAAAAGAATTTATATTTATAAAAGTAAGTAGGATTATGAACTGTAGGCTTATTCATTGAATATATCTGATTTAACTAACTGTGTAATTTTTTGTTTAGTAGACAATCACCTCTGTACGACGTTTTGGCATGGCTGGCAAATTATTCTAATATTGAGATTTAGATTATGAGTCCGCACCTACCGCAGCAGTCTTTGGAAACGATTTAATTACGAAGTCCGATTATTTCAGTTTCATTTCACGGTCAACTACGAATAACATTACATTTACGAAAAAGCCATTGTCAAGCGTCTGATACCGAATAATTAAACGTCACGTAAATATTAATTACAACCAATCACTATCATACAATAATACATAATTAATATTTTATTTTATTTTATTTTATTTATTTTATATTGGCGACTGCGTGTCGGACTTGTTATTTTGTCATTTGTTACATTGTCCTCTTTGTTTCATATGAAAACCTGGACGTGAAAGTATGAGAAATAACAAAGATCTGAAGATATTTTCCAATTCTAAAATTTTGCGGGAAGACGCAATGAAGCTTCCAGCAAAATAAGGTAAGACGCAGCATCTTTGCATTGGCAGGCTTGACCAGACGCATAATTCAGTGTATTAGCTCTTCAGTAGATTCTGTAGTATTTCTTTCGCGCGTAGCAGTTTTCAGTGATAAAGTTCATTCTCAGTACTTTTCCTTAAACAATAACTTCTGCAACAATACCAATACACGAGTGTACAATATGGCCGACTTCTGTACGATACGTTGTAACATGGACAGCAGCCATTAACAATAATTCCATATTCAGTTTACATTTTTAAATTAACAAACAGCCATTGTTGCTACGAGCGATTCATGCTCAACTGCATTTCATTTTAAAACCAGTGTCAAACATTAATTTCTTGAAATATATATCACGTGTGGCATGGTCATAACTAGAAAACAATACGCAAAGATGGAACAGCAAAGACATACTATTCAGACGCAGTCCGACTCGGACGAGAGACAAGTGTTAGAAAATGACTTTACGACAGCAACCGGTAGTGACGATTCATCAAATATTGACGCAAGTGTTAACGGAAGTTTTGACAATAGGCCGTCCACCACAAAAATTTCAAAGTCTCAGTCAGAGCCCATGTTAATACATGACGTCACGTCTAATGACGCGGCGGGGGCAGAGACCTTGCAAACAGTAAACATTGCCAACATGTTACAAGTGCTAATGAAACAGAACGCGGAAAACATGGCAACCTTAAAGACACAAAATGACGAAATTAAATCTGACCTCATAGCAATCAAGGCATGTAATGACACTTTGTGTAAACGTGTGGAACTTATAGACGCCACACTGACCAAACAGATGACTGAACTCAGTACGAAATTTTCCAAGCTTAATACGAGACAAGAAAAGACTACAAATGACGTAGCACTTTTACAGACACAATTAAAAAACCTTAATGTCACGTGTGAAGCTCTTACTGAACAAATTCAAACATATCCTTCAGTACACGACAACCTTGAAAAACGAATTACTGACGTGCAGAATAAATTTGACGATGTTGAACAACACCTGACTGACATCTTACAATCTGATGCCACAGCTCATTTTCAAAATATTAATAAAGAATTTCATGAATGGGTAGAGAACAAAGACAAACATTTTTATAGATGCATACGTGAAAATTTACCAACAATTGTGCACGACTCCGTAGCGGAATACATCACTAATAACAAACAGCTGATTAGTGATGCAGTACAATCCGTCACTGCACCCATGAGACAATTCACCGATCAACCACAGTCTGAATGTAACGAAAATATCAGTCAAAATGTACAGTTCAGAAACCAATATACATACGAGTGTGACGCACACATACCGCACACAACATACACACAAGAACAAAACACACCACGACAACAACACATACCACAACGTGCAAACACAAACACAAGCTATTATCATGGTAAACTACAGCAACATTATCGTAATTACTCGCCAGCTGAGCATTGCAGTAATTACAGTGGAACAAATCCATATCATAATGCAAAGGAAGAAGAAAGCATAATAAAACACAGGCAATTTCAGGCTTTTATCCCAGAAAAACGAACCATTCATCCGGTGATTTTTCTTAAATCTTTTAGTAACGCATTTCCACGCACTTGGAGTGACCGGAAAAAGATTTCATATATTGTCGGTTACATCCAAGGCGATGCAGCTGTCTGGGCATACAGTCAAGCTGACGTATGTACCACGTACAGTGAGTTTGAGCGTGCTTTTCTGAACAAATTCTGGTCGCAATCCGTCCAGGAGCGACTCAGAAGACAAATTTTAGAACCTGAAACTTTTAACAGTAAAAATGGTAACTTACGCAGATATTTTGAAAAATACTTGAACATGGGACATTTTTTAGACGAACCAGTCGCAACGCGTGATATACTCCGAGCGTTGAAGGCCAAATTGCCTTTCAACATTAAGGAAAAACTTCTACATATCCCGGATGACGATTCAGATTATTTTTTAACAGCTTTAGATTCGGTTGACATGTTACTTGAAGATCAGCGCTTCGCGCGGCAAAACAGCAGCCACAATGTTTACACTAGTGGTATGCAAAACATGCAGGCTTGCCAACACAATTCTGGCGCGCCCACAGTTGGATACGCGGTACAGCAAAAACAGCAAACTCACATGCCGTCTCAATACGGAAATCAAAATCAACACGCGTATTCCAATACAAACAACAATTACAACAGTAATAACACTTCATGCGGCAATCCATACAAAAGGCACCGCGGTAATAACAACAACGGTAACAACGGATACAAATGTAACAACAAAAACACAAACAGAAATAGAAATAATAATAACTACGAGCCAAGACAGCATCAAGGCTGGACTCGTAGCGATCAATACTATCATTCAAACACTGCTTTACCACAGCAGCCACCAGGACAAAATTGGAGCATACCTTACGACCGACAGGTAAGTTATAATGCGCAACAGCAACAACAACCGCAAAAGTTTGGAGATCATAATAGGCAATATCCGAATGTGAATATAATAGAAATGACACCTGATGCACAACCCCAATCTGTGTCAGTACCTAGTACAAATGATAATCCAACAAACTAGAAACAGTCACTACTTTGCCCCAGGTCGTGGCTGAAGAATTCTTGGGGGGCGACTTCAATGTTAATCAGTTATTTGACACCACAATTGAACAACAAAATATTGATGTGCCTAATAATTCTAAACAAAAGCTACCTGTTTTATTTATAAGATACAACCACAATGACAATATATCAGATGAACTTTTACAAGACAGTACACAATGTCGTTTAAACACAAATGATATTGTTTTAGCATCTACTACTGGTGTAGTAGGTGGGATTCCAACTACTATTATCTTAGATACAGGTGCAGCTGTGAGCGTTTTGTCTTTTAATTTCTATAAAAAGATGTGTGAATTGGAGCCTGTGCCTGAGTTTCCTGCCCAAAACTGTAAAATAACTACTGCACTAGGTAATAAGTCATGTAGGGTTACGAAGCAAGTTTTTGTAAACGTTAAAATAGGTAATGGAACCGTACAATGGCCATTCCTGGTTGTACAAAACCTTGTGACAAATTGCATATTAGGAATAGATATTATGAGCGAGAAGGACTGCATTACAGACTTCTCCAAAGGTAAATGTATTTTAAATGATAAAGGCAGTGTAATTATTATTGATTTGGACAGGAGAACTCTAAAGCATGACAAACACTGTACAGGGTACAAGGTTCAGTTAGTACTTGACAAAGACATTCAAGACATGCAAACACACTCATCTGACACAGAGCTAATGGACTTGAAAACATTGCTTGATCATAAGATAAGTGAAGCTACAGCTCCCAGTGTACATGAACGTATAAAACTACAGGAAGTGTTATCCAAATATTTACAAGTTTTTACCAAACGATTAGGTGTTATCAACACGTATGTGTACAAGATTGAAGTTAAGCCTCACAAGATCTTCTACCATAAGACATATAACGTACCGTTATCTCAACGACCTGCTGTGTGGCAAGAATTAAAACAAATGTTAGACTGGAAGGTCATTGAACCATCCACCTCGCCTTATTGTAGTCCTCTACTTGTTGTCAAAAAATCAAATGGAAGCATTAGGTTAGTGTTAGACGCACGAGCTATTAATGAAATAATTTTACCGGTTCACACAAAACCTGAAAATTTAGAAGAGCAATTACAGAAATTTCTAGATGCAAAATATTTTTCCACAATAGATCTCGCTAATTCGTTTTGGCAGGTGGGTATCACTCCTGATTCTCGGAAATATACTGCATTTATGTTCGGGGGGCGAACCTATCAGTTTTGTGTTCTACCCTTCGGACTGAATGTCAGCTCTGGGGTATTCATTACAGCCCTGGATACCGTACTTGGCGACGATTTAGTTGAGACAGTCACACACTATGTAGATGATATACCGATAGCTACACAATCTTGGAATGAACACGTTGACACTCTTCAAAGAATTTTAAAAAAATTTGCTACAACACAGATAATAAGCAGTATAGAAATTTTCATTTCAGCGGTTCCAGTGACGCAGTTGAAGACAGAAGAACTTTTCTTTCAACGCCACGGCACCACCGAGAAGACTGAATATTAAAGTAAAATTTATGATTACGTAGCAGTGAATGATATATAAATTTTTCACGGAACATTTGTGACTGTAGGTACCACTGACTTGGTATGACACCTGACGAACCGACAGACGTCATCTGTGAAGCGATCTTTTACTTCGAGAAATAGATTAGACGCACATCTCTCAGCAGGAAAAGCATCTACCAGTAGCCAAGGCCACACAGACACTATACACACGCGCACAAAACGCGAGGAATCTAACAGCTTTCCGTCTCTTATTATTTTGAATATTTATTGAGTAGTGAAAACGCCTGGTCTTGCCTACTGATGTAATGAATGTTGTGTCTAACCTATCTTAATTTCAGATGACATCACAAAAAACATCGATAAAATCCCAGCAAAACCGTTAAAGAGGACGTAAATATCTGCAATCCATGTAATCAAATGTGACACAATGTAATAATTTATAGCTATGTAATAATGATGAAAACATGTTTATGTGTAACTGTATTATGTTTATGCTAAGAAAATATGTGACGTGTATATGTATGATTACTTATGTTTTTTTTTAACTGATGTATAATGTAACTGTTACTGTGTGAAAATTTGAACGATAACGAGTGCCAAAATGTGAAAAACTTTAAAAAAAAAAAAAAAAAATGCGTAGTGAACCACTGTTCACGGACATTAACGTACATTACTAAGTCTGCAACTACGCAGAAACCTATGTGAAAGAAACTGTTAATGACATTCATGATGCATCGTACCTTTGTAAACGCGATGAACGATTTCTTCGATGAGTAACTACGAACATTTAGGTGAGCTATACTTAAAAAAAAAAAAAAAAAAAAAAAAAAAACTGAATATGTGAAGTGCATAATTCGTGCATCGTCTAGTGACATTACTACAGTACCCAACTTCAAGATGTTAACTGGATTAAATGGACACAAAGTGCCTGTCCAGAAAACAACACGACGGGTGGAAGAATTCTGGTTGGAACTTCAGGGAATGAAATGTTCTCGAAATGAGACGGACACTCTTACCTGGACTGTCCAAGGATCGACGCCAGCTATGTGCCGTCCGAGGTTCTGCAACCAAGCTTCCACGGAATATCGAAAACGAACTGCATATGGACCAATTACTCGACGGTTCACGTCTGATCTGTAATAAGCAATGCTTTTACTCACAACGAACTGCATCACAACGACTATAATGGAAATAGGAAATGGACACGCTTATGTATTAATCACGTTGTTATACAACGATGTTACTCTGATCAAAAAAACTTTACCACGACGATACTAACCTGTAAAAAATTATTGTGCAGCAGATGTATATGAACTGTGATAACGACACGATGTGTATAGGTCAACGCACCTGAAACATACGGACATTTTTCTTTGAAGTATTTCAAAACAATACTTTGTAACTAAGAACATTCAACAATCTAAGTTGTATTGTGTTATAACGAATATTGTAAATTTAAAACTAAGTTACCTGTCATAGAATGTAGTCTTCATATGTAATCTTGGTGGAATATTTTCTTTGTGCAACGACTAAGAAATGCGCGCGCACACGAACAATATGAACTGCAATACTGTGCCGCGTGATCTAAATTTACGAAATAACGGCAGTGCCGCAGTTACACAGACGCTTCTGCGCATGCGCGCACTCTATCTGCCAACATAAGAACTTTTACGGCGCACCCGCGTCATTCAAATTTTGTATATAATATACAGTATAATGTAAGTCATGTAAATAGTTGTAGATAACTTAGATTTTCTTGTGCCTTTAGGTGAATTGCTCGCCTGCAGGTGTGTCCTTTCGCCTCGCAATTCAGGGGGCAATATAAAGGCACATTTGCATGTCGTGCGTGAGTTTCCTCGGAAACGCGAAATCTTAATTAAATAAATAATCAGTGACAAATAAATAAAGCCTATGGCACACAACTGCAGCGCTGTGTCGCTGATAAAACAAAAGCACAATTACGTTACTCGTATGTTCGATTAAGAAAGGAGAGCTCTGGTTGAAGTGGGGCGAGAAGCACGTATTTTAGTTTATTGTCTGGCACACCGCCATATTTCATGTTATTGAAAATTACTGCGAGTTGCAACCATACTAGGCACTCGATTCTGAAAAGAATTTATATTTATAAAAGTAAGTAGGATTATGAACTGTAGGCTTATTCATTGAATATATCTGATTTAACTAACTGTGTAATTTTTTGTTTAGTAGACAATCACCTCTGTACGACGTTTTGGCATGGCTGGCAAATTATTCTAATATTGAGATTTAGATTATGAGTCCGCACCTACCGCAGCAGTCTTTGGAAACGATTTAATTACGAAGTCCGATTATTTCAGTTTTATTTCACGGTCAACTACGAATAACATTACATTTACGAAAAAGCCATTGTCAAGCGTCTGATACCGAATAATTAAACGTCACGTAAATATTAATTACAACCAATCACTATCATACAATAATACATAATTAATATTTTATTTTATTTTATTTTATTTATTTTATAAGGTAAACAGTTCTAACATTTAAATTCTTATTTATAATACTTAGCAATCTTGAGTTGAGACAGAAACATTCATTCACTATAACCGTATCTGGGTCGCAAAACAATTTATAAAATATATTGTCATTGCACTCTTTTACTACACTTGTGCCAATAGTTATAAACTAGTAACACCATTTCGTGTCTACTTTATAGTCTCAACAATATCGATACAGAAATCGACCCTATATTATCCTCGGGTCCTACAATAATTTTGCAATTTTCTTTACATATATCAACCCACCATAATGTGATCACGTTTCTAATTCTGAAATTTAAATTTGTCGACAGGTCACTCCAGTGGCCTCCCCACCAACCCACGGGGGCTCAACACTCCACACGATGCTTCTCTTCATGGCCACCAAATCCTATGCTGCCTGCTGGGGGCGCCGCCGTCAACTCGGCGCGTGCAGAAGGCCGTCTGTCTGGCTGCTAAAATATTCGACCACGATACCGTGGCCAATACCACCTGAAACCAAAGTTGCCGAATCAATAAAACTTTGACTTAATGGGATAGTATAGTCTCGTTATTTATTTTAGTTCTAGTGAGGTGGCATTATGGTAACACACGGGCCTCGCATTTGGATTGACAGTGGTACAAGTCAGTAATTCGTTCATAAATATCTTTGGTTTTAGTGGTTTCTTTAAGTAGATTAAGGAAACCGCTAGGATGTTTCCCTCGTAATTCGACTCGTACGATTTTCATCACAATATCTAGCGTTAAAAGGTTTTTTGCTTTTCGTATTTAACCAAATATAACATTGATGATGATAATTTATGGCAATGTTTGCCGACAAGGTAAAGAATGCAACCTTTTAACACTAGATTGCGTACTCAAGGCAGTTCTCCTTGGCCGTTTTTTTTTTTTGGTACGACTTGGAAAGAGAGAAAAATTAATGAATGATCGACGATGCGTCGGTTCTCGATTGTGTTCAGGAGACGTACAGATTTACTGCGTGAAAATAGTTTCTCAAATGACCTCTTAACTCGGATTGCTTTAACGCAATCAGACTCTTCAATGAAATTACCTAAGGGACCTATTTGAATAATTAAAAAAAATGCAAAACAGTGAAATTTTGTAAAAAAAAAAGTTGTCAGATCGGAAATTGAACACATTAATGGTCTCCCAAATACAATCGAGACACCGCGATAAAGAGCGAACCTGTAACAAAGGTCATTTAAACATAAACATTATTTGTGGTTAATTTAAAGAAAAGAATAAGCATAGATTTTCTGTACAGTGAAGCATCAATATATTCTTAAAGAACAAAGGCGTTAAACTATAAACATTAACAAATTTACAATGTATACAAAACTTACATTTTTATGTTTTTCTCATACATGGAGCAGTCCAACAATCGCTACTTCTGTATGTGTGATATTTTGTAAAAATTAAATGTCCTGGCGTGCGCTTAAGTATTTTTTATCGTCACAAGGTTTACAAAAGCGTTTTCTTTCTTGATGATAACGTGGTTTTTCACACTAAATGAAATATAACTTGTAGCGGTGCTACACAACACGTCTTAACAAGTCGGCGACCAAACATCAAAGGTGATGAAGTACATGGTAGCATATCGGCGACCAGAAGTACAACTAACTATAAAGACTCTTGAATTTTCCTAACAAATGATAAATTGTTCTTTCTTCTGTTTCGCTGCTTCTTGCTATCAAGCGCTGCGGCAATATTTTAAATATCTACGCCCAGCGAGTCATAGTATTTAAAAGTACCTTTTAAACGCTGGCCGCGCGTCTTGGTGTAGGCGCACGTTATAAACAGATTTCGTTTCCTTACTCTCGTGTTGTCATGCTTAGTATCACTACAAACTACAGCTCGGTGGCTGTCCTTTTCTCATATGCAAAATGTCTGAAATCCAATAATATGAACTAATACGAGCTCCGTTTGTTATTACCTCTTCTTCGATGGACGTTAGCTCGGAACAATTCCCACATCTTTTCTTTTTTGAGTAAGAGATTCATTTGAGCAACATTTTTTTGAAAAAGCTATTATAATATTAGTGCACCAATACAAGCATTTAGAACCCAGAGAACTTGCCTTTCAAAATTTGCGAAGTATGTTCATCAGCAAATTCATTCAAACTAATAACACTTAAAAGAGTAATGTGACTAAAAGACCTCTGCATCTTGGGATAACAAGTCAGTGCCTGTCATCCCGACGTTTACTTATTAACTCAGTGCGCCACATGTTATATAACCCTAGACTATCCAGAAACTACATCACAATCAACGTTTGATGTCGTCAGTATACATTGTTATCGGCATTCGTTTAGTTTGTTTTCATTAATGTCCCCATACTCGTTCATTCAAAACTATATGGGTGCGCAATAGAAGGTACGTTGACACACTAAGCAACTGGTCATAAAAGTAGCATTTGCAACTAGGAAACATAAGTTAAATCACTCTTAGTGTAATCTAACTGATGCTGAATTTCATTGTACTCTATCGTACGAACAATAATTCGTTAGCATAGTGATGCAACTACAAACAAGTAAACGAAGCATTTACGCTACGAAAGCATAGCTCGGCCGTGAGACCTATACACAATTCACAGAGCATGTGTGACCATTACCGCTTATAGCGTAGACGTCGCATCTTATTGCGTACCCCTTCCCCTGTGATTTCTAATGCTTTAAATTTTACTTTGAGCATTGCAGTAGTGTCAGAGAAGAAACGGCTATAGCAGGAGACTTATTTTTACTTTTTCTTTCCATTTTCCCGAAAGTAATGAGTTGATGCACGTCTCACCGAAAATTGCAAATATCAAATGAGGTGGGGAAATGAATATGAAATCGATCTGCGCAAGCTCAGTGAATAAGTGGATCAATGTTAATCACAAAGGAGTTGCACGTTCGATATATTAACATTGACCCATGTACCTTTTTCCATATTCTAATTAAAAATATTGATCAAAATAATCCAAAAGAAAAAGTGAAAAGAAACAAAAACATTGATCTACACAGATCCTTCAATGACTTAATTAAAAACCATTGATACACTTACTGAGTGTGTTCACACAGATCGATTGCGTAGCAATAGGAAGCACAGAAATATTTCACTACATTTTCTTGTATATCATGAGTTGTGACGCTGTCCTTGGTTTGCAGATACTAGCACAGTTTCAATAGTTACGACTCAAATAATGAGCAAAGAAATCTATAATCCACTTTTAGGCCAATGTTTCGCCCTTTCTTCCGAAAGTATTACTTCTAAACTCGTTGTCTACCTGTTGGTCTCTCATTGGCTGTGTAACATGAACAGATGACACGCCTTCTTTTGCTCCCATAGTACATCACGGCAAGCACTGGAACATTCCTGCTTGAAACACGTAAGTACGGCACTGGCTCTACTTTAAACTTTTCCTGAAACATCTGTCGACTGAAAAACTAGTCGCCAGTACAAAGAGCAGAAAGTGATACCAATAGAGAAAGCCAAGAATTGATGCCAATACATACGGCCAAAAGTCGCTGAAATTGACGGAACGCGGTAACAAGAACAACATATTCCAGACGTCTACGTTGACCTATGACGTTATATCGGAGATATAAAGCGTACTTTACTTATTAAGACAGCCACAGATTTTATAGCAGGCCTCTGGCGTACTTCAAGATTACTACCACAAGAAAGATCATTATGGTCGCAAACGAACATAAGAAAGATGCGAAATATTTTAGTAACGTAAAGAAATAAAACTAATGAGACAACCATGGGAATTAGGGAGTTCTAGGCGGGGCAGACCTAAAATACTACAGTAAGACTAACATCACTGCAAGAGAGTCACATAATCGAAAAATAACACTCACGATTTCCTCCAGAATAAACCCAACCAAAAAGAATAAGAAACACACAACTCTAACGAAGACAGTGATCCCCCCCCCCTTCACCCACCCAACGCCAAAGAAGGAAATCCATTATGATCAGTATTGGTAATTTCACCTGCCATACGTAGCTGAAACGAAGACAGTGATGCAGACAATCCCCCACCAACAAAGCTAATAAGGATAACGAAATTCACTACATCGATTCAGCGCCAATGAAGAGATCGGTTCCATAACTCACCTCAAATAAAACTAACCAAACACAAATCTAAGAACTTCATTTTAAAGAAATATACTTTCCATAAACGAACTACGATCTCACACTAAACAAAAAATATCATAAAAGCGTTCTTCGCAACGAAGTCCAGTACTGCTCTGTATTCACTTGGTATCAGTGTGTTTGCTTCTGAAAGTACTGTGTCGTATTTTGATATTCCTGACACGTTCTAACCAGTATTTACGTAATAACAAATGTTACGTTGTGGGTTTGACCACTTTAACCCTTATCCGTGAAGATGGTCGATGACTGAAACCAGTCGAGATATATGGGTTTAAAATAAAAGCGGCTGATGGTCAAAGATTTTATACATTACTTGACTGCCGTTGATGGCCACCTTCCAAAAATGTTTAATCAAAGTGGCCCCAAAACACACACAAACACAAACCATACTGCAAACAACAAATTATTTAAACACTGCTCGAAGGCAAACCTCCAGACAAACACACAACTTTCACTCTAGAATACCAAACTGTAAACTAAAAGCATCAGTTCAAAAATCAGAAACAATTACAGAACCAGTAACTACTAAAGACTCGTTCTCATTCAACTGCACCTTTACTATAAACCGAATCACAAACCTAAACGTGCACCAGAAAGACTCAGCAACAGCCTATAACATGTCCCTCACAAAAATAATCTATTTCGAATGTGCCGCGTCTGCACGACGTCACATTCGAAAAAAAAAATCTTTAAGAATCAATATTATAAATATGATCACTACTTGTTTCGTAACAATCTAAGCTAGGTTCGTACCTAACATCTCCGTCGACAAACGTTGCAAATTAAAAAAAAAAAAAAACTAAATATTTGTGGGAAGCATGGTAAAAAACATCACAAACCGTTTCGCAACAATTTAAGCCCTGCCCTTCGTTCCCTGCCTAGCCTTACCCTCGGAACTTGTGCCACATACGGGAAGATACAGCCAGACATTTGGGGATTGGCGCATGGTCCAATTCCACCAGTCGGTGTTGATCCATGACTTCTTTGGAATAAACAGCATATACAGTTTACACCAGTCACTAAGGCCAAACCGATCACACCCTTCGCATCCTAAACTCAAGACGTCACACAGAACGTCACTGGCCAAAGTAATGGACAAAACGCGCTTCGAAAACATGGCTTCACCAACAAAGCGCAATTTAAAACAGAAAAATCAATTAGAGGAGACTTGTACGCCCTAATCTGGACTTGGAAATGGCGAATTACTTTATTCTATCGCTCTTTACCGTCTAATCAGCTGTCCAACACAGGTAAGTCTGGTACACCCTTATAGATCACTTTCATTTATTAATATCAAGTGCTCTACACTACGAAAAAATAGCCAAATATTATTGAGAATTAAATTTTTACTGACTTACGCATGTCGTTATCATCGAAGTATCACCATTTCTTATTTGAGTGGTATTACGATTGTTGTTGTTGTTGTGGTCTTCAGTCCTGAGACTGGTTTGATGCAACTCTCCATGCTACTCTATCCTGTGCAGGCTTCTTCATCTCCCAGTACCACTGCAACCTACATCCTTCTGAATCTGCTTGGTGTATTCATCTCTTGGTCTCCGTCTACTATTTTTACCCTCCACGCTGCCCTCCAATGCTAAATTGGTGATCCCTTGATGCCTCAGAACATGTCCTACCAACCGATCCCTTCTTCTAGCCAAGTTGTGCCACAAACTTCTCCTCTCCCCAATCCTATTCAATACCTCATCATTAGTTACGTGATCTACTCATCTAATCTTCAGCAATCTTCTGTAGCACCACATTTCGAAAGCTTCTCTTCTCTTCCTTTCCAAACTATTTATCGTCCATGTTTCACTTCCATACATGGCTACACTCCATACAAATACTTTCAGAAACGACTTCCTGACACTTAAATCAAAACTCGATGTTAACAAATTTCTCTTCTTCAGAAACGCTTTCCTTGCCATTGCCAGTCTACATTTAATATCCTCTCTACTTCGACCATCATCAGTTATTTTGCTCCCCAAATAGCAAAACTTCTTTACTACTTCAAGTGCCTCATTTCCTAATCTAATACCCTCAGCATCTCCCGACTTAATTCGACTACATTCCATTTTCCTCGTTTTGCTTTTGTTGATGTTCGTCTTATACCCTCCTTTCAAGACGCTATCCATTCCGTTCAGCTGCTCTTCCAAGTCCTTTACTGTCTCTGACAGAATTACAATGTCATCGGCGAACCTCAAGGTTTTTATTTTTTCTCCATGGATTTTAATACCTAATCAGAATTTTTCTTTTGTTTCCTCCACTGCTTGCTCAATACACAGATTGATAACATCGGGGAGAGGCTACAACCCTGTGTCACTCCCTTTCCAACCACTGCTTCCCTTTCATGCCCCTCGACTCTTATAACTGCCATCTGGTTTCTGTACAAATTGTATTTTTGTGCATGATAGCTGACAAATTTTACATAGACCAGTGAGTGTTGTTTAATCCGGAAACCTGTCCAATTTCGAAAATAATTTAATTCTAGGCGATTCCGTTTTGAGCAAATTTTACTGGATTACTATCAGTGTGATGTTCCCAGCTGGGGACACACATGGAAAATGCTAGAATATTTTATTTTACTTCTGACTTGAGGATAACTGCTCCATATTCTGATTGCTGCTTTTTAGCAATGTAATTTAACGATTTAGCAACAACTGATTCTGATGAAGACACAATGCAGTGAGTGTTGTTTAATCCGGAAAGCTGTCCAATTTCGAAAATAATTTAATTCCAGGCGATTCCGTTTTGAGCAAATTTTACTGGATTATTATCAGTGTGATGTTCCCAGCTGGGGACACACATGGAAAATGCTAGAATATTTTATTTTACTTCTGACTTGAGGATAACTGCTCCATATTCTGATTGCTGCTTTTTAGCAATGTAATTTAACGATTTAGCAACAACTGATTCTGATGAAGACACTGCTAGTAGGTGTCGAAACCTAGGTCAACGTACCTACGGTTTATGTGCAACCGGTTAGCTGTTTAATCTCATGTTGGAACTAAATTACTTTCGTTGAGGCGTGAAGGTTGTTCATTACCTAGTAGAAACATGCATTGCAAAGATGGTAGGAACAACTGATACGTGCGCTAATTGGTGCTGAAGGATGTGTGCTCTCGTTGGCATTATGTGCTCTGTTCATCAGTTAGGCGCAAATTGTAAATAGCCTTTCGTTCCCTGTATTTTACCCCTGACACCTTCAGAATCTGAAAGAGAGTATTCCAGTCAACATTGTCAAAAGCTTTCTCTGGAAACGTAGGTTTGCCTTTCCTTAATCTAGCTTCCAAGATAAGTCGTAAGGTCAGTATAGCCTCACGTGTGCCAATATTTCTACGGAATCCAAACTGATCTTCCCCGAGATCGGCTTCTACTAGTTTTTCCATTCGTCTGTAAAGAATTCGCGTTAGTATTTGGCAGCCGTGACTTATTAAACTGATAGTTCGGTAATTTTCACATCTGTCAACACCTGCTTTCTTTGGGATTGGAATTATTATATTCTTCTTAAAGTCTGAGGGTATTTCAGCTGTCTCACACATTTTGCTCACCAGATGGTAGAGTTTTGTCAGGACTGGCTCTCCCATGGCTGTCAGTAGTTTTAATGGAATGTTATCTACTCTCGAGGCCTTGTTTCGACTCAGGTCTTTCAGTGCTATGTCAAACTCTTCACGCAGTATCATATCTCCCATTTCATCTTCATCTACATCCTCTTCCATTTGCATAATATTGTGCTCAAATACGTCGCCCTTGTATAGACCCTCTGTATACTCCTTCCACCTCTTTGCTTTCCCTTCTTTGCTTAGAACTAGGTTTCCATCTGAACTCTTGATATTCATACAAGAGGTTCTCTTTTCTCTAAAGGTCTCTTTAATTTTCCTGTAGACAGTATCTATCTTACCCCTAGTCAGATAAGCCTCTACATCCTTACATTTGTCCTCTAGCCATCCCTGCTTAGCCATTTTGCACTTCCTGTCGATCTCATTTTTGAGGCGTTTGTATTCCTTTTTGCCTGCTTGATTTACTGCATTTTTATATTTTCTCCTTTCATCAATTAAATTCAATATTTCTTCTGTTACCCAAGGATTTCTACTAGCCCTCGTCTTTTTACCTACCTGATCCTCTGCTGCCTTCACTACTACATCCCTCAAAGCTACCCATTCTTCTTCTACTGTATTTCTTTCCCCCATTACTGTCAATTGTTCCCTTATGCTCTCCCTGAAACTCTGTACAACCTCTGGTTTAGCCAGTTTATCCAGGTCCCATCTCCTTAAATTCCCACCTTTTTGCAGTTTCTTCAGTTTTAATCTACAGTTCATAACCAATAGATTGTGGGCAGAGTCCACATCTGCCCCTGGAAATGTCTTACAATTTAAAACCTGGTTCCTAAATCTCTGCCTAACCATTATATAATCTATCTGATACCTTCTAGTATCTCCAGGCTTCTTCCATGTATACAGATTTCTTTTATGATTCTTGAACCAAGTGTTAGCTAATATGTATTACGATTAATGTTCATTAAATAAATTGAGAAGAATAAATTCCGACAGGAAGATGCATTTACAAGTAATTCCAAGTATACATATGTAGTTAATCATTGCTTACTCTCGTTACTAAGATAATAATTATAAGATCAAAGATAATGTTTAAGCTCTGGCTGATTGGGAGTGAAAGCAGAGTTACAGTCGAACATATGCAGTCACGACACTCCATCTCTTTCCTGTTGCCCACGGCGATTGCAACACGCAAAGCGGCCAGGAAGTTATACTGTAGAGTTCGCCGAGATTCTGTAAAAGCGAAAGTTTATCTTAACTCGTTATATTGGCCTGTAGAATAGTTTTTACAAACAGAAGCGTCTGCACCGCAATAAATTGTAGCGACAAGAAGAAGAAAGCAGTATATTTGCCATTTTTTAGGTTTCTTATCAAGCCTTATCGGTGTGTTTCGTCAAGGCATCGCTTAAACAGCGCTGGTACTGCCTTGCATCTTGTCCATCTCTTTGTTCTCCGCATCTCCGTATTTATCACCGAATATTTTACAATGACTGTTCAGGTTCTCTGAAATTTCTTCAAATGTTTCAAATGGCTCTGAGCTCTATGGGACTTGACTTCTGAGGTCATCAGTCCCCTAGAACTTAGAACTACTTATACCTAACTAACCTAAGGACATCACACACATCCATGCTCGAGGCAGTATTCAATCCTCCGACCTTAGCGGTCGCGCGGTTACACACTGCAGCGTCTAAAACCGCTCGGTCACCTCGGCCGGGTCTGAAATTTGTATTCTGTATTTTTTGCAAAGCAAAAATATCTTCCTACCATCCATCGAAATGAGCAGAGGATGCTCTCAGCCCAAGGACCGTTTTGATAGAGGGTTCATCGAACCTAAAGAAGCCCCATGTGCAGGCAGCACGTACTCTGCTGCCCTAGTAGCCCATTCCTGAGTGTGGCACACCCCTAACCTATTAAGGGGAGGTCTACAATTCTGCACGCAATAGCGATGGTCGAGAAATTCGCATCTGATTCCGTCGCAGATGCGTGTGAACCTAGGGGTTAGACCTTCCACCCTGTCTAAACATCCCTGGGTACGATGCTACAGATAGACAGCGTAGCCTACACCCTGTGTGGGAGGCTACCTGCCATTTCCAAAACAGCCATCCGACGAAAGGAGTCGAGGATGTCGTCAGAAACCAAGCCGCAGGCGTCATTCATGCCGACATGTGCCACTACATGCAGCCGGTTGCACCCAGTGCGCTCGAAAGCTACCGGCAGCACCTGCTTTAGATCTCCGTCGTGGCTCACCAGCAAACATATCGAGTTCAAACTGACGTTCTTTCCCGCCTTGCTTGCGGCTTACCTGAGGGGCTCCATCACCCGCCTAACACTGCAGCTCCAAGTCACAAGCATAACTACCCAATGCATTGGTCGCTGGCCCAATGCATCCCGTAATGGCTCAGAGTTGTCATCAACACTGGGTAGCACCTCGTACCCATTGCTGAGGCGTTGGGAGCCAGCCACGCGACCTGCCGCCTCCTTCGCCTTCCGTCCAGCTAACGAAAAACCGTCTGCCAACCGCCCTCGAATGAGGACGGACTGATCAGATATTGCGCATCACAAGATGCAGCGACACCCAGGTCAACAGGAGATTCGGACGGCACCAAACGTCTCGCCAGTCTCGTCACCAGCGCTCCGATGTCACCGCAACTTTGAGCATCAGCCAGAAGCGTGACGACGGTAGTCAACGCAGCCTGCAGCTGTTTACGGACAGGAGTGAATTTTCCTTGTGTCCTCTCAAACAATCACATTAACTAACCATATCGCAGTGTGTAAAAAATAGATATAAGATCTCAAATGGCGCTACTGAGTGTGGAATATATGTAAATAATAAAGAGGAGAATAAAGAACACTAAAAACTGCTGTGAAGATTTCTCGCTGCACCCTGAGACGGCGAGCTCTTGAACAGAAAAAACTTCTCTACTGACGTGGACGCATCTACAGCTACCTGTTACTAGAAACTCTGCTTACCGATAAAGCTACTGCACGAAATACGTATGCTAACTAGAACGCAATGATAGAAACTATTTGCCCTGTACCAGCACGAGATTTGAACTTAGTGGCGTGATGTAGAGCTGGTGGCAGGGGGAAGATTACAGTAGTATGCCTCCTTACACAGGGATATGCACCAAGTTTTACGCAGAAACAGAAACTTAGGTTAATTTGTAAACCACTAGTCCACGCAGTAAAATACACAGGTATATTAACAGAATCTTCCGTCGGCTCTTGGTAGAACAACATTATTTCTAGGTCAGGTATCACAGATTGTAGCCAAAGCACAGAAATCCTGCAAGTATAGGGTTTCCTACTACACTCCTTGGTTCAAATGGCTCTGAGCACTATGGGACTCAACTGCTGAGGTCATTAGTCCCCTAGAACTTAGAACTAGTTAAACCTAACTAACCTAAGGACATCACAAACATCCATGCCCGAGGCAGGATTCGAACCTGCGACCGTAGCGGTCTTGCGGTTCCAGACTGCAGCGCCTTTAACCGCACGGCCACTTCGGCCGGCTACTACACTCCTGGAAATGGAAAAAAGAACACATTGACACCGGTGTGTCAGACCCACCATACTTGCTCCGGACACTGCGAGAGGGCTGTACAAGCAATGATAACACGCACGGCACAGCGGACACACCAGGAACCGCAGTGTTGGACGTCGAATGGCGCTAGCTGCGCAGCATTTGTGCACCGCCGCCGTCAGTGTCAGCCAGTTTGCCGTGGCATACGGAGCTCCATCGCAGTCTTTAACACTGGTAGCATGCCGCGACAGCGTGGACGTGAACCGTATGTGCAGTTGACGGACTTTGAGCGAGGGCGTATAGTGGGCATGCGGGAGGCCGGGTGGACGTACCGCCGAATTGCTCAACACGTGGGGCGTGAGGTCTCCACAGTACATCGATGTTGTCGCCAGTGGTCGGCGGAAGGTGCACGTGCCCGTCGACCTGGGACCGGACCGCAGCGACGCAAGGATGCACGCCAAGACCGTAGGATCCTACGCAGTGTCGTAGGGGACCGCACCGCCACTTCCCAGCAAATTAGGGACACTGTTGCTCCTGGGGTATCGGCGAGGACCATTCGCAACCGTCTCCATGAAGCTGGGCTACGGTCCCGCACACCGTTAGGCCGTCTTCCGCTCACGCCCCAACATCGTGCAGCCCGCCTCCAGTGGTGTCGCGACAGGCGTGAATGGAGGGACGAATGGAGACGAGTCGTCTTCAGCGATGAGAGTCGCTTCTGCCTTGGTGCCAATGATGGTCGTATGCGTGTTTGGCGCCGTGCAGGTGAGCGCCACAATCAGGACTGCATACGACCGAGGCACACAGGGCCAACACCCGGCATCATGGTGTGGGGAGCGATCTCCTACACTGGCCGTACACCACTGGTGATCGTCGAGGGGACACTGAATAGTGCACGGTACATCCAAACCGTCATCGAACCCTTCGTTCTACCATTCCTAGACCGGCAAGGTAACTTGCTGTTCCAACAGGACAATGCACGTCCGCATGTATCCCGTGCCACCCAACGTGCTCTAGAAGGTGTAAGTCAACCACCCTGGCCAGCAAGATCTCCGGATCTATCCCCCATTGAGCATGTTTGGGACTGGATGAAGCGTCGTCTCACGCGGTCTGCACGTCCAGCACGAACGCTGGTCCAACTGAGGCGCCAGGTGGAAATGGCATGGCAAGCCGTTCCACAGGACTACATCCAGCATCTCTACGATCGTCTCCATGGGAGAATAGCAGCCTGCATTGCTGCGAAAGGTGGATATACACTGTACTAGTGCCGACATTGTGCATGCTCTGTTGCCTGTGTCTATGTGCCTGTGGTTCTGTCAGTGTAATCATGTGATGTATCTGACCCCAGGAATGTGTCAATAAAGTTTCCCCCTCCTGGGACAATGAATTCACGGTGTTCTTATTTCAATTTCCAGGAGTGTATTTCAGGAACACGACAGCCCAGTGTGTTTTTAATAGCAAAGACAAGATCAAGTTATTAACCAACAGTGGAGTATACAAAATCACCTGTTCTGATTGTGACAAATTTTACATAGGTCAGTCAGGCAGAGACATATCAACTAGGCTGGCTGAACATGAACGCAGCTGGGGGTTGCAGAATTCAGACTCTGCATTTGCTGGGCATGTACTGGAGTGAGGGTCACAACTACCAGCCAGTGTCCCATGTACTTCACTTAGCAAACAAAGGTCATAAACTCAACCTGCTGGAAGCCCTGGAAATTAACAAACATCTTGCTCACAGTCCTAAATGACCAGACACAACTCAACACTTCCCCTCTCCTAAACTTCATATAATCAACTTTGTTGTTCATTACTTCCCACACTCTCTCTTCCTACATATTCCCAATTTTCCTGTATTCATTAAGTTGTTTTATTTGTTGCAGTTGTCTTTGTATTCCACATAGACTGTAGTTTCAATAGTTAAGGGTTTCCTTTTAACTTGTACTTGTATTACTGTCGATGTTTAACTCCCCTTGTAGTTGTCTCATCAAATACTGTTGATATTTTACTTTGCTCATTTATTTAATGAAAACTGGTACACAGCCATTGCTTTGATTATAATGTTAATGTTAAAATGCAGTACCACCACACTCTCAAACTGTAGGTTCCCTCAAACACCTCCATTTTCCTGCATTTATTAATTTCTGTTTATCTTATTGATATTGCTTAAGTTCCTTATGTATTCTGTATTTACATTGACAACTGTCTCTTCTTTTTTAATTGGTTGTGTATCACTCTCCATGTTTCATACCTCTTGATGCAGCCTTGTCTAGTACTAATTTTATCTTATTTAATTAGTTTTGTTTATTAATAGAAACTGTTATGTAGGCATGCTATTGCTATTTTGTGCTAAAGGTTTTCCTGTCAGCTCCATTGTTGTTTAAGTACTGTTCAGTTTTTACTATTTCATTGCAAAGGTTACTTACTGTATGTTTCTACTTCAGTCTAGATGTGTTACTTCTCTTCCAATGTTGTCTACTAACATTTAACGTCTTTGGTGATAATATTCAGTAAATGTCTGAAGATGGCCTTGTAAGCCGAAAACCGGTTAGCAATAAAAGTAATATTGTAGAACAAAAGCGAACTGGTGCTTTTCATTTATTACACAGGTATAGATAACTGCATTGCAGAAGCACGTGAAAAAGGAATAAATAAACTAAACTAAATTACTGTGTATCAGGCAAATGCCGCTGCTGCAATCGCTACTGGCGCGTCCACTCGGCTCGGCGTCTGTCGTCGCGCAAGTACTTCCAAACGATTCTAGTTGCTTCTCGCTTCGCACACCCATTTTGGTCGCATCAGAGTGTGCAATATGTGTATCATATTTCTCTGTTTTCTGTTCCCGTAAATACATTTGCATCAAGTGATTGATCCCTGAAGCACTTCAGTTAATAGGTCCCATATAGTGTTTCATTCCTTAAATTACATTTCTCATTTATGTAATTCTATGTACGAGATTTCAGTGTCTTGTCTCCACTCTGGCTGTCACTGAAACTGCAAAGAGCAGGGTGCCATTCTCAACTGCTGTCGTTAGTTACATGTTTATATGCCTACAATCTGTATATCATCGATATGGACGCTTAGTAGTTTTGTAATTAACCGTGGTGAGATAGGATAGAATTTATTGGAAGATTAATGTGAGGTAAAAGTAACAGAAGGCATTTATAATTCTTACGAGAGCGTGCTGAAAAGCAATGCTTGAGGATTTCTCATGGGAATATTCTTATATATTTTTAAATAAAACGTTATTAATATTTTATATTTTTGTTCTTCATGTCTATACATTTATTTCTCAAATAGTCACCCTCATGACGAACACATTTCTCCCAGAGAGAGATCAGTTTTTTGATACCGTCACTGTATAATGTTTTGCCTGTTCACCGAGTCACATCACCTCTGCTTGCACCGCTTCGTCGCTACACAAGTTGGGGATGTCGAAGGTTTTCTGTAAGTTATGGGAACAGGCGAAAATCGTATGGGGCTAAGTGGGGACTGTATGCAGGACGATCGATGAACGGGAACCAAAGGCGTCAAATTGATGCAGAAGTCACAGCGGTAGCGTTTGGTATGGCATTGCCATGCTGAAAGAGAGGTTGCTCTTGTTTCGACGAACTCTTGGAATTCGAAGTTCGATTACAGCGGGCTATTTCTCAGCACAGATGTAGTCGCGTTACACAGCCCCATTTAACTCGCTACAATTCGGAGATCTCTAGTGGCAGAGGGTTGCAGATATGTATAAATGAAGAAGAAAGACGTAGAACGTTAATAAAATTTGTTTTATTTAAAAAGCTTCAAGAGTTTTCACATTAAAAATTAGGAGGCACCACGTCCTTGTATTTAGAAACCTGTACTTCATTTCTTGTTCACCAACTATTCGCATTTACTGATGCGGTTATTTACGTATAGGGTGTCGTTTTAGGCGTGTTATTCAACCAAGTAATTGCGTGAACTAATAGTAAAGGACACTGTTGAGGTGTTTTACACTCTCTGACTGTTGTAATTGTTTTGTGACGAACTGAATCTGTAAAAGCAGTACGGTGTCGTGTCTTTAATTATGTATCATTGAAATTAGTTAACTAACTAATACCGAGAATAATCTGAGTGAAAACAATTATTCTTATATATGTGACTTTTATCACTTGATTATTCACTCTATTTTTTTATATTTCATACTACAGTTGAAGTAGGGAAGATAATTTTGGACATCACCAGGTAATATTCGTTAAACAAAACTACATGGCAGTGGCGTTCTGAGCGTCATCTGACCGTTTGTCTGCTCTTTGGGTAACGCGGGAAATTCAAAGAAACTTGAAGAACCATGTTCCGCTACATCTATACTCCCTAAGCCACTTTATCGAGTGTGGTGGATGGTATTTTGTTCCATTCTCGAATAGTGCATGGGAATAATGCCGTTCGGCGAACCTAATTACTCTAAATTTTTCGTATTTTTTGACGCTTCTATCTGTGTGACATACAACGACTTTTATAACGTCTGCCACTTTAGTTTGCTAAGTATTTCAGTTAAATCTCGCGCTTGCCAACAAAACGCGTAGTCGGGTGGTTCTAGGCGCTTGAGTCCGGAACCACGCGCCTGCAACGGTCGCAGGTTCGAATCCTGCATCGGGCATGGATGTCTGTGATGTCCTTAGGTTGGTTAGGTTCAAGTAGTTCTAAGTCTAGGGGCCTATTGACCTCAGATGTAATGTCCCATAGTGCTTAGAGCCATTTCGAATATTGATGAGTGACACACAGGAAATGATCTTTACAATGTTTTGAAAACCACTTCTTTCATCGATGAGCTAACGTTCTCTTCAGGTTCCTCTAACAAATCTCAGCTTGTCATCTGCTCGCTATTCTCAGGTATTTTCCATTTCTTCCTGTATCCAGTGATTTATCGCCAGTGGTGCAATAGAAAAGTAACGGATATCTGGAATTACGCATTATACTTCTGTGTGATCACAGTCAATTACACCAATCTTCAATCCTTGGCAGGTCATCCTGCATTAATTACAGTTTTCTGGTGTTGCAGCCTTTCCGTAGACAAACAGCCTCGTAGAACTTTCGTCATTTTCGACTACACCATTTATATGCAGGCTGTAACAGGCGCAAGTCCAAATAATTTTATATGTGATACCTTAATATGTTCACACATCAACTTGTGAGTTGCTTTTTCTCTGCATCACACAGTCTCTCCACAAAGATGTAACAAACTTTACAACCTGATGTTTTCTGCTTGCAGTAACTGCACCACCAAACTGGCATCGCCAGTCATACAGATAACTCGTTTCGCGTCCATGCGTCCACACTTCAACACCTGACCTGCTGCCCAGGGGGAAATAGACATTAATGGCTCGCTCTTGCCACCTGTATTTGGCGGTACTAACCAGCCTCGAAACAAACAACTTGTAATATCAACGAGGGGAGTTCAGTAAGCAATGCAACACATTTTTTACAGCCGGTTTACTTTGAAAAATGCAGAATTTATTGTGGAACATTGTGGAATATTACCTCTCCCGCCCCTATAGTTTAGTGTATTTCCTATAGGTCGCAGAGATATAAGCAGCCATCAAAACAGTGGGCATAACGTAGGTGCATTTCAAGCAGTAAACTGTCAGTGAGTTTCTTTTATTAGGATGTGAGGTCATTGCTTACAGATGTCTATGGAGACTTGTCAGTGAACAAAAGCGTGGTGAGTCGTTGGCCGTGTCTGCTGTCGCACAAGCCTGTCCGATCGCCCACTAGCCGGCTAGAAGCACACAGTCGTGACTGTTGCATTGGTGGCATGGGTGGATACTCTCATTCGAGGAGATTGACAGAGCACAATCAAACACCTCGCTACACAACTGGACGCCTCTGTTGGTAGTGCTGAAACTCTGATCCACCATTTGGGATACTCGAAGGTGTTGGCGCCACCGATTGCCTCACTGCCAAACAGGAAACCATAAAGATCAATGAAGACCATCTCTGCAGAATTGCTTGACCGTTATAAGACTAACACAGGCGAATCTCCTTCCATTCAATCCGGAAACAAACCAGAAATGCATGAGGGGGCTGGGTGGTACATCACCTCTCCTCCGAAGAAAAAGTTCAAAGCAGCACCCGCAGCGGGTAAAGTCATGCGATATAATTATAGTTCGTTTGTAATTATTTTTTTGGATAATTAGATAAATAATTATTAAATTATTATGATCATGAGATACATGTAAAAACCACCGAATCTCCTTGATTCAGTGACATAAGCTACAACATAACTGTAAAGAAATACTTTCGAATATGTGTATAATTGTAGCTTACTCCACTGAAAACAAGATCATACAAACACTCACTTCATGCATGAGAATAATATCTTTTTTTGTCTGTTCGGAATATTCCAGAAACCTTCCTTCATACGTAACAATTTTTTATGGAACCTAATGTTTTGCACAGTCTTACACTTCATCTCTTTTTAAAACATAAATATCTTTGTAAATGTAATTACTTTAGTTGCAGAACCGGATGTGTTGATGATTCTTGCCATTTGTGGTTCAGATGCAGCAACAATTGTGGAATTGGTTTCTTTTGTGTTGAGAAATAGTTTTATTGCTAATTTTTCTTTTATTATCACATCTGGGTGGTTTTTTTCTCCAGCTACGGTTGTGTTAGCTTGTCCGCTACATAAAATAATGTAGGTATTGCATTCCATACTGGTTTCCTTCGTTCCATATTCACTGGTATGAAAGTGTATCGAAGAAAACTTACGATTTTGAGCAAATATACGACGCCTTTCTGCAAAAGGTCAGGTCTGCTGCAGTTTACTAGCTCTTTTTCGGTTCTTAAGGACCACCACATTATCAAGTAAATATCTTTAGCTTAGCAAAAAGTCGTAAATAAACGGTTCTGTGACATAGCGATTCATACCTGCTAGGGTTGATAAGAAATCTAAAAAATGGCAAATACACTACTTTCTTCTTCTTGTAGCTGCAATTTATTGCGGTGCAGACACTTCTGTTTGTAAAAACCATTCTACAGACCAATATAAACAGTTAAGATTTACTTTCGAATTAACAAAATCGCTGTGAACTCTCCAGTGTAACTTCCTGGCCGCATTGCGCGCTGCAATCGCCGTGGGCAATAGGAAAGAGGTGGAGTGTCGCGACTGTATATGTTCGACTGTGACTGTTTACACTCTCAATCAGCCAGAGCTTAAAAATTATCTTTATCCTATTATTATTATCTTAGTAACGAGAGTAGGCAATGATTAACAACATACGTGTACTGGGAATTACGTGTAAATGCAACTTCCTGTCGGAATTTATTCTTCTCAATTTATTTAATGAACATTAATCGCAATACCACTCAAATAAGGAAAGGTGATACTTCGATGATTACGAAAAGCGTAAATCTGCCGAAATTTAATTCTAAATAATTATTAGCTATTTTAATGTAAGTGTAAAACACGTGATATTAGGCCTAATAACTGAAAGTGATCTACACTCCTGGAAATTGAAATAAGAACACCGTGAATTCATTGTCCCAGGAAGGGGAAACTTTATTGACACATTCCTGGGGTCAGATACATCACATGATCACACTGACAGAACCACAGGCACATAGACACAGGCAACAGAGCATGCACAATGTCGGCACTAGTACAGTGTATATCCACCTTTCGCAGCAATGCAGGCTTCTATTCTCCCATGGAGACGATCGTAGAGATGCTGGATGTAGTCCTGTGGAACGGCTTGCCATGCCATTTCCACCTGGCGCCTCAGTTGGACCAGCGTTCGTGCTGCACGTGCAGACCGCGTGAGACGACGCTTCATCCAGTCCTAAACATGCTCAATGGGGGATAGATCCGTAGATCTTGCTGGCCAGGGTAGTTGACTTACACCTTCTAGAGCACGTTGGGTGGCACGGGATACATGCGGATGTGCATTGTCCTGTTGGAACAGCAAGTTACCTTGCCGGTCTAGGAATGGTAGAACGATGGGTTCGATGACGGTTTGGATGTACCGTGCACTATTCAGTGTCCCCTCGACGATCACCAGTGGTGTACAGCCAGTGTAGGAGATCGCTCCCCACACCATGATGCCGGGTGTTGGCCCTGTGTGCCTCGGTCGTATGCAGTCCTGATTGTGGCGCTCACCTGCACGGCGCCAAACACGCATACGACCATCATTGGCACCAAGGCAGAAGCGACTCTCATCGCTGAAGACGACACGTCTCCATTCGTCCCTCCATTCACGCCTGTCGCGACACCACTGGAGGAGGGCTGCACGATGTTGGGGCGTGAGCGGAAGACGGCCTAACGGTGTGCGGGACCGTAGCCCAGCTTCATGGAGACGGTTGCGAATGGTCCTCGCCGATACCCCAGGAGCAACAGTGTCCCTAATTTGCTGGGAAGTGGCGGTGCGGACCCCTACGGCACTGCGTAGGATCCTACGGTCTTGGCGTGCATCCTTGCGTCGCTGCGGTCCGGTCCCAGGTCGACGGGCACGTGCACCTTCCGCCGACCACTGGCGACAACATCGATGTACTGTGGAGACCTCACGCCCCACGTGTTGAGCTATTCGGCGGTACGTCCACCCGGCCTCCCGCATGCCCACTATACGCCCTCGCTCAAAGTCCGTCAACTGCACATACGGTTCACGTCCACGCTGTCGCGGCATGCTACCAGTGTTAAAGACTGCGACGGAGCTCCGTATGCCACGGCAAACTGGCTGACACTGACGGCGGCGGTGCACAAATGCTGCGCAGCTAGCGCCATTCGACGGCCAACACCGCGGTTCCTGGTGTGTCCGCTGTGCCGTGCGTGTGATCATTGCTTGTACAGCCCTCTCGCAGTGTCCGGAGCAAGTATGGTGGGTCTGACACACCGGTGTCAATGTGTTCTTTTTTCCATTTCCAGGAGTGTATAAGGGTGTACCAGACTTACCTGTGTTGGACAGCTGATTAGACGGTAAAGAGCGATAGAATAAAGTAATTCGTCATTTCCAAGTCCAGATTAGGGCGTACAACTCCTCTCTAATTGATTTTGCTGTTTTAAATCGATCTGTGTTGGTGAAGCAATGTTTTCAATACTGCATTTTGCCCATTACTTTGGCCAGTGACATTCTGTGTGATATCTTGAGTTTAGGATGCGAAGGATGTGAGCGGTTTGGCCTTAGTAACTGGTGTAAACTGTATATGCAGTTTATTCCAAAAAGAAGTCATGGATCAATTCCGACTGATGGAATCAGACCATACGCCAATCCCCAAATGTCTGGCTGTTTCTTTCCGTATGTGGCACGAGTTCCGATGGTAAGGCTAGGCAGGAAACGAAGGGCAGGGCTTAAATTGTTTCGAGAAAAACGGTATGTGATGTTTTTTCCCATGGTTCTCACAATTATTTAGTTGTTTTTTGAATTTGGCACGTTTGTCAATGGAGATGTTAGGTACGAATCTAGGAACACCACGGCAATTTCGAAATTGATTATTTTTGTAAGAGACGTTCTGCAGTCGGTTGCTGAGTCTTTGTGGTGGACGTTTAAGATTGTGATTCGGTTTTTAGTAAAGGTTGAATGAGAACGAGTCTTTAGTAGTTACTGCTTCTGTAATTGTTACTGGATTTTGAACTGCTGCTTTTAGTTTACAGTTTGGTATTCTAGAGCAAAAGTTGTGTGTTTGTGAGGAGTTTTGCCTTAAAGGTGTGTTTAAATAATTTGTTGTTTGCAGTATGGTTTTTGTTTGTTTGTGTGTGTGTGTGTGTGTGTGTGTGTGTGTGTGTGTGTGTGTGTTTTGTGATGTTACAAAATAAAAGTGATGTTGTTATTCAATGGAAAGTTGGAAATTGAGATTTAGCTTACTGTTTTATCAATCACAATTGGCGTAAGAATCATGGATTGACCATTGTCATAAAATATTGCATTATGAGATGTGATTAGTTTCTACTTGCAGTTTCGCGTGGCTTGAGGCAGTCACAACTAGCGTGCTATTGATTAAGAAATCGCATTATCGTCTTTCTAATTACTTCATGATCGTAAATACGATCATACCCGGTTGTGAAGTTATTGTTATGACAAAACAATTTCCTAAGGGACCAGAAAGTTCTTAAGGGCGTAAAAACAACTGTAACATCACACAAAAGGGAAATTCAATATTAAAGCTGATGCAAAAAGACGATAAAACAGTTTTCTTTTTATCAATGTAACACGCACATTGGACTGCTGATCTCCGTGTCTGTAATCTTATCAAAATGCATAATTAAAATGAAAATAATACTGAGGAGATGATAGGAATGAGCACTGCTAAATGATTCAGTATTCCCAGAACAAATATTTATTATAAACTAAAACATATATCGTACCTTAAGCTTAGTACTACAATGACGGTAGATTTTTATGTCCGTATCATGTCCATTGAGTGCTCTTTTATATAGCCATTGTTTTCTTTGAGTCGCTCGTGCGTCGTCACGGTAAGTTATAACAGTTCTTTACACTTCACTCAACTCAGACATACACGTTTTTATACATTTAGTAAAAATTAGACCAGACTGCCACAAATCTGCGTCCGTCTTACTTGAGAAAAACAGTACAAGTCTTTTTAGCGCTCAAGGCTTCATTTGTTCTCCAGCGAACAAAATAGTGAAGGATCGCATATCTATCCGTATTTTTCTGTTTATATGGCCGCCCAAAGACGACGAATTACATTATTTAGAAAATTCCACCGTCGCCATGCGACGCCTCATTATACATTAATCATTATTTACAAACAAGTATCTGCCTTCTGGCTGAAAGTATTAACTACTCGTATTTGCCATTTTAATGAAGTCAAAAATAGCGAATATCACAGTGTGTGTGTGTTTTGGGGCCACTTTGATCAAACATTTTTGGAAGGTGACCATTAACGACCGTCAAGTAATACATAAAATCTTTGACCATCAGCTGCTTTTATTTTAAACCCATATATCTCGACTGGTTTCAGTCATAGACCAACTTCACGGATAAGGGTTAAAGTGGTTAAACCCACAGCGTAACATTTATCATTACGTAAATAATGGTTAGAACGTGTCTGGAATATCTAAATACGACACAGGACTCTCAGAAGCAAACATACTAATACCAAGTGAATACAGCGCAGTACTGGACTATGACTGGTAAGAAACTTTTTTATGTTTTTTTTTTTTTTTTTTTGTTAAGTGTGAGATCGTAGTTTGTCTTTGGAAAGGATATTTCTTTGAAATGAGGTTCTTAGATCTATGTTTGGTGGAGCAGGGTTGGGGGAGGAGGGGTGGAGTTATTGAACCGATGCTGCATTGGCACTGTATAGATGTAGTGAATTTTGTTATCTTTATTAGCTTTGTTGGTGGGGGATTGTCTGCATCGCTGTCTTCCTTTCAGCTATGTGTGTCAGGTGAAATTTCCAATACTGATCATAACAGATTTCCTTCTTTGGCGTGGAGTAGGGGAGGGGGGTGGGCGGGTGGTGACACTGTCTTCGTTTGAGCTACATTGGTCTAGAAATACATTCTGTTCCAGTTGTGTGTTTCTTATTCTTTTTGGTTGGGTTTATTCTGGAGGACTTCGCGAGTGCTATTTTTCGATTATGTGACTGTCTTGGAGTGATGTTAGTCTTATTGTAGTATTTTTAGTTTAACTTGCCTAGAACTCCCTAATTCCCATGTTTGTCTCATTAGTTTTATTTCATTACATGACTGAAATATTTCGCATCTTTCTTATGCTCGTTTGCGACCATAATGGTCTATCTTGTGGTAGTAATCTTGAAGTATGCCAGAGGCCTGCTATTAAATCTGTGGTTGTCATAATAAATAAAGTACGCATTATATCCCAGATTTACCGTCATAGGTTAACGTAGACGTGTGGAATCGGAACGTGCGGTAAACCCACATGTTGTTCTTGTTACCGCGTTCCGTCAATTTCAGCGACTTTTGGCCGTTTGTATTGGCATCAATTTTTGGCTTTCTGTATTGGTGTCACTTTCTGCTCTTTGTACTGGCCACTAGTTTTTCAGTTGAGTTATGTACGTCGACAGATGTTTCAGGAAAAATTTATGGTAGAGCCAGTGCCGTACTTACGTGTTTCAAGCAGGAATGTTCCAGTGCTTGCCGTGATGTACTATGGGAGCAAAAGAAGGCGTGTCATCTGTTCATGTTACACAGCCAATGAGAGACCAACTGGCAGACAACGTGTTTAGACGTAATACTTTCGGAAGAAAGGGCGAAACATTGGCCTAAAAGTGGATTATAGATGTATTTGCTCATTATTTGAGTCGTAGCGATTGAAACTGTGCTAGTATCTGCAAACCATGGGCCGCGTCACAACTCGTGATATACAAGAAAATGTAGTGAAATATTTCTGTGCTTCCTATTGCTACGCAATCGATCTGTGTGAGCACGCTCAGTAAGTGGATCAATGTTCTTTAAGTAAGTCATTGAAGGAAATGTGTAGAGCAATGTTTTTGTTTCTTTTCTCTTTTCCTTTTGCATCATGGAATGAAGCATTTTGCTCTATATTTTTAATTAGAATATGGAAAAAGGTGCATGGGTCAATGTTAATGTATCGAACGTGCAACTCCTTTGTGATTAACATTGATCCAATTATTCACTGAGCTTGCGCAGATCGATTTCATATTCATTTCCCCACCTCATTTGATACTTGCAATTTTCGGTGAGACGTGCACCAACTTATTACTTTCGGGAAAATGGAAAGAAAAAGTAAAAATAAGTCTCCTGCTACAGACGTTTCTTCTCTGACACTACTGCAGTGCTCAAAGTAAAATTTAAAGTATTAGAAATCACAGGGGAAGGGGTACGTAATAAGAAGCGACGTCCGCGCTATAAGCGGTAATGCTCACGCACGCTCTGTGAATTGTGTATAGGTCTCACGGCCGATCCATGCGTTCGCAGCACAAATGCTTCATTTACCTGTTTGTAGTTCCACCACTATGCTAACCAATTATTGTTCGCACGGTGAAGTACAATGAAATGCAGCATCAGTTACATCACACTAAGAGTGCTTTAACTTATGTTTCCTAGTAGCAAATGCTACTTTTATGACCAGTTGCTTAGTGTGTCAACGTACCTTCTATTTCGCACCCATATAGTTTTGAATGAACGAGTATGGGGTCATTAATGAAAATAAACTAACCGAGTGCGCGATAACAATGTATACTGACGACGTCAAACGTTGATTGTGATGTAGTTTCTGGGTAGTCTAGGGTTATATAACATGTGGCGCACTGAGTTAATAAGTAACCGGCGGGATGACAGGCACTGACTTGTTATCCCAAGATGCAGAGATTTTTAGTCACATTACTCTTTTAAGTGTTATTAGTTTGAATGAATTAGCTGATGAACATACTTAGCAAATTTTGAAAGGCAAGTTCTGTGGGTTCTAATTGCTTGTATTGGTGCACCAATATTACAATACGTTTTTTTAAAAAAAATATTGCTCAAATTAACCTCTTACTCAATAAAGAAAAGATGTAAGAATTATTCCGACCAAACGTCCATCGGAGAAGAGGTAATAACAAACGGAGCTCGCATTCTGCACAAAATCGTACTAGTCGAATTACGAGGGAAACATCCTAGCGGTTTCCTTAATCTACTTAAAGTAACCACTAAAACCAAAGATATTTATGAACGAATTACTGACTTGTACCACTGTCAATCCAAATGCGAGGCCCGTGTGTTACCATAATGCCACCTCACTAGAACTAAAATAAATAACGAGACTATATTATCCCATTAAGTCAAAGTTTTATTGATTCGGCAACTTTGGTTTCAGGTGGTATTGGCCACGGTATCGTGGTTGAATATTTTAGCAGCCAGACAGACGGCCTTATGCACGGGCCGAGTTGACGACGGCGCCCACAGCAGGCAGCATAGGATTTGGTGGCCATGAAGAGATGCATGGTGTGGAGTGTTGAGCCTTCGTGGGTTGGCGGGGAGTCCACTGGAGTGATCTGTCGACAAATTTAAATATCAGAATTAAAACCGTGATCACTTTATGGTGGGTTGATATATGTAAAGAACACTGCAAAATTATTGTAGGACCCGAGGCTAATATAGGGTCGATTTCTGTATCGATATTGTTGAGACTATAAAGTAGATACGAAATGGAGTTACTAGTTTATAACTATTGGCACAAGTGTAGTAAAAGAGTTATAAAATAAAGTAAAATATTAATTATTTTATCTGTATGATAGTGATTGGTTGTAATTAATATTTTGCTTATCTGGAACGTGGACGTTTAATTATTTGGTATCAGACGCTTGACAATGGCTTTTTCGTAAATGCAATGTTATTCGTAGTTGACCGTGAAATAAGACTCAAATAATCGGACTTTGTATTTAAATCGTTTCCAAAGACTGCTGCGGTAGGTGCGGACACAAATCTAAATTCTCAATATTAGAGTAATTTTGTCAGCCATGTCAATACGTCGTACAGAGGTGACTGTCTACTAAACATAAAAAGTTTACACAGTTAGTTAAATCAGATATATTCCACGAATGAGCCTACAGTTAAATAATTCTACTTACTTTCTTAAATATAAATTCTTTACAGAATCGAGCGCCTAGTAAGATTGCAACTCGCAGTGTTCTTATATAACATCAAATATGGCGGTGTGCCAGTCAATGAAATATACGTGCTTCCCGCACCACTTATCCAAGACCTCTCTCTTCTTAATGAAACATAAGAGTATCGTAATTGTGGTTTTTTTTATCAGCGACATAGCGCTGCAGTTCTGTGCCATAGGCTTTATTTATTTGTCAGAGATTAATTATTTAATTAAGATTTCGCGTTTCCGAGGAAACTCGCGCACGGCATGCAAATGTGCCTTTATATTGCCCCCTGAATTGCGAGGCGAAAGGACACACCTGCAGGCGAGCAATTCACCTAAAGGCACAAGAAAATCTAAGTTATCTACAACTATTTACATGACTTACATTATACTGTATATTATATACAAAATTTGAATGACGCGCGTGCGCCGTAAAAGTTCTTACGTTGGCAAAATAGAGGGCGCGCATGCGCAGAAGCTTGGTTGCAGAACCTCGGACGGCACATAGCTGGCGTCGATCCTTGGACAGTCCAGGTAAGTGTGTCCGTCACATTTCGAGAACATTCCATTCCCTGAAGTTCCAACCAAAATTCTTCCACTCGTCGTGTTGTTTTCTGGACAGGCACGTTGTGACCATTTAATCCAGTTAACATCTTAAAGTTAGATACTGTAGTAATGTCACTAGACGATGCACCAATTACGCACTTCACATTTTCAGTTGTTTTTTTTTTTTAAATATAGCTCACCTAAATGTTCGTAGTTACTTATCGAAGAAATCGTTCCTCGCGTTTACAAAGGTACGATGCATCATGAATGTCATTAACAGTTTCTTTCACATAGGTTTCTGCGTAGTTGCAGACTTAGTAATGTACGTTAATGTCCGTGAACAGTGGTTCACTACGCATTTTTTTTAAGGGTTTTTTTTTTTACATTTTGGCACTCGTTATTGTTCAAATTTTCACATAGTAACAGTTTCATTATACATCAGTTAAAATTAACATAAGTAATCATACATATACACGTCACATATTTTCTTAGCATAAACATAATACAGTTACACATAAACATGTTTACATCATCATTACATAGCTATAAATTATTACATTGTGTCACATTTGATTACATGAATTGCAGATATTTACGTCCTCTTTAACGGTTTTGCTGGGATTTTATCGATGTTTTTTTTGTGATGTCATCTGAAATTAAGATAGGTTAGACACAACATTCACTACATCAGTAGGCAAGACCAGGCGTTTTCACTACTCAATAAATATTCAAAATAATAAGAGACGGAAAACTGTTCGATTCCTCGCGTTTTGTGCGTGTGTGTATAGTGTCTGTGTGGCCTTGGCTACTGGTAGATGCTTTTCTTGCTGAGAGATGTGCGTCTAATCTATTTCTCGAAGTAAAAGATCGCTTCACAGATGACGTCTGTCGGTTCGTCAGGTGTCATACCAAGTCAGTGGTACCTACAGTCACAAATGTTCCGTGAAAAATTAATATATCATTCACTGCTACGTAATCATAAATTTTACTTTAATATTCAGTCTTCTCGATGGTGCCGCGGCGTTGAAAGAAACGTTCTTCAGTCTTCAACTGCGTCACTGGAACCGCTGAAATGAAAATTTTCTATACTACTTATCTGTGTTGTAGCAAACAGAGTTTTGCGAGTTGCTTAGCAATGTTTTCATGGGTATGACTTTGACATTATTTAGCATGAAATGCTCTAAGATCTCGGTGTGCGTATAGCCCAATAATTTTGTTAGTTCTAGGATGTTGTAACAGATACGCACCAGGATGCGGTATGTTAACAATTATATAAGGTCCTTCATATAGCAGACGCCACTTAGCATTGCGTCGTTTGAGTGCTACAGATTTATGATGAGTACGAAGTAGTACAAGCATTCCTACCTTGAATTTTTGTTTTCTTTTTATTATGTTTGTGTGATGTTTGTTTCGTATCTGTGCGTGATGTGCCAGTGTAGTCAATACTTCTTTTATTTTCTGTTCAGGTGTGATTTCCTTGTCTGACAACTTAGGTAATGGTTCTATCCATTGATCGTTCTGTTTGCAACTGAACATGATCTCGTTAGGTGTGTAATTTGTATTGTAAATATTTAAGTTATTGTGTACGTCTTTGAAAAGACTTAGGTAGGACACCCAATTAGTATGTTTTGATGAAATATAGGTCCTCATGAATCGGTTTAGTTCTCGGAAAAGTCTTTCAGTCGCGTTACATAGTGGACTAAACTTTGAAATAAATATACTTTTTATGTTATTGTCCTTCAAGAAATTTCTCCATTTGTACCCAGAGTAGTATGCTGCATTATCTGACAGAATTGCTTTAGGTTTTCCCACGTGCGTCAGGTAATCACTTGAGAATCTTCGTATTATAGCATTTGCAGTGGCGGATTTTAAAGCATAAAGTTTTACATGTTTAGAAAATATATCGTAAAAAGCTAAGATATATTTGACACCTCCAGTGCTTGCTGGATGCGGTCCACTGATGTCAGTACATAGAATTTCCAGGGGTTTACTCGGGAAAATAGAATGTAAATCTGTTTTTGTGGATAAATTCTGAGGTTTTGATTTTTGACATATGACACATGTTTTCAGTTCCCTGTAAATTTTTCTTCTCATATTGCTAAAATAACAGTATGTGCTGAGCTTTGCCAAACACTTTTTCGTCCCATAATGACCACAAACTAAGTGTGTGTGCCAAATCAGATTACGTTCAGACTCCTTGGGAATGCATACACACCAGTTAGTAGCATTTGGATGTCGGCGATAAAATAACACATCATTGTGTAACTTGTAACACCTAGTCAAAGGATGATTGTGTTTTTCTACCAGTAATGTTATTATCTTATACCAGTGAGGATCAGATTTTTGTAATTTAGCCATGTTTCTGCACATATCAATATAATATTGGTGATACTGCTTGTCTTGCATTAAGAGAAATCTGTAGTCATTTATATTTTCTAAGTCACTGTTGGTTTCATTCATACCTTGTGGAAGTCTAGACAAAGCGTCGGCAATGGTGTTGTCCTTACCTTTTATGTACTTAATTTCAAAAGAGTAGTTCTGAAGTGTAACTGCCCATCGTGATAGTCTAGGATGTACAAGTTTACAAGTTAACAAAAATGTCAGAGCCTGGTGATCGGTATAAATTACTGTATGTTTTCCAAATAAATAATAATTGAATTTCTTGAATGCCCAGACTATGGAAAGTGTTTCTAACTCAGTAGTGGAGTATGTACGCTCACATTCAGTTAGAGTACGACTTGCAAACCCAATAATTCTTATCTGTTCCTTTTCTTTATTCTTTACAACTTGAAATAAGCAACAGCCCAAGCCAGTACGTGAAGCGCCACAAGTCATACAAAAATCTAAATTGAAATCTGGATGGCTCAATATGTTTGCATTCACTAAAGCATGTTTAATTGTATTAAAGTCATTCTGGCACTGTTCCGACCAGATCCAAACTTGATTCTTTCTGAGTAGATTTAGCAGATGTTTACTGTTCAAAAGTGGTTGTGGTAAAAAACGTCTGAAAAATGAACATAGCCCAAGGAATGATTTTAACTGCTTTTTAGTTCGAGGGCTAGGAAAGTTTCTGATAGCATCTAATTTACTGGGATCAGGACGTATGCCCTGTGAATTAATGATATGTCCTAAATATTTTATCTCACTGCAACCAAATTTTGATTTTCTAAGATTGGCTGTGACTCCAGCTTGTGCAAATTTTTCTAAAATTTTTTGAAGTGTGTCAACGTGTTCATTCCAAGACTGTGTAGCTATCAGTATATCATCTACATAGTGTGTGACTGTCTCAACTAAATCATCGCCAAGCACGGTATCCAGGGCTGTAATGAATACCCCAGAACTGACATTCAATCCCATGGGTAGAACACAAAACTGGTAGGTTCGCCCCCCGAACATAAATGCAGTATATTTCCGAGAATCAGGAGTGATACCTACTTGCCAAAATGAATTAGCGAGATCTATTGTGGAAAAATATTTTGCATCTAGAAATTTCTGTAATTGCTCTTCTAAATTTTCGGGTTTTGTGTGAACCGGTAAAATTAGTTCATTAATTGCTCGTGCGTCTAACACTAGCCTAATGCTACCATTTGATTTTTTTGACAACAAGTAGAGGACTACAGTAAGGTGAGGTGGATGGTTCAATGACCTTCCAGTCTAACATTTGTTTTAATTCTTGCCACACAGCAAGTCGTTGAGATAACGGTACGTTATATGTCTTGTGGTAGAAGATCTTGTGAGGCTTAACTTCAATCTTGTACACATACGTGTTGATAACACCTAATCGTTTGGTAAAAACTTGTAAATATATGGATAACACTTCCTGTAGTTTTATACGTTCATGTACACTGAGAGCTGTAGCTTCATTTATCTTATGATCAAGCAATGTTTTCAAGTCCATTAGCTCTGTGTCAGATGAGTGTGTGTGCGTGTCTTGAATGTCATTGTCAAGTACTAACTGAACCTTGTACCCTGTACAGTGTTTGTCATGCTTTAGAGTTCTCCTGTCCAAATCAATAATAATTACACTGCCTTTATCATTTAAAATGCATTTACCTTTGGAGAAGTCTATAATGCAGTCCTTCTCGCTCATAATATCTATTCCTAATATGCAATTTGTCACAAGGTTTTGTACAACCAGGAATGGCCATTGTACGGTTCCATTCCCTATTTTAATGTTTACAAAAACTTGCTTCGTAACCCTACATGACTTATTACCTAGAGCAGTAGTTATTTTACAGTTTTGGGCAGGAAACTCAGGCACAGGCTCCAATTCACACATCTTTTTATAGAAATTAAAAGACAAAACGCTCACAGCTGCACCTGTATCTAAGATAATAGTAGTTGGAATCCCACCTACTACACCAGTAGTAGATGCTAAAACAATTTCATTTGTGTTTGAACGACATTGTGTACTGTCTTGCAAAAGTTCATCTGATATATTGTCATTGTGGTTGTATAAATAAAACAGGTAGTTTTTGTTTAGAATTATTAGGCATATCAATATTTTGTTGTTCAATTGTGGTGTCAAATAACTGATTAACATTGAAGTCGCCCCCCAAGAATTCTTCAGCCACGACCCGGGGCATAGAAGTGACTGTTTCTAGTTTGTTGGATTAGCATTTGTATTAGGTACTGACACAGATTGAGGTTGTGTTATCAGGTGTCATTTCTATTATATTCACATTCGGATATTGCCTGTTGTGATCTCCAAACTTTTGCGGTTGTTGTTGCTGTTACGCATTATAACTTACCTGTCGGTCGTAAGGTATGCTCCAATTTTGTCCTGGTGGCTGCTGTGGTAAAGCAGTGTTTGAATGAAAGTATTGATCGCTACGAGTCCAGCCTTGATGCTGTCTTGGCTCGTAGTTACTATTATTTCTATTTCTGTTTTTGTTGTTACATTTGTATCCGTTGTTACCGTTGTTGTTATTACCGTGGTGCCTTTTGTATGGATTGCCGCATGGAGTGTTATTACTGTTGTAACTGTTCTTCGTATTGGAATACGCGTGTTGATTTTGATTTCCGTATTGAGACGGCATGTGAGTTTGCTGTTTTTGCTGTACCGCGTATCCAACTGTGGGCGCGCCAGAATTGAGTTGGCAAGCCTGCATGTTTTGCATACCACTAGTATAAACATTGTGGCTGCTGTTCTGCCGCGCGAAGCGCTGATCTTCTAGTAACATGTCGACCGAATCTAAAGCTGTTAAAAAATAATCTGGATCGTCATCCGGAATATGTAAGAGTTTTTCTTTAATGTTGAAAAGCAATTTGGCCTTCAACGCACGGAGTATATCACGTGTTGCGACTGGTTCGTCTAAAAAATGTCCCATGTTCAAGTATTTTTCAAAATATCTGCGTAAGTTACCATTTTTACTGTTAAAAGTTTCAGGTTCTAAAATTTGTCTCCTGAGTCGCTCCTGGACGGATTGCGACCAGAATTTGTTCAGAAAGGCACGCTCAAACTCACTGTACGTGGTACATACGTCAGCTTGACTGTATGCCCAGACAGCTGCATCGCCTGGGATGTAACCGATAGTATATGAAATCTTTTTCCGGTCACTCCAAGTGCGTGGAAATGCGTTACTAAAAGATTTAAGAAAAATCACCGGATGAATGGTTCGTTTTTCTGGGATAAAAATCTGAAATTGCCTGTGTTTTATTAAGCTTTCTTCTTCCTTTGCATTATGATATGGATTTCTTCCACTGTAATTACTGCAATGTTCAGCTGGCGAGTAATTACGATAATGTTGCTGTGGTTTACCATGATAATAGCTTGTGTTTGTGGTTGCACGTCGTGGTATGTGTTGTAGTCGTGGTGTGTTTTGTTCTTGTGTGTTTGTCGTGTGCGGTATGTGTGCGTCATACTCGAATGTATATTGGTTTCTGAACTGTACATTTTTACTGATATCTTCGTTACATTCAGACTGTGGTTGATCGGTGAATTGTCTCATGGGTGCAGTGACGGATTGTACTGCGTCACTAATCAGCTGTTTGTTATTAGTGATGTATTCCGCTACGGAGTCGTGCACAATTGTTGGTAAATTTTCACGTATGCATCTATCAAAATGTTTGTCTTTGTTCTCTACCCAATGATGAAATTCTTTATTAATATTTTGAAAATGAGCTGTGGCATCGGATTGTAAGATGTCAGTCAGGTGTTGTTCAACATCGTCAAATTTATTCTGCACGTCAGTAATTCGTTTTTCAAGGTTGTCGTGTACTGAAGGATATGTTTGAATTTGTTCAGTAAGAGCTTCACACGTGACATTAAGGTTTTTTAATTGTGTCTGTAAAAGTGCTACGTCATTTGTAGTCTTTTCTTGTATCGTATTAAGCTTGGAAAATTTCGTACTGAGCTCAGTCATCTGTTTGGTCAGTGTGGCGTCTATAAGTTCTACACGTTTACATAAAGTGTCATTACCTGTCTTCATTGCTATGAGATCAGATTTAATTTCGTCATTTTGTGTCTTTAACTGTGTCTTTAAGGTTGCCATGTTTTCCGCGTTCTGTTTCATTAGCATTTGTAACATGTTGGCAATGTTTACTGTTTGCAAGGTCTCTGCCCCCGCCGCGTCATTAGACGTGACGTCATGTATTAACATGGGCTTTGACTGAGACTTTGAAATTTTTGTGGTGGACGGCCTATTGTCAAAATTTCCGTTAACACTTGCGTCAATATTTGATGAATCGTCACTACCGGTTGCTGTCGTAAAGTCATTTTCTAACACTTGTCTCTCGTCCGAGTCGGATTGCGTCTGAATAGTATGTCTTTGCTGTTCCATCTTTGCGTATTGTTTTCTAGTTATGACCATGCCACACGTGATATATGTTTCAAGAAAATAATGTTTGACACTGGTTTTAAAATAAAATGCAGTTGAGCATGAATCGCTCGTAGCAACAATGGCTGTTTGTTAATTTAGAAATGTAAACTGAATATGGGATTATTGTTAATGGCTGCTGTCCGTGTTACAACGTATCGTACAGAAGTCGGCCATATTGTACACTCGTGTATTGGTATTGTTACAGAAGTTATTGTTTAAGGAAAAGTACTGAGAATGAAATTTATCACTGAAAACTGCTACGCGCGAAAGAAATACTACAGAATCTACTGAAGAGCTAATACACTGAATTATGCGTCTGGTCAAGCCTGCCAATGCAAAGATGCTGCGTCTTACCTTATTTTGCTGGAAGCTTCATTGCGTCTTCCCGCAAAATTTTATAATTGGCAAATATCTTCAGATTTTTGTTATTTCTCATATGGTCAAGTCCAGGTCCAGAAAGTTGATTTTTCACATGAAACAAAGAGAACAATGTAACAAATGACAAAATAACAAGTCCGACACGCAGTCGCCAATATAAAATAAATAAAATAAAATAAAATATTAATTATTTTATCTGTATGATAGTGATTGGTTGTAATTAATATTTTGCTTATCTGGAACGTGGACGTTTAATTATTTGGTATCAGACGCTTGACAATGGTTTTTTCGTAAATGCAATGTTATTCGTAGTTGACCGTGAAATAAGACTCAAATAATCGGACTTTGTATTTAAATCGTTTCCAAAGACTGCTGCGGTAGGTGCGGACTCAAATCTAAATTCTCAATATTAGACTAATTTTGCCAGCCATGTCAATACGTCGTACAGAGGTGACTGTCTACTAAACATAAAAAGTTTACACAGTTAGTTAAATCAGATATATTCAACGAATGAGCCTACAGTTAAATAATTCTACTTACTTTCTTAAATATAAATTCTTTACAGAATCGAGTGCCTAGTAAGATTGCAACTCGCAGTGTTCTTATATAACATCAAATATGGCGGTGTGCCAGTCAATGAAATATACGTGCTTCCCGCACCACTTATCCAAGACCTCTCTCTTCTTAATGAAACATAAGAGTATCGTAATTGTGGTTTTTTTTATCAGCGACATAGCGCTGCAGTTCTGTGCCATAGGCTTTATTTATTTGTCAGAGATTAATTATTTAATTAAGATTTCGCGTTTCCGAGGAAACTCACGCATGGCATGCATATGTGCCTTCATAGAGTGCAATGACAATATATTTTACAAATTGTTTTGCGTCCCAGATACGGGTATAGTGAATGGATGTTTCTGTCTCCCCTACTCATCAACTCAAGATTGCTAAGTATTATAAATAAGAATCTAAATGTGAGAACTAACAGCAATGACTGTTTGCCTCTATACTGTTCACTGAGTGCAGTTTCTTCTGGTCATTGTATCATGATGGCAGGTGGCTATCTCAAGTATGTGAGTATTTCTACCTTTATACTGACCTTTTGACTGAACTACGTTCTACGCATAAAGCAACCAAGGCAACTGAGACTGTTGGTACATGCACTTATGGCAGAAACGTAGAGTTTCTTAAAACAAGTTCCCAAAATGTTGAATTCAAATTCCGAGGGTGTGATGGATAATTATATGACAGGAAAGTAAACCTTGATGCAGTATAACAGAATAGAACCAAAAGACCAGCCTACGTTGATCAACGTGAGACTATACTGAAACTTGATAACTCTTTCATTTACGGGAGGAGATAAGAATGTTTTCTGAAACTCCCTCCATATTGTACCGTTCATTCTTACGATTACGTAGAACCTAGCAATTGTAGGGCGAAATAATAGACTGTCGAAAAAGGCTACGTATCCGCTCACAATTCAAAACCGCTATAGAAAAATAGAATTGCAACCATCGTGATAACCACCCACGGCTCATTACAACAGAATTTACGGTTCGATCATACAATTCTGCATTTTGTAGTCTTGTCTCTGTATCTAAGCTGACAGCATTTCAGTGATATTAAAAATGTACAATTGTAGAGTCGGAAAAATAACGCAAACGCAGGTTACAGTTCTGAAGCGAGTTACGATGTGGCCATGAAACCAGAAATACACTTAGAAACTAAAATCTGCATATCGAAGTTTCGCTCACCGTAGCAGTGTTGCTCTCCTCTTCTCACTGCAGACGTCTCTGCAGTAGCTGCTCAAAAAACGCGTCAAGCGTAAAATGACGCTCCTGTTGGAAAAGAAGTTATTACTTTTCTGATATCCAACATGTGGAGTAATACAGAACATGTGCTAGATTCTAACATGGCCGTTTTTTACGAAGTGCTACATTTGTCAATAATGTGGCTAGCTACATTTATTGATAATATTTATACAATGATCTATTTTAATATTCAAGTATTATTACTACTCAGCCGACGTCTGACCAACTAATAATACTAAACGAAGACTAATGTCTCATGATGTACAAGTTTTTTGTTTGCGTGATTGGTTATTGAAGTACTTCTGGGAGTTATGCCGAGTTGTTGTTCCTGTTGTATGCAGAATATATCAACGGCCGACCGAGCCGTGTCCTTCAGGTCGTACGACATTCCTTGACTAGATGGAGTACAGGGATCGAGTGCACATAACGGCAAAGCTCGCTGCACTCGTCACGATCATCGAAGCATTTTGCACAAATCCTAACAACTCGGCAAAACACCCGAAGGAGGGCACTAACTACTGTCACCTTCGTAAGAGAGTATTGATCTGAACATAAAACAAATAGTACACGTTGAAACCTAATGCCATTATTCCCTGTACTGAACTAACTTACACTCACCGGAGCAACACGGATTTCTTCTTCTTCCTGCAGCCGTTTCTGCAGTAACTCCATAAAAAACTCGTCAAGGGTAAATTGACGGTCCTGTTGGAAAAGACATCTTTAGTTTTATGATGTCCAACGTGTGTAATAATACAGAGTTTATGCTATTTGCTAATATGTCCGAGTGTAACAAAGTGTTATATTTAACGCGAATTACGCAACCTTCAGTTGCTGGTTTTTTCGTTGGTTTGGACAGTAAAGAGACTAAACTACGTGGTCATCAGTCCCTATTTCCATACTCAAAAGGGTCTCAGGCTAAAACCATTCCGCAAAAGAATCCGGGACAGTAAAAAAATCGTAAAAGTAACGGGGAACATAACTCAAAGAGAAAACAGAAGAAGTAAGCTAAAGGGGGAAATCGTGCACTAAATAAAACAAAGAGCATATAAAGTATCAAAAACTACAGCAGATGGCGTGGGTTGGCTGATCGCAAGAATAAAAAAGGATGAGTCACCCACTGTGAAACACACTGAAATCTCGAGCCTAAAACCACAAGGCTAGAGAAACACAGATAGGAAAGAGACGAACATCAAGGCGAAAAAACAGCAAAGAGAGTGCGGGGAAGAGTTAAAATGGAGGGAGGATGAAACCCTGGCAGAGAAGGGCACAGGTGTATCCTTACGTTGATACATACAGTGATTCACTTTAATATCCAAGTAACGTCAATCTTCCCCACATCTCAGCAAATACTAATTCTGACACATAACTAATATCCCTTGATATCTAAGGTTTCCTAGGCGCTACTGATTAATGATATTTTTCCGGGAATTTTGCTATGTTTTCATCCCTATTTTGTGCACAAAATTTGAACGACTGATGGAGCCGTCTTCATCTCGTATGGCGTTTCCGGACTGGTTGGTGTTCAGGCAGTGAGTGCACGTAACAGCAAAACTCGCTGCACCTGAGGAAGATGCCTGGGACGATCATCGAAGAATTGTGCACAAAATACTAACAACAACGTGGCAAAATACCCGGAAGCAGAGCATTAACTAGTATCACGTTCGTGAGTGAGTGATCATGTAAACAGCAAACGAAAAATACACTTGGAAACCAAACGCTATTATTCCATATACAGATCTAATTTACACTCACCGGAGCAGCACGGATTTCTTCTTCTTCCTGCAGCCGATTCTGCAGCAGCTCGAGAAGGAAAACGTCAAGTGTAAACTGACGCTCCTGTTGGAAAAGACCATATTAGTTTTATCATAAAGAATACTTTTATAATTCAGATATAGCGATACTTCTTAATATGTACACATCTTATGAATTGTAGCACTTATTAAGAATGTATGGGCCTATAGATAGGGATAGTGAGTATACATTGTTTGGCTGTAATAGCTACCATTATGCTATGGGCGAATTGTTAAGCTGGAGCGACAGAGGGCTACAGAGGAATTATTCAAGGTACAGCGTCGCCATTGACCTTCTTATTCTCTATTCTGGTGTGTTCTTTCTCTGGAAAGGAATTAAGTGGGACTACGACAATTTTTGCTGACAGTTCCTTTTTCTCTATTCTCTGACTCCTCCGAAAACAACATTAGGCTTCGAAGTCTGAAATTCAGGAATACATTTACTCTGGTCATCGGGTATTAATCCCAGTTAGCAGGTAACTCGAAGAGTAACCAGATGGTTTGCAATGTTGTCTTCAGCCAGTCGCTTGTCTTGGACGCATATTATGTGAAGCTCTGCTCTTACAAGAAATTTCAGCATAATTCTCTACAATTTATTAGGGTCTTTTCCATTCTCAAGCACCTCCGTATTAGCATCATAGTCCAGGCATTCTTGACTAATGCCAGACACAACTTTCCGTTTGGTCAGTGTTAATTTTAATGGCCGTCATTAGAGTTGTTGCAATCCTTTAATCGTCTTTCGGCTGGACTATCAACTTCATCTTATTTAATGCCAGAAGTTGGGATATAACATGCTAGTAACATGGAGGACAGAAGCAGGAGCCTGTGGGATGTGGCGAAAAGAGCAAGGATATCATGCAACCAAGGAGGACTGTGAGTAACCAACCCATCGAAACAACGTGCCATTATTCTGCAGGTGAGAAAGATACACGACTGTTGGAATAGGCGTGACTGCCCAATCATCAGACCAAGTCCGACCTTATATATATCACTTTCACACACTAAAGTTACCATGACTCCTATCTGAATAGGCTACATTTCTAACTGATGTCTCATTTCTAACTACTGTCTTCATAGTCTGGTAAGAAGACAGTTACATCTGTAATGGGTGTGGCGTAAATATTCTTATACGCCATATTTTCTGTGCACGTTATCTTTTGATCAGAAGGCAGGTCCGCCCCGGTAGCTGAGTGGTCAGCGTGACAGACTGTCAATCCTAAGGGCCCGGGTTCGATTCCCGGCTGGGTCGGAAATTTTCTCCGCTCAGGGACTGGGTGTTGTGTTGTCCTAATCATTATCATTTCATCCCCATCGGCGCGCAGGTCGCCGAAGTGGCGTCAAATCGAAAGACCTGCACCAGGCGAACGGTCTACCCGACGGGAGGCCCTAGCCACACGACATTTCCATTTCCATCAGAAGGCAGAAGTGAATTTAAGAGGAGACCAGCCATTTAGTTTACTTGAAATCGAGATGTGGTAAATTTTAAAAAATTTGTGTATCCCTGGAAACGAAGTTGCAGGCTTTGGTGTGTTGCTGAGTAACCAGCAAATTCCGTTTCCCTCCAGAGATGAAGAAATCCATCCATTCGCCAGTGACGTTCATCTGTGGCTGTATTTTAGATACGGTCACGAAAACTGACAATGATCCCTCCATATCTGCAGCCAGTGAAACCTATCTGTTAAGTGTGACGTGGCGGTCGGTCAGTACCATTGGGACTTCAGAGGCTCGTTCTGACGTAATAAGTATCTTAGTTGGTACTTTAGTTCATTCTACTAAGCTAGTGAAACGCAATCACTTTTATTATCAGGTATCGAAGTGCTATTTAATATAATTTTTATAATTGTGTGTGTGTGTGTGTGTGTGTGTGTGTGTGTGTGTGTGTGTGTGTGTAGTCGAGCTTGCTTGTGTGTGCGTGCGTGTGTAAGTAAGGTTTTTAGACATTTTTTACATTTTAATTCTTTGTTGAATTTTTACTGTTTTACACATTGAACCTCACTCTTCCCATAAACGTACTGTTTTCTTGCACGGAAACCAACACACAATCGTCATAGTCAATAGTCTAGTAGAGGTTCCTCTCTTGGATGTATTATTCATAATGAATTGTCACATGGGATGTTCACAGCGAACCGCAGATTCATTTACAGTAAATCGTGACAGTCTGTAATACCTGTTGACCACCCTATCGACAATGAAGTAGGTCTAAAACTTTAGTGCTTTGCTTATTATGATATCAGTTATGCAACGTGAAGTGGCTCATCTCAAAGCTACCTCGAGCAGCGACCAAGGTCTTGTCCAGTCGCAGACCTTCGTCTTTCTCCCCTCCCACTCACCGGGAGGAAAACGCCTTGATGCTTCGGAACATTGCTGCAACGATAACGGGCAGCGCGTTAGATACGACCGTACCGTGTCCACGTGTAAATCTTATTTTGATGTCTCACAAGAGTATCGCAAGGAAATACTTCAGACCGTGCTGTCATGTCTTTAAATTTAACTTCTCTAATAATAACAGCTGTCAAAGTTACGAAGTATCTGTAACATCCAGATAGATTAAATATCATTGATTTACTTGAAAAATATTATCAGTTTATGACGGATGAGGAATTCGATGTTTTAATTCCCTTTTATTAATTCTTAACAGATGAATTAAAATAACACTAGTTCTTCGGTGACAGCCAAAGGTGTGTTCATTACGCGGTACATTTACTCTGCAGTGAATAATTTTGTTCGATAGCAGTTATTTGAGGCTATCACTATTAGACAGACAGACAGTACTATTAGCAAGACAGTGAATCGCTACACTAGATTCAGATATACACCAAGTAGAATTAATTCAAACTTCGCATTTGGACAGACATTAGGCCGCGATTTGGTTACTACCTTCCGTTCGTTCAATATGGCACGGTGAGGCAGGATCGGTAATTTAATTAGTGAGTACTTAAGGGAACATCTTGTTGGTGATATGAAGTTACTAGTAAATAATCTATGCAACAGTGTGGTGGTTTATATCCCAAATCTCTCTGCAGTGTCTGAGGAGATTACAATTTTTACAAGTACCCGTTGTCTGAGTCAGTGTACTTTCACCGCGTTGAGCCTTTCCTTCTTTGTGGCAGAGTCATCAACAATCTAAGTTCAACACTAAACTCAGAACTACTCTTCAGCGCCCTGTGAACTATTCAACAACACTTACGACGTAACAACCATATTTACGATTGAAATTTAACCAGCGACATTTGAATTAAGAAATTCCAGTACACCTTATATACTCCCAACGGAATTAACATTTAACGATGCTCAAAGGTCTTAATTTAATTTCTTTGAGTAACAGAAAGAGAAAATACTTTTGATATGGTGCCATGTCAACTCATGACTGCACGCAGCTGGAACTTGTTTACGTATTGCCTTCTTCTTCACAGAAGGTAGAAAATAACAGGCTTGGTGACAGATGGGTCATGCCACTCTCGTTGTGAAATTAAATAATAAGTTAAAGAATAGACGATTCCAGCAACTAAAATTGTGAAAACATCAGCTAAGAGATCTTTCCCTAAGTCACGCTCTCTCGTAACGTTTATGGCTGCATGACGTACTGAAAAAAATGTCGTCCGCAGCTCGTGGTCGTGCGGTAGCGTTCTCGCTTCCCACGCCCGGGTTCCCGGGTTTGATTCCCGGCGGTGTCAGGGATTTTTTCTGCCTCGTGATGACTGGGTATTGTGTGATGTCCTTAGGTTGGTTAGGTTTAAGTAGCTCTAAGTTCTAGGGGACTGATGACCATAGATGTTACGTCCCATAGTGCTCAGAGCCATTTGAACCATTTTTTTTAAAAAAATGTACTGGAATATGAATGGAACTGTTTTTTTTCTTTTTACATACCGCGAAATCACATCACAATACGTCGTAACGTGTCAGTGTTCCAGTACTTCGCTGCTACACATCCAGTTATTTATAAGTTTATACGATATTGAAACTCCATCTTATTCTATACGGTAAATAAACACAAGACACTGAAGTCAGTAGTTCATACCTCTCCCGGATACATTGCAGCACCATTCTGAAGCTGGGCGTTCGCTTCGTTCAAAGCTTCTAGAAGTCCTCAACAACTTTAAAATGTTTCGTTATTTGAACTCGAAACACAAAGTGTAACAACACAATATATTAATCAGAACTGCAGCCTTTTTAATTCAATAACTCACACGACGAATTCTTATCGTTATTTCAAGTGCTCGGGTGAATAAGCAAGTTATTGCTAGGCAACGGTTCTCTACGGTTTAGGAAACATAGCGTCAGTGTTAGCACATCCTGTGAATAACATTTAACAGCAACGCCAGTAGCTGCAGAGCTCTACACTGATTAGCAACGTCGATAGGAATGGGTAAATTTTAAATAAATCATTGTATGAACCACAAAATAATGGTATTTTACGACTGGGAGGTATCCAGCAGTATCTAATGAAAAAATCTGAATAGCTAATCAACTCCCAATCAATTGAACTGCTAACTACATTCCAAGATATTAATTCAAATTCCTGAAGCAACAGGAGACGAAAACTCTTTTGTTACAGAGCTATCTCGACTAAATGTTACTCTACACAGCTGCCATCAGTTTCCAAAGCGTCTTCATCTTCACAGGCGGAAGAAAGTACCAGCGGCACGACTGTGCAATGATCACAGCCAACATGTATGTACAGTTGAGAAGAAAGGAGGTTGGTGCCACTTATCATTGTGAAAATAAGTGATTAATCTGTGAAAGTGTGACAAACGTAAGTGAACTTCGTCAGAAACTCAGTAAAGTGGTTCGTGTCTACAAGTCAGGCACCTAACTTATGAACCTGTATGAAAAATTAAGACAAAGTGATCTTTCACGTGTTACACTGCACTAATTACGTGTTCCGAAATCATAACACGGTCCGTCGTAAAACTTCAATTTGCCAGTGCTTCCCCACTAAATTCGCAGTCATTTAAATGCTTGTACGATATTTTAACTATACATGGCTTTGTGTGGCAAATAAATTGGTTACATTTAAGTGAATGGCTCAAACCTTTTGCGGGTACAATGCACCTCGCTGGTCGTTAGCTTACTTCAAAGCTTCTAAAGCTCCGCAAGAAATTTAAAAACTTTCCTTAGATGTTCTTGAAACACAAACTTCGACGCTACAACACTTGAATCAAAGCTGAAGCTTTTTTTACTGAATAACTCACAGAACGAATTCGTATAGGCACTTCTAGTACTCGAGAGAATACGGAAGTAATTGCTGGGCAACGGTCCTCGACGATTTAGGTGACCTAGCATTGTTGTTCGCATACCCTGTGATCAGCATTAAATAGCAACCCCACTAATAGCAGTCCTAGCAAATACAGAACACATTATTTTAGAGGAACGTCAAATCAATAGGTAAACAAGCACAGTGGTAAAAATTTTGGTAATTTAAATATATGTCAGACGAAATAATCATGCTTTGCTATTGAAAGATATACAGCAGTGTCTAAAGGATGAAAACGCCCGAATAACTAATAAATTCTCAAAGAATTTACCAATTAAAAATACTGCAAGCTCTTAATTCAATTTCTTTAACCAATAACAGAGTTATACTCCTTTGTTACGGTGGAAGGTCAGCTCAGTATGACACAAAACAGGTGGCATCAGTTTCAAAAATGCGTTCGTTTTCACAGACGGAAGAAAATTCCAGCAGCATGACCCAGTTATTACTACAGACACTATGTATGTGTAATCGACAAGCGACAAAGATCGCTAACATCGTTGTCATTGTGAATCTCAGCAACTGAAAGGAATAGAGCATGCCACAATTCTATCCGTCTGCTCTGACCCCCGACTCATATTTAAAGTAAAGTGGATAGTTTACATGAGATACAACGACAACCACAGATAACGTTTAATAAGATCCCGATGACATTCTTCAAGACGGCGACAGCAATATAAACCATTACAATCAAAAGCAAACATAAAACATTTTGTGTAGGTGGTACTGTAGAGCTTTAATGAATGTTAAGAACTGCCATATGCAGCATATTTTACTACAGGCGATCGATTTCGGTCTAGAACCAGAAAATCACCGGGTCCAAAAATCATCTCTCCGATGCGTTTGTTTAATTGGAACAGCATTTAGCAGATGTACAAAGCTCCATCATTGATATTATCTATATATATATGGAATATTGGGAAAAAACGTTGTCGAGGTTAAATGGACGTAATGTTACGCATGTACAGCTAGTATCAATGACGGAACGATGTACATCTGAAACTGCGATTCCATTTACTCAGACGGATAGCTGAGATGGTTTTTGGACACGATCATGGTCTGGTCCTAGACTGAAATCGATCGTTTCTGCTCAAATATACCGTTGTGCATTGTATAACGCACTTCTAAACAAACAAAAAACCATGAAATGAATTTATCGGGACAATCGCAGGAATAGGGGAGTTGTAGATGGCGACATGCAAAAAGGATACTAACCCTAAGAACATTTAAGAACTTCTCTAAAATAAAACGAACGAAATTCGAATAATCCGCTTGACCAATACAGATGAAATGAAGACAGTGGTATTAGACACCTCCACAAAACAACATAACTGGAAAATAGCTCACACACGCATTCTTCCGGAATGACGCAAACGAAAACTTGAAAAAACAAGCCTAATCGCAGCGTACGCTGTACCTATATAGCTTTAACAGACAGCGATAACAGATCCCCTGCAAATGTCTCTAACATAAAGAGAAAAACACTGCAAAAATAGCAGAACTCGAATCGAATTCTTTGCTTGACCTGTAGCTCAAAGGAAGACAGCGGTATCACACACAGATCCACAAAACGACATAATCAAAAAAAAAATCGCATAGGAACTTTTCCGTAATAAACCAGGAATATAAAAAAATAACTCACAAATGGTATCGCAGTATATACAAACAACACCTCCCCCCCAAACACAAACACACACACACACACACACACACACACACACACACACACACGCGCGCGCGCGCGCTGCGAATCTCATTATGCAAAGATGACGCACATGAATTTCTTCAGAATAAAGCGAACAGGAGGAAGAGACATACACAAGGACAGTTGTTATCATATTTCGTGTGAACTCTATTTCTAAACCGAGGACAGAGATACAAAACAATGCCCACATAACAGCAACTTAATCGAAAAATTATATACACAAATTCCTTTAGAATAAACCGAAACAAAATAAGTACAAACAACTGAAATCACATTACAAACGGAAATAAACAGCTCAGAAACCGAAAACAAATAATTCACCAATAAATAAGAAAACCTCGATCCAATGCAGCCAAACAAATACTACGAACCACAAAAAAAGACAATTATGCAGTGCGAGAGTGAGCGACCGTAAAAACAAATTGAGCCTCTTAGGAACAGTGGATTTCATGAGCGCAGCGGCTCATATAGTCACATTCGAAAAACGGCCACATATCTGTAAATTAAAAAATTATCAATGACATTACCACCAGCAATGCAATTTCGTTAGGGCTAACCTCACTCTCGACGAACTTCCCACATTAAAAAGACAGCTAAATAACCATAAGAATCAAATGATAATCATAATCACTAATCGTTTCACTCACAACAATTTATCTTATGATCTGAAGGTCCTACCCACCCTTACCCTGCGAAATCGTGCGACATGGAAAAGGAAACAGACAAATGTTTGTCAGAAAACAGAATAAAAATATAATCGTTACTGGTTTCTCCACGGCAGATTAATCTGTGGTCTCAGGTACCATCCAAACCAAACCCTCGTCTGTCGCGACGTATTTGGAATAACAGGATAGTTTACAGACATCACAGATTACACTGGTAAGTAACACAACCACAGGTTAACTTTTAATAACAGTCCACTTACATCCAATTCAACATAAAGTCATGATGTCACATACGATTTCATGGGTCAAAGCAAACGGGTGGAAAAGGCCAATGCGCTTGACACGTTTGCCATTGAGGAACTAAGAAATTAGTTTGCGAACACAAAATGTAAGTGCATGAACTACGCCAAATAGAAAGTATAGAAATCTGTCAGAAAAAGCAAGCACTTAATATTTGAATCTCCATGAAAAATTGAAACAAAATGAAGTTTAACGTGATATACTGTTAGTAACATCAGGTTCTGTAATCACATCACACTCTACCACATGCTTCAACCTGCTAGTATTTCTCCACTAAGTACACAAACAATTAAAGGCTTCTATGATATTCTAACTACAGATGATTCCGAAATGTGAATAAATAAGTGACAGATACGCGAATAGTTCATACCTCTTGCAGCTACAATGCTCCTCGATTTTGAAACTGGGTGTTCGCTTCGCTCAAAGCTTCTAAAGCTTCCCAAGAACTTTAAAATGTTTCGATAGTTGTTCTCGAAACACAAAATTCACTCTACAACACTTGAATCAAATCTGAAGCTTCTTTCACTCAATAACTCAAACAACGAATTCGGATAGGCCCTTCTAGTACTCGAGAGAATACGGAAGTAATTGCTAGGCAACGATCCTCGACGGTTTAGGTGACATAACATTGTTGTTAGCATATCCCATGACCAACATAGAGGCAACAGAGCACAAAATTTAATAGGTACGACGACGAAAATGGTTAAACGACCACTGAAATAAAACTTTCAATAAGTTAAATATATGTTGCAGCTTTTCAGATTATAGCATCGCTTCATAGCTACGTCGCACGCCCGTGTCATCGATCCCGCATTCACGTAATATGTTTAAATGTTTTCACACGCTCAAAAATTGATTCTATCCGCGGTGCCAACAGTCACCATTTTTCTATGACCGTTTGTGTAATACCACAAACACATTTTCTGGTGCATTAACTTCCTATATCTTTCGCTGAATCTCTCCGTCATGAAAATGGAAGATTTGTCACCGAGACGGATCACATGAGCAATAAATAGGTACTTTTATTCCTCATACACTGACGGAAAAAAGCTGAAACATCGCAGTAGCGGCACTATGAGAATGCAAATCATGTTTGTTTTAAATACACACTGAAAATTTCGGGAGCGATAGTTACCTTTGAGATTGAACGAAGTGAGTTGATGTTAAGTCAAGAGACATTTATCAGTTCCGCAACCAGTAAGAATGAGACAGTGTGGTAGGGGTACGAAAAGCTGGAAGTTCCTTCTGCGATATTGCGGTTTGGGGTGCGATTTCGTATGAGAGCACGAACACTCTTGTTGTCATCCCATGAACCTTGACTGCAATACTGTACGCCAGTCATGAACAGCACTAAGAACTGTGTTATCCAACACGATAACACTCTGCCGCATACCGCTGTTGTAACCCAAATGCTCTACAAAATGTCGACATGTAGCTTTGGCTTGCTCGATCACCAGATCCGTCTCCAGTCGAGCAGTATGGGACATCATCTGTCGACAATTCAGCCTCATTCCACAACCAGGATTAATCGTCTGTGTATTGGCCACCAATAGTAACTAATACCAATAGCAATAGCAACGGCCAGAAACACAGAGATATAACAAATATACTTTTAGGAAAGATTAGTCATTTCAAATGGTGGGTCGTGTTGCAACAGTTTTCCGCTATTTTTAGTAACTCATTTCCCTATCTGCTACGAACAAGGGGAACCAACTGCCAATACTACCTTTCGTCGGAGCCTGGCAAGTGGAGAAGAATAAGATGAGAGAGGTGTCGACACGCAGTTAGGCAAGTGGAGAAGAATAAGATGAGAGAGGTGTCGACACGCAGTTAAGATAATTTTGCCATCTCTTCCAGCTTATGTAACGCAGCACCACTGCCACAGCAGTCCTAAACGCTTAACAGGGATATGTGAACTAGTGAGGGCATCACGCAAATATCTACGTCGACTGCTGCATCAAATGCTTTGCAAATGCTAAATGTAGACAATATATACATAGATGTGTAGAGCTTTCCAACTGCAATGAGACGCCGGGCAAATATAACGAAGTAATCCTGAAAAGCCAGCGGGAAAGGAAAAGGAATGTGCATTCGTCTGAAACACTCTGTGCAGAGATTTGCGTTTCGTATGACATTACCATGCTGAAAGAGAGGTTTCTCTTGTTTCGACGAACTCTTGGAATTCGAAGTTCGATTATAGCAGACTATTTCTCAGCACAGATGTAGTCCCGTTACACAGCCCCATTTAACTCGCTGCAATTTGGAGACCTCTAGTGGCAGAGGGTTGCAAATATGTATAAATGAAGAATAAAGACGTAGAATGTTAATAACATTTGTTTTATTTAAAAAGCTTCAAGAGTTTTCACATTAAAAATTCGGATGCACGACGTCCTTGTAATTAGAAACCTGTACTTCATTTCTTGTTCACCAACTATTCGCATTTACTGATGCGGTTATTTACGTATAGGCTGTCGTTTTAGGCGTGTTATTCATCCAAGTAATTGCGAGAACTAATAGTAAAGGACACTCCTGAAGTGTTTTATACTCTCTGAATGTTGTAATTGTTTTGTGACGAACTGAATCTGTAAAAGTAGTACGGTGTCGTGTGTTTAATTATGTATCATTGAAATTAGTTAACTAACTAATACTGAGAATATCCTGAGTTAATAGAATTATTCTTATATATGTGACTTTTATCACTTGATTATTCACTCTACTCTTTTATATTTTATACTCCAATTGAGGTATAGAAGATAATTTTTGACACCGCCAGGTAACATTCGTTAAACAAAACTACATGGCAGCGGCGTTCTGAGCGTCATCTGACCATTTGTCTGCTCTTTGGGTAACGCGTGAAATTCAAAGAAACTTGAACAAACCATGTACCGCTACATCTATACTCCGTAAGCCACTTTATCGAGTGTGGCGGATGGTATTTTGTTCCATTCTCGAATAGTGCATGGGAATAATGCCTTTCGGCAAACCTAATTACTCTAAATTTTTCGTATTTTTTTGACGCTTCTACCTGAAAAAATATATAGTGCACGACTATTCTTCGAATTTACTCTCTCAGAGTTTCAACAGAAAACCTCTGGTGACACACAACGACTCTTTTATAATGTCTGCCACTTTAGTTTGTTAAGTATTTCAGTTAAATCTCGCGCTTGCCAACAAAACGCGTTGCCCTTTACTGCATCTTCTTTCCCTTTTCTAGCAACTGGTAGTGATCGAATATTGTTGGCCGGCCTTTGTAGTCGAGCGGTTCTAGGCGCTTCAGTCCGGAACCACGCGGCTGCTATGGTGGCAGGTTCGAATCCTGTATCGGGCATGGATGTCTGTGATGTGACGTCCTTAGGTTGGTTAGGTTTAAGTAGTTCTAAGTCTAGGGGGCTATTGACCTCAGATTAATGTCCCATAGTGCTTAGAGCCATTTCGAATATTGATGAGCGACACACAGGAAATGATCATTACAATGTTTTGAAAACCACTTCTTTCACTAATTAGCTAACGTTTTCTTCAGGTTGTTCCAACAGATCTCAGCTTGTCATCTGCTCGCTATTCTCAGGTATTTTCCATTTCTTCCTGTATCCAGTGATTTATCGCCAGTGGTGCAATAGAAAAGTAACGGATATCTGGAATTACGCATTATACTTCTGTGTGATCACAGTCAGTTACACCAATCTTCAATCCTTGGCAGGTCATCCTGCATTAATTAAAGTTTTCTGGTGTTGCACCCTTTCCGTAGACAACCAGCATCGTTTGCAAATAGCCTCGTAGAACTTTCGTCATTTCCGACTACACCATTTATATACAGGCTGTAACAGGTGCAAGTCCAAATAATTTTATATGTGATACCTTAATATGTTCACACATCAACTTGTGAGTTGCTTTTTCTCTGCATCACACAGTCTTTCCACAAAGATGTAACAAACTTTACAACCTGATGTTTTCTGCTTGCAGTAACTGCACCACCAAACTGGCATCGCCAGTCATACAGATAACTCGTTTCGCGTCCATGCGTCCACACTTCAACACCTGACCTGCTGCCCAGGGGGAAATAGACATTAATGGCTCGCTCTTGCCACCTGTATTTGGCGGTACTAACCAGCCTCGAAACAAACAACTTGTAATATCAACGAGGGGAGTTCAGTAAAAAATGCAACACATTTTTTACAGCCGGTTTCCTTTGAAAAATGCAGAATTTATTGTGGAACATTGTGGAATATTACCTCTCCCGCCCCTATAGTTTAGTGTATTTTCTATAGGTCGCAGAGGTATAAGCAGCCATCAAAACAGTGGGCATAACGTAGGTGCATTTCAAGCAGTAAACTGTCAGTGAGTTTCTTTTATTGGAATGTGAGGGCATTGCTTACAGATGTCTATGGAGACCTGCCAGTGAACAAAAGCGTGGTGAGTCGTTGGCCGTGTCGGCTGTCACACAAGCCTGTCCGATCTCCCACTAGCCGGCTAGAAGCACACAGTCGTGACTCTTGCATTGCTGGCGTGGGTGGATACTCTCATTCGAGGAGATTGACAGAGCACAATCAAACACCTCGCTACACAACTGGACGGCTCTGTTGGTAGTGCTGAAACTCTGATCCACCAGTTGGGATACTCGAAGGTGTGTCGCCACCAATTGGCTCACTGCCAAACAGGAAACCATAAAGATCAATGAAGACCATCTCTGCAGAATTGCTTGACCGTTATGAGACTAACACAGGCGAATCTCCTTCCATTCGATCCGGAAACAAAGTAGGAGTCCATGGGAGAAAGGGGGGGGGGGGTGGGGGAGATGCGTTACATCACCTCTCCGCCGATGAAATTTCAAAGCAGCACCCGCAGTGGGTAAAGTCATGGCAACGGTCTTCTGGTACTCTGAAGCTGTTATTCTGTTTGATGTCTTCCCTCATTTTGCAACGTTCAGCTCTGAACTGTACTGTGCTACCATCAGGAAATTGAAGAAACAACGTCAGGATGTCCATCGCCACCAAAATGCAAACTGTATTTTACTCCTCCGTAACAATGCTAGGATTCAAACTGGCCGCGCAACCAAGAGGAACTCACAACATTTCATTGTTTCTTCTCATCCACCCTCCAGCGTAGATCTTCTACCTTCCAAATTCCATCTGTTTGGCTTGTAACATCCACGAGATAAATTTTTGGCTACAGTGCGACGAGAGGAAATTATGCCTCTAACAGTTATAAACATTATGTATTCGACGTATGAAAAAACAATGAAAACTTATAGTGAATTAATTATTTATATAATATTCTATGATATAATTGGACATATCGATGTATATCATACAAAGACAATGATAATTGTAAAGTGCTTTTATGATCTGCGTTTTGTAACGTCTAGTAAGAAACAAAAACAACATATTATGTAGTAACGAGAAAATTATATGTATCATATTGTGTTATTGTATAAAATTATGTATTTTTTTATTATTTATTTTTGAGAATATCTGCGTCGACGAGTAATGAAACCGCCACAGACGATAAATGTCGAACAAAGATTAAAATAAGTAACTAGTATATAATACGTGACGAACATCAATTTCTTTGTCTTCTTCATCTGGGAGTCGAGCGAGTAAGATATCCTGTGTCGTAGTAGCGAACGCTACTGTAGCATTCTTTTGTCGAGACTAAGAGATGTACGCCATTACGTGTGAATTCATAAAGGTGTGTAACAATTGAAATATTTAAATGTTTTAATAGAGTTATGTAAATGAAAACTTGCATTATTAATTGTTAAAGCTTGCTTGCCTATTATCCCATCCTGTTGAGACATTTTTCAGTTATATAAATATTATCTGTGGTGCTGAGCTGCGTGGCGAACGAAAGAGCTGCTGCCGCGGCGTATTCAAACGACTCCCAATATAGTCTATCATACCGCAAGGAAGCGGTAAAGTAACAGTAAAATAATATTATTTCTTTTAGCTTCCAGACTTGCAGTGCAGATCAGCAGATTTTATGATGTGTTGCAGGTTGACGCGGGCTGCTGATAGTATATAACTCACAGTACAAATAAGTTAATGTACCGTCAAAATCTAATAGGAATCTTGCTGTGCTCCGTTCTGGTCTGGCAAACTTTATAGTGAAAACGTATTTTTTTAATAAGAGTCTCATGTTCTTGTGCTAGTCGTGGCATTGAATGGTGTTTTACCGAGAAACAAAATCCACTGCAAAATTTTGTTGTTGAACGATCATACGAACTGTAACATCAGTGTTCATAACCAAGTAATTTCAATTTTCAATAACTATAAAGTAGGGAAGATATGTTGATTTTTAGAATGAGTTACAGTCACGAAAAAACGTTCCTTTAATTGTAGGCCAGATACAGAACAATAAGATCTCAATATATATATATATATATATTTCGCCGACAAAAACGCGAAAGTTTGTCTTCCTTTGTTTTTACCTTTGGTTGGTTGGCTTTTGTAGGTTCAGCACGCAAGACGCATATCAAACTGAGGTCTGTTAAGAAATTGTAATTATTTGTTAATTATTTCTTGAAAATAGAATTCATTATTATTATAAACATGAGTGAATAATTATTTGTAACTGTAATTCCTCTCTCAGTAAGCATTATCTGTGTTAATTGTTTCTTTCCGCTGCAAGGAGCGCAGCCATTGATGATAGCGATTTGTATCGCGTTTTTGTCTGTGTTTTCCTTAGAAACAAATCAAATGTTTGCTTGATGAAGTCTAAATAGTGCACAATACGAAAGTAGAGTTTCTGAAAAGTTCAATAAGCATTTAAAATACTTATTTGGTCTAACAATAGAAAGTCTCTATCAGTTGTCTGCCGCCATCTTCACAATTATCACAGCTGCAAATTCAAATTACTCAACTGTGCAGACATAAATGCGGAACGTAATACAAATTTGTAAAAATAAATGTGCACCGGTAGTCCCGAACTCATTTGAATGAAAATGATTCGAATCAGATTGGTTCTTAAAAAACAGTGCTCATAGCACGATCTTTATAAGAAACTTTTCTAGCTGATGTATGGAGCCGAAATCAATTACGCACGAGTTACGAAGAATATTGTTTCAGGTAACATACGCCAGTGTTGTGCGCGGCTGATTTTCGGTGGTTTTAATGATCATTTTTCTGAAGATAACTGCTTCCATCTTAATCAACAGTTGTATAGAATCTGTTGTATGAACTGTGGTTTAGTGACACTTACACAACTTACAGACAACACTTTAACACGACGTTAACTTGGAGTTCGTTAGCAACTTGATCAAATCTTTAGCTGGGAGAAAAATTATTTAGTAATTACTCAATGCAATAAAATAAGATTATCATTTTCATTTACAAATTAGTTAAATACCAAACCACTGAATAACCCAGCGAACGCCACAGGCTCAACGTAGGATGCACTCTGGCACTTTGCGTGAAGCAGTATGTGGATGATGGGGGGGGGGGGGGGGTTTACTGATGCAGGAAGACGTTGGCTGTGGTACCATGCGTGTATATAGGCCCTTCCAATGAAGTGGCATGAGGCCACCATACTAGTATTATGTAGGAAACTATGATTTTTGTAGCCGAAAGAGGGAAGAATAATCTGGTGTATTGAGATTGTAATATCTCTTTATATTTGATGAATTATTCTGATACAATTCCACCCTTGAATGACGATTACTAATTTTCTATCTTCATACTCGCAGAATCCATGCGTAAAGTAGTTTCATACAATAGCTATGCCATGAGCGCATAATTATTCTTTGTAGTACTCTCTCTGGTGGTTGTTAGAAAAAAGTTTCCGTGACTGTCTTCGTGCCGATTAGCCTGAGCATTGTTTGAAGAATTGTAATCTGAATATTGAGATTTATGACAAAAGATAACTGATACGAAATTGTACGATTAAAAGGGAAATATATATATATTGCTCCTTCATACAAAAGGTGTGTAACAATTTATGTTATTTGACATTTGAGAATTAATCATATTCATTGATATATTGCGTAGTTGTTAATCAGAAGGGAACTTCCGAAAGACTGAATACGAACCTGCGTTTAATAACCAAAGAGCTCCATTACTTCTTCGGAAGGTTAAACTTCCTCAAAGACAAATATCCGCTTCATCTGAGGTTTCCCGACTGATTATACAACGCTCCCAAAAATACGAGGCATTTTATTTATACAGATTAGCAGACTGCCGCAAAGCACGAGCCTGCAGAGAAGAAGAATCATCGCCTGATTTCATTCTAACAAGTAAAATTTCTGAATCATTTTGAGTGACTGAGTTATGACTGTGTTTACTATTATGAATGATTGATTGCTCGAACGAATTGAGAACTACATAATTACATAGATAGGAGGAAAAATTACAAGATCAAGAATAGAAAAACTGTTTTCAGAAAGAAAATATTACATTACTTATTAAATGTCCCTTCTATAGTTATTATATAATTCACACATGTTTTTGGGGCGATCTGATATTGTAATTTATAATATTGGAAGCTAAGATCGCTTGATTTGAAATAGTTTATTTCAAGTCCAGTTTTTGACAGTACCCATCCATCATCCTGCGATCCTCAGATCTCTCAGAAATATAATTACAAATCGTGTCATCGATATACTGCGAAATTTCTCCAAATACAATAATAAAGCAATATACCGGTTGACTTTATGTATTTTACAAACAAATGCAGAACTGTTATTGTAATTCGGCGTGTTCTCAGAACGTCGACTGAATCATGTATAATTATATTTCTGAGAGATCTGAGAATCTCAGGATTACAGCTACTTATTGTAGAGCCTGGTGATGAAATAAACTATTTCACATCGAACGATCTTGGCTTTTACTATTGTAAACTATAATTACTAGTTTCTTAAATGATGTATGTACTTATGTAATGCTTTTCAGAACACCGTCCACAGTCACCAATAGAAATACCTGGACTTACACACCTTTTACACCCTGAATACTGAAAACAGTAACGGCCCCCTAGAGCTCCCTTGGACCTTAAGCTATACGTTTGGAGCTATATCTACTAGCACGTGCTGCAACCAGACTTCTGGCCCGCTACTCGACAAGCTCTACTTTCTTCACTAAAGTACAGTGCTGGGCTGTACCGAAGGCGAGGGACACGGCGTTCACCTGGGCACCATGTTCGTCGGATCTCACGGACTATCATAGCGAGATGAATGTCGCTGCATCTATGGTTGCGGAATCCATATTGATTTCTGTAGAAGGGGTTCCTGATGCACAAGATGGACGTAACGCGTGACCGTAAAACATGCCCCACAATTCTACGACGAAATAATATCAGTGATATAGGCCTACAATAATGCTGTTTTCTTGAAAACCAGACTGACCTGCCCTTTTTCAGTGTAATAGTACCTTTCATTGCACCAGCGACCTCCGATAGGTTGCTGTTAGAAGAGGAACTATTGTCTGTACCTAACTTGTCGACTGAATGTGTTCCCGTGTGTGATTTCTGTTCTAGAAGTATTAAAAATTTGCATGCAGTAAAGATATCCCCTTAGTTCCTTCCGATATGTAAGTTCTCACCGTTGTGCGCGGTTGTAAGAAATTGATCCAATGGGGAAGCTTATATTGAAACAAAGCGATTGTATAAAACTAGAAAAGTTAAATTGGTTTAATGCTTCTCGAATTCTTTACTTGTTAGTAAGTTAGTAACACCAGAAATGGTTGGAGAAACAGCAACATGATGCAAAAAAGACTCAAAAATTCGGAGTTAAGCGTTGTACGTTGTATACAGAAACAAAATTATTCGTACAGAGTCTTTCGCAACATGTAGATCGAAGCGATAAGTACGTTAGTGGCAAAATTGTACGACCCGCCCTATGAATTTCACCGGGACACATCGTTCTCATCACATGCTTCCCTTTCTCTTCAAACAAACAAAAGCAAGGGAGATATCAGTCTACAGCGGTCTGAAAGGAAAAAGTGCGTGAACTGCAAAGAATAGGGGTTGTTTCAGGACAGAACCTTCCGTCAACACGCAGCAGTCATCAAAGTCATTGCGGTGCTGAGCTACAGAATTTTCGCTTTAGCTTGACTAGTACAATGATTTGCCGTAGAAAAGATAGGATGCAGGCAATACGACAGCGTAGTAATTGGCTCACCTTGAGACTTCGATATCGCCCGTCGGGTTTGAGCTGTTATGAGCTGGCGTGGCGAATGACATATTCGTGCGGAGCGATGGTTTGTTTGGTTTAGGCGTGCTAGTAGTGTCAGCTTATGCCATGCTTGTAATATGAATTGGGTTCATAGAGAGCGTTGCAAATTCGGAATTTATGTGCACGTTATTGAATCCACAAGTTTAGTTAACAGAAAATAATCCGTTTGCGCTTCACTCTACCACAGTGTAAAATATACAGTCACGACACTCACTGCTGAGAAAATTGTTACCATCTGAACTTTTGTGCAACTCTAGCGCAACAAGAGGAAACTAAGCAGCCGTAAAATTATAGTTAGTTTTTAATCATTTTTCTGGTTAATTAGCTAAATAATTATTAAATTATTATGATCATGAGATACATGTAAAAACGACCGAAGTTCCTTGATTCAGTGACATAGGCTACAACATAATTATAAAGAAATACTTTCGAATAAGTGTATAACTGTAGCTTACTCCACTGAAAACCAGACCATAAAAACACACATTTTATGCATGAGAATAATGTTTTTTTGTCTGTTCGTAATATGCCATACACTTTCCTTGGCACGTAACAACTTTTTATGGAACCTAATGTTTTGCACAGTCTTATACTTCATCACTTTTTAACACATAAATATCTTTGTAAATGTAATTCCTTTAGCTGCAAAAGCAAATGTGTTGATGATTCTTGCCATTTGTGGCTCAGATGCAGCAACAATTGTGGAATTGGTTTCTTTTGGATTGAGAAATAGTTTTATTGCTAATTTTTCTTCTACTATCACATCTGGGTGGGTTTTTTCTGCAGCTACGGTTGTGTTAGCTTGTTCGCTACATAAAATAATGTAGGTATTGCATTCCATACTGGTTTCTTTCGTTCCGTATTCACTGATATGACTGGAAGTGTAGCAAAGAAAACTTACGTTTTTGAGCAAATATACGACGCCTTTCTGCAAAAGGTCAGGTCTGCTGCAGTTTACTAGCTCTTTTTCGGCTCTTAAGAAACGCCACATTGTCAAGTAAATACCTTTAGGTTAGAAGAAAGTCATAAATAAACATACCGATTCAAATCTGCTAGGTTTGATAAGAAACCGAAAAATGGCAAATATACTGCTTTCTTCTTCAATTTATTGCGGTGCAGACACTTCTGTTTGTAAAAACCATTATACAGGCCAATATAAACAGTTAAAATTAACTTTCGCTTTTGCAAAATTGCGCTGGCCGAAGTGGCCGTGCGGTTAAAGGCGCTGCAGTCTGGAACCGCAAGACCGCTACGGTCGCAGGTTCGAATCCTGCCTCGGGCATGGATGTTTGTGATGTCCTTAGGTTAGTTAGGTTTAACTAGTTCTAAGTTCTAGTGGACTAATGACCTCAGCAGTTGAGTCCCATAGTGCTCAGTGCCATTTGAACCATTTTTTTGCAAAATTGCGGCGCGCTCTTCAGTATAACTTCCCGGCCGCTTTGCGCGCTGCATTCGCGGTGGACAACAGAATAGAGGTGGAGTGTCGCGACTGTATTTGTTCGACTGCGACTCCGCTTACACTCCCAAACTGCCAGAACTTAAACATTATCTTTGATCTTATTATTATTATCTTAGTAACGAGAGTAAGCAATGATTAACAACAACATATGCGTACTGGGAATTACTTGTAAATGCATCTTCCTGTCGGAATTTATTCTTCAAAATTTATTTAATGAATATTAATCGTAATACCTCTGAAATAAGGAAAGGTGATACTTCGATGATCACGAAATGCGTAAGTCTGTCGAAATTTACTTCTAAATAATAATTGGCTATTTTAACTTAAGTGTAAAACACGTTATATTAACACCTGAAAGTGATCTATAGGCCTAAGGGTGTGACATACTGACCTGTGTTGCACAGCTGATAAGACGGTAAAGAGCGATAGAATAGAGTAATTCGCCATTTCCAAGTCCAGATTTGGGCGTACAACACCCCTCTAATTGATTTTGCTGTTTTAAATTGCGCTGTGTTGGTGAAGCAATGTTTTCGATACTGCGTTTTGTCCATTACTTTGCCCAGTGACATTCTGTGTGATTTCTTGAGTTTAGGATGCGAAGGATGTGAGCGGTTTGGCCTTAGCGACTGGTGTAAACTGTATATGCAGTTTGTTCCAAAAAGAAGTCATGGATCAATTCCGACTGATGGAATCAGACCATGCGCCAGTCCCCAAATGTCTGGCTGTATCTTTCCGTATATGGGACGATTTGCGAGGGTAAGGCTAGGCAGGAAACGAAGGGCAGTACATAAATTGTTGCGAGAGAAACGGTTTGTGATGTTTCTTACCATGGTTCTCACAAATATTTAGTAGTTTCTTGAATTTGGCACGTTTGTCGATGGAGATGTTAGGTACGAACCTAGGAACGCCGCAGCACTTTCGAAATGGATAATTTTTGTAAGGGACGTGATGCAGGCGGTTGCTGAGTCTTTGTGGTGGTCGTTTAGGTTTGTGATTCGGTTTATAGTAAAGGTGCAGTTGAATGAGAACGAGTCTTTAGTAGTTACTGCTTCTATAATTGTTTCTGGTTGTGTTAGTTTACAGTTTGATATTCTAGAGTAAAAAGTTGTGTGTTTGTGTGGAGTTTTGCCTTGGAGTAGTGTTTAAATAATGTGTTGTTTGCAGTATGGATTTTGTTTCTGTGTGTGTGTGTGTGTGTGTGTGTGTGTGTGTGTGTGTGTGTGTGTGTGTGTGTATGTGTGTGCGTGTGTGTGTGTGTGTGTGTGTGTGTGTGTGTGTGTGTGTGTGTGTGAGTGTTTTGGGGCCACTTTGATCAAACAGTTTTGGAAGGTGACCGTCAACGGCCGTCAAATAATGTATAAAATCTTCGACCATCAGCTGCTTCTACTTTAACCCATATTGCTCGACTGGTTTCAGTCATAGACCAACTTCACGGATAAGGGTTAAAGTAGCTAAACCCACAGCGTAACATTTGTCATTACGTGAATAATGGTTAGAACGTGTCAGGAATCTCAAAAGAAGACACATGACTTTCAGAAGCAGACATACTAATACCAAGTGAATACAGAGCAGTACTGGACTATGATTGGTAAGAACTTTTTTATGATTTTTTTTGTTTAGTTTGAGATCGTAGTTTGTCTATGGAAAGGATATTTCTTTGAAATGAGGTTCTTAGATTTGTGTTTGGTGGAGAGGGGTTGGGGGTCGAAGGGGGGGTAGGGGAGTTATTGAACCGATGCTTCATTGGCACTGTATAGATGTAGTGAATTTCGTTATCCGTATTAGCTTTGTTGGTGGGGGATTGTCTGCATCACTGTCTTCCTTTCACCTATGTATGTTAGGTGAGATTTCCAATACTGATCATAATAGATTTACTTCTTTGGAGAGGGGTGGGGGAGGGGGGGTGGTATCACTGTCTTCGTTTCAGCTACATACGTCTAGAAATACATTCTATTCCGGTTGTGTGTTTCTTATTCTTTTTGCTTCGGTTTATTCTGGAGGAATTCGTGAGAGTTATTTTTCCATTATGTGACACTCTTGGAGTGATGTTAGTCTTATTGTAGTATTTTTAGTTTGCCTTGCCTAGAACTCCCTAATTCCCATGTTTGTCTCATTAGTTTTATTTCATTACGTGACTGAAATATTTCGCATCTTTCTTATGTTCGTTTGCGACCATAATGGTCTATCTTGCGGTAGTAATCTTGAAGTACGCTAGAGGCCTGCTATTAAATCTGTGGTTGTCATAATAAATAATGTACGAATTATATCCCAGATATAACGTCATAGGTCAACGTAGACGTGTGGAATCCGAACGTGCGTTAAACCCAATGTTGTTCTTGTTACCGCGTTCCGTCAATTTCAGCGACTTTTGGCCGTTTGTATTGGCGTCAATTTATAGCTTTCTGTATTGGTATCACTTTGTGCTCATTGTACTGGCGACTAGTTTTTCAGTTGAGTTATATACGTCGACTGATGTTTCAGGAAAAGTTTAAAGTAGAGCCAGTGCCGTACTTACGTGTTTAAACTGGAACGTTACCAGTGCTTGCCGTGATGTACTATGGGAGCAAAAGAAGGAGTGTCATCTGTTCATGTTACACAGCCAATGAGAGACCAACAGGCAGACAACGAGTTTATAAGTAATACTTTCGGAAGAAAGGGCGAAACATTGGCCTAAAAGTGGATTATAGATTTCTTTGCTCATTATTTGAGTCGTATCTATTGAAACTGTGCTAGTATCTGCAAACCAAGGACAGCGTCAAAACTCATAATATACAAGAAAATGTAGTGACACATTTTTGTGCTTCCTATTGCTACGCAATCACTCTGTGTGAGCATACTCAGTAAGTGGATCGTTGTTTTTTAAATACGTCATGGAAGGAACTGTGTAGAGCAATGTTTTTGTTTCTTTTCTTTTTCCTTTTGGATCATGGAATGAAGCATTTTGATCAATATTTTTAATTAGAATATGGTAAAGGTACAGGGGTCAACGTTAATATATCGAACGGTCAACTCCCTTATGATTAACATTGATCAAATTATTCACTGAGCTTGCGCAGATCGATTGCATATTCATTTCCACACCTCATTTGATATTTGCCATTTTCGGTGAGACGTGCACCAACGTATTACTTTCGGGAAATTGGAAAGAAAAAGTAAAAATAAGTCTCCTCCTACAGACGTTTCTTCTCTGACACTACTGCAGTGCTCAAAGTAAAATTTAAAGTATTAGAAATCACAGGGGAAAGGTTACGTAATAAGAAGCCACGTTCGCGCTATAAGCAGTAATGGTCACGCACGCTCTGTGAATTGTGTATAGGTCTCACGGCCGATCCATGCGTTCGCAGCACAAATGCTTCATTTACCTGTTTGTAGTTGCATCACTATGCTAACCAAGTATTGTTTGCACGATGGAGTACAATAAAATGCAGCATCAGTTACATTACACTAAGAGTGCTTTAACTTATGTTTCCTAGTAGCAAATGCTACTTTTATGACCAGTTGCTTAGTGTGTCAACGTACCTTCTATTTCCCACCCATATAGTTTTGCATGAACGAGTATGGGGTCATTAATGAAAACAAACTAACCGAGTGCGCGATAACAATGTATACTGACGACGTCAAATGTTGATTGTGGTGTAGTTTCTGGATAGTTTAGGGTTATATTACATGTGGCGCACTGAGTTAATAAGTAACCGTCGGGATGACAGGCACTGACTTGTTATCTCAAGATGCAGAGATTTTTAGTCACATTACTCTTTTAAGTGTTATTAGTTTGAGTGAATTTGATGATGAACATACTTAGCAAATTTTGAAAGGCAAGTTCTCTGGGTTCTAAATGCTTGTAGTGGTGCACTAATATTATAATAGCTTTTTCAAAAAAATGTTGTTCAAATGAGTCTCTTACTCAAAAAAGAAAAGATGTAGGCATTGTTCCGAGCTAACATCCATCGAAGAAGAGGTAATAACAAACGGAGCTCGTATTGTGATGAAAATCGTACGAGTCGAATTACGTGGGAAATATATTTGCGGTTTCCTTAATCAAAGAAACCACTGAAACCATAGATGTTGATGAGCGAATTGTTGACTTGCACCACTGTCAATCCAAATGCGAGGCCCGTGTGTTACCATAATGTCACCTCACTAGAACTAAAATAAATAACGAGACAAATTATCCCATTAAGCCGAAGTTTTATTGATTCGGCAACTTTGGTTTCAGGTGGTATTGGCCACGGTATCGTGGTCGAATAGTTTAGGAGTGTGGCGTTCGCTGTGTTATTCAGTGGTTTGGTATTTAACCAATTTGTAAATGAAAATAATAATCTTATTTTATCACACTGAGCAATTACTACATAATTTTTCTCCCGGCTAAAGATTTGATCAAGTTGCTAAAGGACTCCAAGTTAACGTCGTGTTAAAGTGTTGTCTGTAAGTTGTGTAAGTGTCACTAAATCACAGTTCATACAACAGATTCTATACCACTATTGATTAAGATGGAAGCAGTTATCTTCAGAAAAATGATCAGTAAAACCACCGAATATCAGCCGCGCAAAACACTGACGTATGTTACCTGAAACAATATTCTTCGCAACTCGTGCGTAATTAATTTCGGCTCCATACATCAGCTAGAAAAGTTTCTTATAACGATCGTGCTATGAGCGCTGTTTTTAAAGAACCAATCTGATTCGAATTATTTTCATTCAAATGAGTTCGGGACCACCGGTGCACATTTACTTTTACACATTTGTATTACGTTCAGCATTTGTCTGCACAGTTGCGTAATTTGAATTTCCCGCTGTGATAATTGTGAAGATGGCGGCAGACAATTGATAGAGACATTCTACTGTTAGACCAAATAAGTATTTTAAATGCCTATTGAACTTTACAGAAACTCTACTTTCGTATTGTGCACTATTTAGACTTCATCAAGCAAACATTTGATTTGTTTCTAAGGAAAACACAGACAAAAACGCGATACAAATCGCTATCATCAATGGCTGCGCTCCTTGCAGCGGAAAGAAACAATTGACACAGATAACTCTTACTGAGAGAGGAATTAGTTACAAATAATTATTCACTCATGTTTATAATAATAATGAATTATATTTTCATGAAATAATTAACAAATAATTACAATTTCTTAACAGACCTCAGTTTGATATGCGTCTTGCGTGCTGAACCTACAAAAGCCAACCAACAAAAGATAAAAGCAAAGGAAGACAAACGCAGATCATAAAAGGAATTTACAATTATCATTGTCTTTGTGTGATACACATCGATATGTCCAATTACATCATAGAAAATTATATAAATAATTCATTCACTATTTTTTCATATGTCGAATAGACAATGTTTATAACTGCTAGAGGCATAATTTCCTCTCGCTGCACTGTAGCCAAAAATTTATCACGTGGATATTACAGCAGCCAGACAGACGGCCTTCTTCACGCGTCGAGTTGACGACGGCGCCCCCAACAGGCAGCATGAGGTTTGGTGGCCATGAAGATTTGCATGGTGTGGACTTTTGAACCTCCGTGGGTTGGCGGGGAGGCCACTGGAGTGATCTGTCGACAAATTTAAATTTCAGAATTTAAAACGTGATCACATTATGGTGGGTTGATATATGTACGGAAAACTGCAAAATTATTGTAGGAACCGAGGCTAATATAGGGTCGATTTCTGTAACGATATTGTTGAGACTGTAAAATAGCCACGAAATGGAGTTACTAGTTTATAACTATTGGACAAGTGTAGTAAAAGAGTGCATTGACAATATATTTTATAAATTGTTTTGCGTCCCAGATACGGGTATAGTGAATGGATGTTTCTGTCTCCCCTACTCATCAACTCAAGACTGCTAAGTATTATAAATAAGAATTTAAATGTAAGAACTACCAGCAGTGACTGTTTGCCTCTATCCTGTTCCCTGAGTACAGTTCCTTCTGATCATTGGATCATGATGGCAGGTGGCTATCACAAGTATGAGGATGTTTCTACCTTTATACTGACAATTAGACTGAACTACGTTCTACGCATAAAGTAACCAAGGCAACTGAGACTGTTGGTATATGCACTTATGCTAGAAACGTAGAGTTTCTTGAAACAAGTTCCCAAAATGTTGAATTCATATTCTGGGGGTGTCACGGATAATTATATGACAGACAAGTAAACCTTGACGCAGTATAACAGAATAGAACCAAAAGACCAGCATACTTTGATCAACGTGAAACTATCCTGAAAACATCATAACTCTTTCATGAACGGAAGGAGATGAGAATGTTATGTGAAACTTCCTCCATACTGTGAAAGGGTAGGAAAACACATTGTACCTATTGAACCACCTATAGCTCAGTACAACAGAATTTACTACAGTTTGACCATAGAATTTTGCATTTTGTAGGCTTGTCTCTGTACCTAAGCTGACAGCATTTCAGTTATGTTAAAAACGTACAATTGTAGAGTCGGAAAAATAACGCAAACGCAGGTTACCGTTCTGAAGCGAGTTACGATGTGGCCATGAAACCAGAAATACACTTAGAAACTAAAATCTGCATATCGAAATTTCGCTCACCGTAGCAGTGTTGCTCTCCTCTTCTCACTGCAGACGTTGTAACATTACGAGTCAAGATAGCTGTAACGGAAATTGAATAGCTTAAAGTTATCATTAAAAACGCACGCCGCGCGATTTGTGACGATTTGGTTGGTCATAATAGTAGTAACCTGCTTTTGAATACAATTAAAATATAACGGCGATACCTGTTTAGTGTTATTGGAAATAATATGTAGTAAATTAATGAGTAAGGTAGCCGATCCTATAAGAAGAGGTGAAATTGTGCATATTAAGGTGTTTTGCTTTATGTCGACTAAGCCGATGATACGGCGTCTTTTTTTCCGTTTACTCATAGAAAAAAAAAACAAGTAACGAAGTGCTAATTGTGCGTTGTGAAAAATATAGGGGCGAATTTTAAATAGCTACAGTGTATAATCAGACTAACAAATGGACATTCAGTTACAGCGGACAGCGAAGTGTGGTCATTAAATTGAGTACACCTACAGGGCGGTCAATTCCGGGATAAGTCTATTCGCATCTCACGAGGGACGCGGTATTGAGACCGGTTTTTTTTTATTATATCACGGAGAGCGGGCTTCAATTTATAAAAGGGAGAAAAGCTGTATCATTATCATTGACTGTTGGTGTTAAGTAACCAAAACTGTTCATCAAAGGGTTTCGGTGAATGAGTGGTGAATGTGAAATGAAACTGTGAACGAAGTTATGTTAAATAAAGCAGAAGAGACAAGACAGTTTGGTCGTATCTGTTATTATTCCATAAACCGTAACATTTCTTCTCGTTGTACGAAGCCTTTATAGACGATCGTCATGACAATTTGCTTTGAAGGGATCTCGTTACGAGTTAAGTTTTGGGGACCTGGTCAACAGGGGATAGTTCGTAGATCTTAACTACTGCAGCTATTCTGGAATCAGGTGCTACCGTGACCGTTGTGTGTTGTCAATGGCTTAAGGTCATCATATCTCATGCTCTAAGATCGACGCGCCTTTCCTCTTGGTATAACGGTGTCTCACGGTAACAACGACAACGCCGACGGCGAAGAAAAATACGGTAGAAGTGGCGCCACAACGTGCGGATCGATCGAGGAGGATTGCTGCATCGAGTCGAGTGTCATCCGGATTCACGAACCCTAGAGTTGGAAAATATTGTAGCAGCCAGTGAGTCTGTGCAATGAAAGAGGTATTCTTCAATAATCGCTAAAAGTGAGCGATACTACCAGGTATGATTAAAATAACTGTATAATTATAAAAAAAAAGGAAGTTGAGACTTGTGATTTCGGTAGATAAATATATATAAATACATAATGAAAATAAGTGTATGTCTTGGTAGTGAATAATCATGTCAAAACGAACGAAAAGAATACATGATAATGTGCAGTTGAGTAGAGTAATGAGTAGAGAGAGAGAGGAAAGTGAAGAGGATAGGGATGATGCATCCCATGAGCTCAATGTGGGACAGGAGACATGTACAGATAATAATACAGTTATTGATTTAGAGCCGTTAGGAGATTCAAATACAATGATAAGTAAGGTAAGCAGCGTGGGAGAACATAAAGCTCTTGAGGTTTCGGAAGTAGATCAACAAGTTGATCCTCAAAATGGAAATATTAATCAAAAAATGTTTGAAATGCTGGTATCAATAAATACTCAAATGGGTGTAATGAATGGAAGACTTGGTTCACTAGAAAAAGATAATAAGCAATTAAAAGAGGACAATCAAAAGTTAAACGAAAAATTTGAGGCCAAATTTGGTTCATTAGAAGTTAAAATGGATTCTTTGGAAAGCAAACTGAACACCTTTGATTATAAACTGGAAAATACCAAGAAAGAATTAAAGGCGGACTGGGAGACTCAATTAAAAGCGAAATTTGGAGAACTAGATGTAGAGTTTTCTAACACCTTAGAAAGGCAATATAATAATTTAATGGGAAAACTTCATGACGTAGAAAAGAAATATGAGGTAGTTTCGAAGAGTTATGATGGCCTGTCCAATAGGATGGTTAAGTGTGAAAGCAGCTGTTTCAATGCTAGCGCACAGATAGAAGAGCTTTCGAAACAAATAGTCGAGTTTGAGTCCGATGCTCGTAAGGGGATTGACAGGTATTTAGTAGATCAAACTAAAAGACTTGACGAAGATCTATCTGAATGGATAGAAATAAAAGGAAATGAAATTGTAGACAAGGTTAAGACTACTATTGGATCCCAGCCAAATGAAAATATCAATGAGCACCTAAGTTGAAAGGATGAATTAATTAAGCTCTTCACTAGCGAAATTCAGAAAATAAAAGAGAAAATAGTTGATGAGTTACCTAAATGGCAAAAGGAAACCAATCATAAATTGGCGGAGTTAGAACGAAAGTCATCACAAAATTTGTTGACAGAGGACGAACGTTCGGAGAATAGGTCGAAAAACAACCGAACATGTGATAATACGAAGTACAATTGTGGTGAAAATTTGCATTGGGAAGTTGATGATTCGGTTGGTAAAGATGATGATTCTTTTGGTCAGCGAGGATATTTGTCTTCTTTAAAGGAGGAGAACAGCATTTTTAAAAGTAGACAATTCCCAACATTCTCCACTGAAAAGAACAACCTGCATCCGAAAATCTTTATCAATAATTTCAAAAGAATATTTCGACGTAGCTGGTCAGAACACGACCGACTTCAATTTATAGTATCCAAAATTACCGGAGAAGCCGCATTATGGGCCGCCAAAGTAAGCGAAAGTTGCCATACTTGCGCTGAGTTTGAACAACTTTTTTTGGCTAAATACTGTTCGTCGAGTAAACAAGAGAAATTAAGAAAAGAGGTTTACCAACCTGAGTATTTTAACAGTAAAAGGAGTACTTTAAGGCAATATTTTGAAAAGTACATAAATAAGACACGTTATTGGAGTGATCCAATTTCTCACAAGGAAGTGATCAGAATTTTGAAGGGAAGGTTGCCCATAAATATACGTGAAAAGCTAATAAATGTTCCTGACCACGATGTAGAACAGTTCTTGTCGGTGATTGACTCTATAGATATGATTATGGAAGACGCAAGACAAATGAGTAGTAATCAAATGTCGACTAACACTCATAGTAATACGAATAATTATAATAATAATTTAACGTATGATAATAATAATAGCGAAAACCAGGTCAAACCCGCATCACAGGAGCGTGGACAATCTTCATCCTATGGTTGCAATAAAAACTGATTATAATAAATATAGAAGAGATACTTACTGTGCTAGAGGTAAACCTCGATATGGTGACGCGAATGTGCATAGTAGTGATATTAATAAGAGTAACAGATACCCAAGTGATGAACCCAATTGTATTCGACCTTGGGGAGATAATTCGAAGCACAATGTTCATCGGCAGGATGGAACAAATGCCTCGAGTCCTCATCCAGCACAAGGAGTTATACCAATGGGCGAAGGAGCCTCCAATGTGCGACGGGGTGAATACCTAACTCGGATCATACTGTACGGATTATGGAAGTTCATGAACCCCCACTGATGACTCAACGAGATAGATTAAACTAATACCAGTCACCAAATGCCTTCCTAGGATGACTGGAAAGGAGAAGGAAGGCAGGCATCAATTTGAACTGAGAGTATTAAGGTACAATAATGATCAGGATATAAGGAATGAATTAATTGAAGAAAAACCTGAAGTTTCTAATAAATGTGGACAAATTTTACAGGCAATAATTCCAACAAGTATAAATAATGTTGATGTTGAAATATTAATTGATACTGGAGCAACTATTAGTGTCATGACGCTGGACTGTTTAAAACAGATAAGCCGAGGGGTAAAAATGCCCACTTTTCCTATCACAGGATGTACCGTGTCTGGTGCGTTCAGCGCAAAAATGCAAAAAGTTGTGAAACAGGTACGTGTCGACGTTACAATACGGGGAGCTCAAATAGAAAGTACATTCCTGGTTGTTCCTAAAATGACAGTACCATGTATCTGGGGTCTGGATTTTTTATGTGAGACCGGTGCAATCATTAATTTAGAGAAAGGTGAATGTATATTTAATTCCAATGGTAATGTTTTGACAGCCACCCTGAGAAAGGGCCGAGTAATTCCAAATCAGTTGTGTACGGATCTAATGGTAAAATATGTCAGTATTGATGATGAAAATGTGTATGATATATGCCTTATTGAATGTTCTGAAGAAATGATTGATAAAATGTCATTGCAGGAAAAGGTGTTAGAATCAGAATATTTATCTGTTATCAAAAGGGACGAACTGTACTACTTGTTGTAAACATATCAGTCGATTTTTAGTAAACGTCCAGGTATAATAAAAGACTTTGAATTCCATATAATGACGTATGCACATAAACCCTTTTGTCGTACTTCCTATTCTATCCCATGGACAAAGAAAGAAGTAGTCAGAAAGGAAATCAATAAAATGTTAGAATGGGGAATTATTGAGCCCTCAGATTCCGTATACTGTAACCCTCTTGTGGCGGTAATTAAACCCAATGGTGACATCAGATTGGTGTTGGATGCCAGAGAGATCAATAAGATCATTATACCTGTACAAACGCGACTGGAGCACCTAGAAGAGTTAGTACAAAAGTTTTATGGTGCCCGCTTCTTAACTTCTTTGGATATGCGTAGTTCATATTGGCAAACTAGAATATCGAAAGAATCTAGAAAATATACTGCATTCGTTTTTCTGGGCCGAAGTTACCAGTTTACCGTCATGCCATTTGGGTTGAAAATAAGCGGTGGCGTTTTCATATCGGCATTAGATACCGCACTGGGCAGAGACCTTTTGAATGAAGTTACTTTATATGTGGATGATTTGCTAATTGCTTCTGAAACTTGGGAGGAACATTTGGACTTATTAAGAAGAGTTTTTGCGAAATTTTTGGAATACGGAGTTATTGTAAATTTGAGCAAATCCAAGTTTGCTCATAACCAATTGAAATTTCTTGGACATATAATCACTCCTGAAGGGATAAAACCAAATCCTAAAAAGATGGATTCGATTAACAGATGTGCTTATCCAAAAAATAGGACGGAATTAAAGTCATTTATCGGCTCAGTTTCATTTTTTCGACGATTTTTACCCAATCAGTTAGGAAGCCAAGACTGTTTGTTACGGCTGTTAAGAAAAAATGTCATGTGGGAGTGGAATTCCGAATGCACGCAAGCTTTTGATAACATCCGCAATGCTTTGACTAATGCTCCACTGTTACATCATCCGAGACTTGATCAAGATTTTTATATTGCTGTGGATGCTTCTGAAACAGGATTGGGTGCCACTCTTTTCCAGATGGACAATCCAAAAGATATCAGTACCATCAAAATAATTGGGTTTGCCAGCAGAACACTCTCTAGCTGTGAACGTGCATATGTACTACTGAATTGGAAGTACTGTCCGTGGTCTGGTCCCTTAGAAAGTTTCGCTATTTTGTATATGGAAAGAAGATCATTGTATTCTGCGACCACAAAACTTTATTTTTTATTTTAACGGGAAGGATGTTCCATTCACGTTTAACCCAGTGGACCTTGCTACTGCAAGAATATGATATTACGCTCAAATACATCAGAGGGAAAGACAACATCATAGCCGATGCTCTTTCAAGACTACCGAAAAGAAAGAATGACGACGAGTGTGAAGAACGGACTATTGACTTTAAAGTCATGAATTTATCAAGGCAATATTGTGAGAGGCAGATTTCACGGCTATGTCGAAGTCTTCCACAACTGCAAGAAGATGATAAGTTGTGGAAAGTCATTAGGCATGCTGTTGAAAGCAAAACGCTAAGTCACTCTCAAGAACAGTATCAATTAAAATCCGGAATATTGTATCGGAGGAAGGATGAAGAAGATGTTTGGAAAGTCTGTGTTCCAAATAAATATTTAGAATCACTAGTATGGTACACTCACTTGAATTGGGGTCATTTTGGTGCCGCTAAATGTACAGCCAAAATAGCACAATACTGCTATCATCCAAATTTGGGACGCATAGCTACAAATATTCTTAAGAAGTGCAAAATATGTCAGAAGGCGAAACACATAAACTATTGTCGGAAGATATAATTACATCCTATCATCCCACAACAACCTTTAATGTTGGTGTCATGTGATGTCTGTGGGCCATGTCCCATGACACGTGGACGGTTCAAATATGTATTGGCTTTCTATGATATCTTTTCAAAATACGTGAAATTATATCCTTTGAAAAATCTCCACGTTCGACCCATGTTACGCAAATTTATCAACAACTATATAACTGAGCTTGGCAAACCTATAATGGTCTTGACAGACAACGCTGCTTATTATACAAGTAAAGTATGGAGAGACGCTATGAAAGAACAAGGAATCCAGCACATTTACATCTCAAGATTTTACCCTTGTGGAAATCCGGTTGAGAGAATCTTCCGAGAGTTGAACCGATTTTTACGGGCGTACATACCCAAACAAGATTATAAATGGATCGATTGGATTTATGAATTTGAGAAAGTGTATAATGACTTACCACACTTATCGACAGGTTATTCACCTAACCAAATAGTATTTGGTGAAAGTATTGTGCCAGAATGGATGAAGAAATTACCTGCGATAGAACAAAAGATTACCAAGAAAGAAGATATGGTGAAGAAGGTCTACGAAAACCTGAAGCATCAAGCACAAGTGAGAAAAACCCGTTTTGATAAAAATGTGAAGAAAGTAGTCACATATGATGTAGGGGAAGAAATTTTATTGAGAAATCACCCAAAAGCATCAACCAGGAAAAGACTGAATAAGAAATGGCAATATTTATATACAGGTCCATACAAAATAATGAAAATACCTCATGAAGTGAGCTACCTCCTGGCAGATTGTGATACTGATGTAATTAAAGGCTTGTTCCCTCACATAGACCTGAAGAAGTATTATCAATAATGAGCAAAATATAGATTCAAGAAACACTAAATGATACCAAGACTACACTCAGTGGACTAAATAAAAGCACCAGTGGATAAATACGTACTTATACTAACTTACAAAGAAAATTAAAGAATGTACCGACGATTTCCATGAGATACCTTCTTGGTATTAGCAACAATGTCGACGCTGAAATACGATTTATCCTCTCACCGAAAAGCGAGGATGGATGATTTAAAAGTGGAATTAAGAGGAAAAGAAAAGGACCAAATCCTCTCTGGTTAAACAAGTGGCCTAATAAGGGTTGTGGCCTAGGATGCCAATCGTCGGACCCGGCTGTGATCCCTGCCTTGCACAGTCAGTTGAAGAACTGAGGGCTTCATCCAAGAAAAAAAATGTGTTGTGAATATGAAGTGATTAGTGCGAAGTGTTTCTAAGACAACCTATAAACAAATGTGGAATTTAGTTAAGGGCATTTTGTCTAGGCCCATTAACTCAACTTAAATATTGTAGAATGTATGTACTGACTTGTTGAGTGAATCTGAGAGTGAGTGTATTCGCCGAAACAAATACCCTCTCCTGTCACTGTACAAAAAAAAAAAAAAAGCCTGTTCTGTCTGGAACCCTCTTCAAAACATCACAGTCTGGGGGGCTGTGTAACATTACGAGTCAAGATAGCTGTAACGGAAATTGAATAGCGTAAAGTTATCATTAAAAACGCACGCCGCGCGATTTGTGACGATTTGGTTGGTCATAATAGTAGTAACCTGCTTTTGAATACAATTAAAATATAACGGCGATACCTGTTTAGTGTTATTGGAAATAATATGTAGTAAATTAATGAGTAAGGTAGCCGATCCTATAAGAAGAGGTGAAATTGGGCATATTAAGGTGTTTTGCTTTATGTCGACTAAGCCGATGATACGGCGTCTTTTTTTCCGTTTACTCTTAGAAAAAAAAAAAACAAGTAACGAAGTGCTAATTGTGCGTTGTGAAAAATATAGGGGCGAATTTTAAATAGCTACAGTGTATAATCAGACTAACAAATGGACATTCAGTTACAGCGGACAGCGAAGTGTGGTCATTAAATTGAGTACACCTACAGGGCGGTCAATTCCGGGATAAGTCTATTCGCATCTCACGAGGGACGCGGTATTGAGACCGGTTTTTTTTATTATATCACGGAGAGCGGGCTTCAGTTTATAAAAAGGAGAAAAGCTGTATCATTATCATTGACTGTTGGTGTTAAGCAACCAAAACTGTTCATCAAAGGGTTTCGGTGAATGAGTGGTGAATGTGAAATGAAACTGTGAACGAAGTTATGTTAAATAAAGCAGAAGAGACAAGACAGTTTGGCCGTATCTGTTATTATTCCATAAACCGTAACATTTCTTCTCGTTGTACGAAGCCTTTATAGACGATCGTTATGACAATTTGCCTTGAAGGGATCTCGTTACGAGTTAAGTTTTGGGGACCTGGTCAACAGGGGATAGTTCGTAGATCTTAACTACTGCAGCTATTCTGGAATCAGGTGCTACCGTGACCGTTGTGTATTGTCAATGGCTTAAGGTCATCATATCTCATGCTCTAAGATCGACGCGCCTTTCCTCTTGGTATAACGGTGTCTCACGGTAACAACGACAACGCCGACGGCGAAGTAAGATACGGTAGAACGTCTCTGCAGTAGCTCCTCAAAAAACGCGTCAAGCGTAAAATGACGCTCCTGTTGGAAAAGAATACTTTTCTGATATCCAACAAGTGGAGTAATACAGAACATGTGCTAGATTCTGACATGGCCACTTTTTACGAAGTGCTACATTTATCAATAATTTTGCTAGCTACATTTATTGATAATATTTATAGAATGATCGATTTTAATATTCAAGTATTATCACTTCTCGGCCCATGTCTGACCAACTAACAGTACTAAACAAATACTAATGTCCCATGATGTACAAGTTTTTTGTTTGCGTGATTGGTTATTGAAGTGCGTCTGGGAGTTATGCCGAGTTGTTGTTCCTGTTGTATGCAGAATATATCAACGGCCGACCGAGCCGTGTCCTTCAGGTCGTACGACATTCCCTGACTAGATGGAGTACAGGGATCGAGTGCACATAACGGCAAAGCTCGCTGCACTCCAGTCACGATCATCGAAGCATTTTGCACAAATCCTAACAACTCGGCAAAACACCCGAAGCAGGGCACTAACTACTGTCACCTTCGTAAGAGAGTATTGTTCTGACCATAAAACGAATAGTACACGTTGAAACCTAATGCCATTATTCCCTATACTGAACTAATTTACACTCACCGGAGCAACGCGGATTTCTTATTTTTCCTGCAGCCGTTTCTGCAGTAGCTCCATAAAAATCTCGTCAAGGGTAAATTGACGGTCCTGTTGGAAAAGACATCTTTAGTTTTATGATGTCCAACGTGTGTAATAAAACAGGGTTAATGCTATTTGGTAATATGTCCGATTGTAACAAAGTGTTATATTTAACGCGAATTATGCAACCTTCAGTTATTGGTTTTTTCGTTGGTTTGGACAGTCTAGAGACTAAACTACATGGTCATCAGGCCCCATTTCCTTACTCGAAAGGGTCTCAGAAGAAAACCATTCCACAAAAGAATCTGGGAAAGTAAAAAAGTCGTAAAAGTAACTGGGAACAGAACTCAAACAGAAAACGGAAGAAGTAAGCTAAAGGGGGAAAACGTGCACTAAATGAAGCAAATGCTGTAGATAGTATTAAAAGATACAGCAGATGGCGTGGGCTGGCTGATCGCAAGAATAAAAAAGGATGAGCCAGACACTCTGAAATACACTAAAATCTTCAGCCTAAAACCACAAGGCTAGAGAAACACAGATAGGGAAGAGACGAACATCAAGGCGAAAAAACAGCAAAGAGAGTGCGGGGAAGAGTTAAAATGGAGGGAGGATGAAGCCCTGGCAGAGAAGGGCACAGGCGCATCCTTACGTTGGTACATACAGTGATATAGTTTACTACCCAAGTAACGTCAATCTTCCCCACATCTCAGCAAATACTAATTCTGACACATAACTAATATCCCGTGATATCTACGGTTTCCTAGGTGCGATTGATTAATGATATTTTTCCGGGAATTTTGCTGTGGTTTGATCCCTATTTTGTGCACAATATTTCAACGACTGATGGAGCCGTCTTCATCTCGTGTGGCGTTTCAGGACTGGTTGGCGTGCAGGCAGTGAGTGCACGTAAAAGCAAAACTCGCTGCACCCGTGGAAGACGCCTGGGACGATCATCGAAGAATTGTGCACAAAATACAAACAACAACGTGGCAAAATACCCGGAAGCAGAGCGTTAACCAGCATCACGTTCGTGAGTGAGTGATCATGTGAACAGGAAACGATAAATACACTTTGAAACCAAACGCTATTATTCCATATACAGATCTAATTTACACTCACCGGAGCAGCACGGAATTCTTCTTCTTCCTGCAGCCGTTTCTGCAGCAGCTCAAGAAAGAACACGTCAAGTGTAAACTGACGCTCCTGTTGGAAAAGGCCATATTAGTTTTATCATAAAGAATACTTTTATAATTCAGCTATAGCGATACTTCTTAATACGTACTGTTGTTACGAATTGTAGCACTTATTAAGAATGTATGGGCTTGTAGATAGCGATAGTGAGTATACATTGTTTGACTGTAATAGCTACCTTTATGCTATGGGTGAATTGTGAACCTGGAACGACAGAGGGCTACAGACTAATAATTCAAGGTACAGCGTCGCCGTTGACCTTTTTATTCTCTATTCTGGAGTGTTCTTTCTCTGGAAGGGAATTAATTGGGACTGTGACAATTTTTGCTGACGGTTCCAGTTTCTCTATTCTCTGACTCGTCCGAAAACAACATTAGGCTTCGAAGTCTGAAATTCAGGAATATATTTCCTCTGGTCATCAGGTATTAATCCCAGTTAGCAGGTAACTCGAAGAGTAACCAGATGGTTTGCAATATTGTCTTCAGCCAGTCGCTTGTCTTGGACGCATATTATGTGAAGCTCTGCTCTTACAAGAAATTTCAGGATAATTCTCTATAATTTATTATGGTCTTTTCAATTCTCAAGCACATCCGTATCAGAATTATAGTGCAAGCATTCTTGACTAATGCCAGACACAACTTTCCGTTTGGTCAGTGTTAATTTTAATGGCCGTCATTAGAGTTGTTGCAATCCTTTAATCGTCTTTCGGCTGGACTATCAACTTCATCTTATTTAATGCCAGAAGTTGGGATATAACATGCTAGTAACATGGAGGACAGAAGCAGGAGCCTGTGGGATGTGGCGAAAAGAGCAAGGATATCATGCAACCAAGGAGGACTGTGAGTAACCAACCCATCGAAACAACGTGCCATTATTCTGCAGGTGAGAAAGATTAACGACTGTTGGAATAGGCGTGACTGCCCAATCATCAGACCAAGTCCGACCTTATATATATCACTTTCACACACTAAAGTTACCATGACTCCTATCTGAATAGGCTACATTTCTAACTGATGTCTCATTTCTAATTACTGTCTTCATAGTCTGGTAAGAAGACAGTTACATCTGTAATGGGTGTGGCGTAAATATTCTTATACGCCATATTTTCTGTGGACGTTATCTTTTGATCAGAAGGCAGGTCCGCCCCGGTAGCTGAGTGGTCAGCGTGACAGACTGTCAATCCTAAGGGCCCGGGTTCGATTCCCGGCTGGGTCGGAAATTTTCTCCGCTCAGGGACTGGGTGTTGTGTTGTCCTAATCATTATCATTTCATCCCCATCGGCGCGCAGGTCGCCGAAGTGGCGTCAAATCGAAAGACCTGCACCAGGCGAACGGTCTACCCGACGGGAGGCCCTAGCCACACGACATTTCCATTTCCATCAGAAGGCAGAAGTGAATTTAAGAGGAGACCAGCCATTTAGTTTACTTGAAATCGAGATGTGGTAAATTTTAAAAAATTTGTGTATCCCTGGAAACGAAGTTGCAGGCTTTGGTGTGTTGCTGAGTAACCAGCAAATTCCGTTTCCCTCCAGAGATGAAGAAATCCATCCATTCGCCAGTGACGTTCATCTGTGGCTGTATTTTAGATACGGTCACGAAAACTGACAATGATCCCTCCATATCTGCAGCCAGTGAAACCTATCTGTTAAGTGTGACGTGGCGGTCGGTCAGTACCATTGGGACTTCAGAGGCTCGTTCTGACTTAATAAGTATCTTAGTTGGTACTTTAGATCATTCTACTAAGCTAGTGAAACGCAATCACTCTTATTATCAGGTATCGATAAGGTATTAATATAATTTTTTAATTGTGTGTGTGTGTGTGTGTGTCTGTGAGTGTGAGTGTGTGTGTGTGTGTGTGTGTGTGTGTGTGTGCGTGTGTAGTCGCGCGTGCTAGTGTGTGCGTGCGTGTGTAAGTAAGGTTTTAAGACATTTTTTACATTTTAATTCTTTGTTGAATTTTTACTATTTTAGCACATTGCACATAGTATTATTCATAATGAATTGTCACATGGGATGTTTATAGCGAACCGTAGATTCATTTACAGTAAATCGTGACAGTCTGTAATACCTTTTGACCACCATATCGACAATGAAGTAGGTCTAAAACTTTAGTGCTTTGCTCATTATGATATCAGTTACGCAACGTGACGTGGCTCACCTCAAAGCTACCTCGAGCAGCGACCAAGGTCTTGTCCAGTCGCAGACCTTCGTCTTTCTCCCCTCCCACACACCGGGAGGAAAACGCCTTGATGCTTCGGAACATTGCTGCAACGATAACGGGCAGCGCGTTAGATACGACCATACCGTGTCCACGTGTAAATCTTATTTTGATGTCTCACAAGAGTATCGCAAGGAAATACTTCAGACCGTGCTGTCATGTCTTTAAATTTAACTTCTCTAATAATAACAGCTGTCAAAGTTACGAAGTATCTGTAACATCCAGATAGATTAAATATCATTGATTTACTTGAAAAATATTATCAGTTTATGACGGATGAGGAATTCATTATTTTAATTCCCTTTTACTAATTCCGAACAGATGAATTAAAATAACACTAGTTCTTCGGTGACAGCCAAAGGTGTGTTCATTACGAGGTACATTTATTCTGCAATGAATAATTTTGTTTCGACAGCAGTTATTTAAGGCTATCGCTTTTAGACAGATCGACAGTACTATTAGCAAGACAGTGCATCGCTACACTAGTTTCAGATATACACCAATTATAGTTATTTAAACTTCGCATTTGGACAGAAATTAGGCCGCGATTTGGTTAGTACCATCCGTTCGTTCAATATTGCACCGTGATCCAGGATCGGTAATTTAATTAGTGAGTACTTAAGGGAACATCTTGTTGGTGATATGAAGTTACTAGTAAATAATTTATGCAACAGTGTAGTGGTTTCTATCCCAAATCTCTCCGCAGTGTCTGAGGAGATTACGATTTTTACAAATATCCGTTGTCTGGGTCAGTGTATTCTCACCTGGTTGCGCCTTTCCTTCTTTTTGGCAGAGTCATCAACAACCTAAGTTCAACACTAAACTCAGAACTACTCTTCAGCTCCCTGTGAACATTAAACAACACTTACGACGTAACAACCATATTTACGATTGCAATTTAACCAGCCACATTTGTATTAAGAAATTCCAGTACAGCTTGTAAACTCCCAACGGAATTATCATTTAATGATGCTCAAAGATATTAATTTAATTTCTTTGAGTAACAAAGAGATAATACGTTTGATATAGTGCCATGCCAACTCATGACTGCACGCAGCTGGAACTTGTTTACGTATTGCCTTCTTCTTTTCACAGAAGGTAGAATAAAACAGGTTTGGTGACAGATAGGTGACGCCGCTCTCGTTGTGAAATTAAATAATAAGTTAAAGAATAGACGATTCCAGCAACTAAAATTGTGAAAACATCAGCAAAGAGATCTGTCCTTATAAGTCACGCTCTCTCGTAACGTTTATAGCTGCATGACGTACTGAAAAAATGTACTGGAATATGAATGGAACTGTTTTTTTCTTTTTTTTTCTTTTTACATACCGCGAAATCACATCACAATACGTCGTAACGTGTCAGTGTTCCAGTACTTCGCTGCTACACATCCAGTTATTTATAAGTTTATACGATATTGAAACTCCATCTCATTCTATACGGTAAATAAACACAAGACACTGAAGTCAGTAGTTCATACCTCTCCCGGATACATTGCAGCACCATTCTGAAGCTGGGCGTTCGCTTCGTTCAAAGCTTCTAGAAGTCCTCAACAACTTTAAAATGTTTCGTTATTTGAACTCGAAACACAAAGTGTAACAACACAATATATTAATCAAAACTGGAGCTTTTTAATTCAATAACTCACACGACGAATTCTTATTGTCATTTCAAGTGCTCGGGTGAATAAGCAACTTATTGCTAGGCAACGGTTTACGTAACATAGCGTCAGTGTTAGCATATCCTGTGAACAACATTTAACAGCAACGCCAGTAGCTGCAGAGCTCTACTCTGTTTAGCAACGTCGACAGGAATGAGTAAATTTTAAATAAATCATTTTATGTAACACAAAATAATGGTATTTTACGACTGAGAGGTATCCAGAAGTATCTAATGAAAAAATCTGAATAGCGAATCAACTCCCAATGGATTTAACTGCTAACTGCATGCCAAGATAGTAATTCAATTTCCTCAAGCAACAGGAGACGAAAACTATTTTGTTACAGAGCCAGCTCGACTAAATGTTTCTCTACACAGCTGCCATCAATTTCCAAAGCGTCTTCTTCTTCACAGACGGAAGAAAGTTCCAGCGGCACGACTGTGCAATGATCACAGCTAACATGTATGTACAATTGAAAAACAAGGAGGTTGGTGCACTTATCATTGTGAATCTAAGTGATTAATCTGTGAAAGTGTGACAAACGTAAGTGAACTTCGTCAGAAACTCAGTAAAGTGGTTCGTCTCTACAAGTCAGGCACTTAACTTACGAACCTGTATGAAAAATTAAGACAAAGTGATCTTTCACGTGTTACACTGCACTAATTACGTGTTCCGAAATCATAACACGGTCCGTCGTAAAGCTTCAACTTGCCAGTGCTTCCCCACTAAATTAGCAGTCATTTAAATGCTTGTACGATATTCTAACTATAGATGGCTTTGTGTAGCAAATAAATTGGTTACATTTAAGTGAATGGCTCATACCTTTTGCGGGTACAATGCACCTCGCCTCTGAAGCTGGTCGTTAGCTTACTTCAAAGCTTCTAAATCTCCGCAAGAACTTTAAAAACTTTCCTTAGATGTTCTTGAAACACAAACTTCGACGCTACAACACTTGAATCAAAGCTGAAGCACCTTTTACTGAATAACTCACAGAACTAATTCGCATAGGCACTTCTAGTACTCGAGAGAATACGGAAGTAATTGCTAGGCAACGGTCCTCGACGATTTAGGTGACATAGCATTGTTGTTCGCATACCCTGTGATCAGCATTAAATAGCAACCCCACTAATAGCAATCCCAGCAAATACAGAGCACATTATTTTCGAGGAACGTCGATATCAATAGGTAAACAAGCACTGTGGTAAAATTTTTAGTAATTTAAATATATGTCAGACGAAATAATCATGCCTTGCTATTGAAAGATATACAGCAATGTCTAGAGGATGAAAACGCCCGAATAACTAATAAATTCACAAAGAATTTACCAATTAAAAATACTCCAAAATGTGTTCGTTTTCACAGACGGAAGAAAATTCCAACAGTATGACCCTGCTATGACTACAGACACTATGTATGTGTAATCGACATGCGAGAAAGATCGCTAACACAAACATAAAACATTTTATGTAGGTGGTACTGTACAGCTTTAATGAATGTTAAGAACTGCCATATGCAGCACACAGCTGTAACGGCATATTTTATTACAGACGATCGATTTCGATCTAGAAACAGAATATCATCTGGTCCAAAAACCATCTCTCCGATGCGTTTGTTTAATTGGAACAGCAGTTAGCAGATGTACAAAGCTCCATCACAGATATTATCTATATATATGAAATATAGAAAAACAACGTTGTCGTGGTTAAATGAATGTTAAGAACTGCCATATGCAGCACACAGCTGTAACGGCATATTTTATTACAGACGATCGATTTCGATCTAGAAACAGAATATCATCTGGTCCAAAAACCATCTCTCCGATGCGTTTGTTTAATTGGAACAGCAGTTAGCAGATGTACAAAGCTCCATCACAGATATTATCTATATATATGAAATATAGAAAAACAACGTTGTCGTGGTTAAATGGACGTAATGTTATGAATGTACAGCTAGTATCAATTACGGAACAATGTACATCTGAAACTGCGATTCCATTTACTCAGACGGATAGCTGAGACGGTTTTTGGACACGATGATGGTCTGGTCGTAGACCAAAATCGATCGTTTCTGTTCAAATATACCGTTGTGTATTGTATAACGCACTTCTTAACAAACAAGAAACCATGTGAAATATTTGAATCACCATATGAAATGAAATTATCGGGACAATTTCAGGAATGTGGGAGTTGTGGATGGCGACATGCTAAAAAGGATACTAAACCTAAGAACATTTAAGAACTTTTCTGGAATAAACCGAACGAAAATATATAGTAAACACATAATTGGATTCGATTAATCCGCTTGACTAACACAGATGAATTGAAGAGAGTGGTACTAGACACCTCCACAAAACAACACAACTGGAAAATAGCTCACACACACACACGTTCTTCCGGAATGACGCAAACGAAAACTTAAAAACAAAGAAGCCTAATCGAAGCGTACGCTGTACCTATATAGCTTTAACAGACAGCGATAAAATGATCCCCTGCAAATGTCTCTAACATAAACAGAAAAAAACTGCAAAAATGGCAGAGCTGGAATCGAATTCTTTGCTTGACCTGTAGCTTAAAGGAAGACAGCGAAATCACACACAGCTCCACAAAACGACATAATCAAGAAATAAATCGCATAGGAACATTTCCGTGATAAACCAAAAATATAAAAAAATAACACACAAATGTTATCGCAGTATATACAAACATGAACCCCCCCCCCCCCCTCAAACACACACACACACACACACTCACGCGCGCGCGCACGCGAGAATAGAGCGAACAGAAGGAAAATACATACACAAGGACATTTGTTATCATATTTCGTGTGAACTCTATTCCTAAACCGAGGACAGAGATACAAAACAACACCCACATAACATCAACTTAACCGAAAAATTATATACACAAATTCCTTTAGAATAAACCGAAACAAAGGAAGTAGAAAAGACTGGAATCACATTACAAACGGTAATAAACAGCTCAAAAACCAAAGACAAATAATTCACCAATAAATACCAAAACCTCGATCCGACGCAACTAAACAAATACTACGACCCACAAAAAAAAAACAATTATGCAGTGCGAGAGTGATCGACCAGAAAAAAACAAATTGAGCCTCTTAGGAACAGTGGATTTCATAAGCGCTGTGTCACAAATAGTCACAATCGAAAAATGCCAAATATTTGTAAATTAAAAAATTATCAATGACATTACCACCAGCAATGCAATTTCGTTAGGGCTAACCTCATTCTCGACAAACTTCCCACATTAAAAAAAGACAGCTAAATAACCATAAGAATCAAATGATAATCATAATCACTAATCGTTTCACTCACAAAAATTTATCTTATGCTCTGAAGGTCCTGACCACCCTTACCCTGCGAAATCATGCGATATGCAAAAAGCAACAGACAAATATTTGTCAGAAAACAGAATAAAAATATAATCGTTACTGGTTTCTCCACGGCAGTTTAATCTGTGGTCTCAGGTACCATCCAAACCAAACCGTCGTATGTCGCGACGTATGTGGAATAACAGGATAGTTTACAGACATCACAGATTACACTGGTAAGTAACACAACCACAGGTTAACTTTTAATAACAGTCCACTTACATCCAATTCAACATAAAGTCATGACGTCACATAGGATGTCATGGGTCAAAGCAAACGGGTGGAAAAGGCCAATGCGCTTGACGCGTTTGCCATTGAGGAACTAAGAAATTAGTTTGCGAACACAAAATGTAAGTGCATGAACTACGCCAAATAGAAAGTATAGAAATCAGTCTGAAAAAGGAAGCACTTAATATTTGAATCTCCATGAAATATTGAAACAAAATGAAGTTTAACGTGATATACTGTTAGTAACATCAGGTTCCGTAATCACATCACACTCTACCACATGCTTCAGCCGCCTAGTATTTCTCTACTAAGTACACAGAAAATTAAAAGCTTCTACGATATTCAGACTGCAGATGATTCCGAAAGGTGAATAAATAATTCACAGATACGCGAATAGCTCATACCTCTTGCAGCTACAATGCTCTTCGGTTCTGAAGCTGGGTGTTCGCTTCGCTCAAAGCTTCTAAAGTTCCCCAAGAACTTTAAAATGTTTCGATAGTTGTTCTCGAAACACAAAATTCACTCTACAACACTTGAATCAAAGCTGAAGCTTCTTTCACTCAATAACTCAAACCGCGAATTCGGATAGGCACTTCTAGTACTCGAGGGAATACGGAAGTAATTGCTAGGCAACGATCCTCGACGGTTTAGGTGACATAACATTGTTGTTAGCATATCCTATGACCAACATAGAGGCAACAGAGCACAAAATTTAATAGGTACGACGACGAAAATGGTTAAACGACCACTGAAATAAAACTTTCAATAAGTTAATATATGTTGCAGCTTTTAAGATTATAGCATCGCTTCATAGCTACGTCGCACGCCTGTGTCATCGATCCCGCATTCACGTAATATGTTTAAATGTTTTCACACGCTCAAAAATTGATTCTATCGGCGGTGTGAACAGTCACCATTTTTCTATGCCCGTTTGTGTAATACCACAAACACATTTTCTGGTGCATTAAGTTCCTATATCTTTCGCTGAATCTCTCCGCCATTAAAATGGAAGATTTGTCACCGAGATGGATCACATGAGCAATAGGTACTTTTATTCCTCATACACTGACGGAAAAAAGCTGAAACATCACAGTAGCGCCAGTATGAGAAAGCAAATCGTGTTTGTTTTAAATACACACAGAAAATTTTGTGAGCGATAGTTACCTTTGAGATTGAACGAGGTGATTTGATGTTAGTCAAGAGACATTTATCAGTTCTACAACCAGTAAGAATGAGACAGTGTAGTAGGGGTACGAAAAGCTGGATGTTCCTTCTGCGAAATTGCGGTCTGGGGTGCGATTTCGTATGAGAGCACGAAGACAATTCCAGCCTCATTCCACAACCAGGATTAATCGTCTGTGTATTGGCCACCAATAGTAACCAGTAGCAATAGCAACCGCCAGAAACAGAGAGATGTAACAAATATACTTTTAGGAAAGATTAGTCATTTCAAATGGTGGGTCGTGTTGTGACAGTTTTCCGCTATATTTAGTAACTCATTTGACTATCTACTACGAACAAGGGGAACCAACTGCCAATACTACCTTTCGTCGGCGCCTGGCAAGGGGAGAAGAATAAGATGAGAGAGGTGTCGACACGCAGTTAAGATAATTTTGCCATCTCTTCCAGCTTATGTAACGTAGCACCACTGCCTCAGCAGTCCTAAACGCTTAACAGGGATATGTGAACTAGTGACGGCATCACGCAAATATCTACGTCGACTGCTGCATCAAATGCTTTGCAAATGCTAAATGTAGACAATATATACATAGATGTGTAGAGCTTTCCAACTGCAATGATACGCCGGGCAAATATAACGAAGTAATCCTGAAAAGCCAAAGAGAAATAAAAGGAATGTGTTTTCATCTGAAACTCTCTGTGCAGAGATTATTAACGCCAAAGCAAATTCAGTTAACTAAGGAATGGTGGAAATAACTTAATGTAAGGCCCCTTTCTAGAGAACATCTAAAATGTGAATAGTCGATCATTAGTCCATTCACTCAACCTCAGTAAAATTACTGCTTCATCACGTAACGACGAATTTTGAACCCTTCAGACTAAGAAATTATTAAAAATAGTAGTTGCCTACACAGCTGATGCAAATCGTAACTGTAATTGGATAAGAACAGAAAAGCCTACGTGATTACCACGGTGGTATATAGCAAAATGTTACGGCTTCTCAAGCCCAAATTAACTTGCTCCCTCACCATTGCGACCCTAAGCTTATCGTCCTATTTTTAGCTTATCCTTTCAAAGCAGACGTTTTACTATCAATTGCCTGCAGTGAAGTGCTTCAGTCTCATCATAAAATCCCTTCAATATTTCATTTTGAAAAATTCACAAGAGTTTTTAGCTTTGTTAAGGTGAGACGGTCTGTTTCAGTAACTAATAAAAGTGTAAATATGATGTTTTCCAATTTGCTCGGTGGTACAGTTGGTAAGTATCAGATTAGAAATTACGACGGTCTAAGTACCAATCGGGAATTGGTCCAAAGACTTTTTACACGTAACTGTTCTTTACGTTTGACAATGATTTGTTTATGTCACTAATGCGTAGTCGAATTATGACTCGTATTCCCTGTTAAACTGCAAGGCCGCTCACAACAGACTGGATAAATGAGTCGAGAAGTCGCAGAAAGCAACGGGACCATGGCTAAAAAATTACTGTGGAGTCCGAACCACTTTTCAGGTTGATGACAGCTTTATCGTTGTATGCGTACATGACAGACTTCCTTTACTTCCTTTGTATCCTTGGGTAACATTATTAAATACTTTTGAGTGATAAACGAAATACATACTCTCGCCAACCAACCCTTGCCCCTCAGAGCAAATGAATAAAATTAGACTAAATAAATAACGTTATTTTCTGAAAATACGGATAAAATATTATAACTGGGTTGTGCATCAGATAATACCAAAGATTTATGCAACACTCACCCACTTTTCTACTTGTTAAATTGTTAATAATATAACAGACAGATTAACGTTAACAAATAATAAAAATGAACTCATTACTGGTGTAAAATAGACAATTATTTGCACCAACACATTTACAATGAGGAGGGAAGATGAAGAGGAAGGTGACACGTGAAGAGTGTTAGTAAAACCACGAATATTAATTTGACAAAGATGCTCGTTTCTCACTCTGTTCCGCTACATTTTAACTGGTATCTTTTTATGATTTTACATTTTAAAGCCAGATAACATATTTCACATTATATCTTTTCCAAATAGAAATAAATTTCATTTAATCAAGAAAGTAAATAAAAAATACTGTTGTGCTTCTATAGGTACCACACTACACATGCATATATTACTGAGAGGGGAATTTTTAACCGTAAAGGACAGAGCAGTCACTGTAAGACTCAAAGTCTATTATCGTGAAGCATCAACATATGTTTCACTGAGATAAGCAAGTGAACATTTAATAAAAGAATGAAGGATTGAATTCTTGAAATCTATCTTTGTGTCAGGTGAGTGAGCACAATAAATGTACAATCACGAGAATAAGTCGTTGATACTGCAAGAATGGGATGTGGTTAAAAGCAAGAAACCGGAAAAATAAGAAAGAACATCAGCAGAATCATTAAAGTGCGTGACACAAGCAACTGTATGTATAAATGTGAAAATTGTGCAGTTAGGCCCTAATGGAAATTAACTACAAGCAACTTGGTGATTCTATTGGAAGCTCATTCTTAACACTCTCATACAGCATGAATGCAGTAGGCAGCGGTGGTAGCAGTTGAGTCTGGCTTGACTCTGCACTCGGAACTACAATGGAATCATCCATATGGGTGCAAGTATTTTCTTCTCAGTCGCCTGTGAACAAGTATTTATCCTTCAGTCTGCTAGCAATAAATGTCATCTATTTTAAGCACCTGTAACTAGCCTTTTTGTACAAGTGTAGGAAAATCGCTGGCTAATTGCAGTGGACGCTGAGAGTTCCGTTCACGACTGCAGACAAATTGTGCTGAGCTTCACCTTTAGCACAAATTCGTCAAGGACATTTTAAATGGGACATTGGTATCATTTTTGCTTTTCGTTTCACGTACTCATCGTCTGATGAATATCATGCCTAGGATTACGAGGGTAAAGCTGGTTCCAAGTAAATTACAAGAAAATACACAAGAGCACTTGTCTACAAGCCTCCTCACATTCGTTTTTATGCACTGGTGTACCGGCAAATTTATTTCAGGATACATATAATAAGAAGAAGAACACCAGACGCACAATATTAGACAGAATCTGAGAATACTCATGAATTAAGGCAGTGCATTGATGGCCTCACACACATGGGTGGCTTGTTGTCACAATACACAGATACTCAAATCCATCTACAATTAATTACTCCATTCACAATCATCATATAGCAATAGCAAATCATTCACTCAGTTATAGCCACAGCCATAGGTTGGACGATCTCTGAAGCATAGCCTGGTTGTCTGGCAGATGGTTGGCACGATGCTGTCATAAAAGGGTCGAGCAAGCCAGAAGTATCTGCAGTGCAATGGGGTCTCAAGTCGAGTGGAGTGAGCTGCCACTCGTGGCAAGGAACCAGTCACAAAGGGGTGAACTGCTACCTCAAGTAGCAGCAGGTATGAGCCGACAGATACGTGGCTCTCTCCAGGCAGCTGAGGTGAGAACGACTGTGATTACTGGACACAAGTCGCTCTGCGGGGTGCAGCCTCCATGTTATGTCAGTCTGCAGTCTGTCAAGGCCGCATCACTTTACTGGTCTCGAGTGCGCGCGCACCCCCCCCCCCCCCCCCCACGTATATGTGTGTGTGTGTGTGTGTGTGTGTGTGTGTGTGTGTGTGCGTGCGTGTGTGTGTGCGTGTTTCTCTGTTCAGAACATCTGACTCATGCTTGCGTGCATGCCGTGTGCCTCATATTACTTGTAAAACCCTGAAGCAGCAGTACTTGAGAACATTTGACAAATAAAATTTACGTAAAACCATTACATACAATTATCTTGTTTAATGCGACTACCAAATACGGCCCTTTGGCCTCATATTCAAAAATAAGAAAAAAGAAGAGCCCATTACTTTACAAACGTGACTGGAATACAGGACCCTTAAAATGGAAACATCTAGCCTTAGCCTTCTGGACCTCTTAAAAAATGAAAGAAAACATTTAACGAGCAAAATATAATACTGGCTCTATATTAATTAAACTATTATAACTCTTACCAATGAGGTTTACTGGAAAAAAGATGACAGAATAAGGGAGCTTTCTGAGGTATCCACGGACGCTAAACGCAATTTCGTGCACGTATTTTGTGCATTCGCGATATAGAAATTACTTGCGCGCCATACAGCTAAGAACTGAGATAGTACTTTGCATTTACATACTACCTGTTTATCATGATGGTCCTTCCTCTTTCTTTCTCTCTCTCTCTCTCTCTCTCTCTGTCTCTTCTGATGCTTGCTTTTGTTTATTGTCTTTGAGTAAAAGTATTCTGTTAAATCGGCATCTTGTACAAGTTTTCTGACACACACAAGCGTACATGTGCAGAACGTTGATACTGTAAAAATACATAAGGATCTATCATGATATTCACTACAACTGCAGAATATTTCCTTACTGTAGGTACTGTACCTCTATTTCTGAGCTCAAGTTGCCTCCATTTTTCACATTATAGTGTTCCTCGCCAAACCATTGCATCCAAGGGTGGTACTCGTATTGCTGTAAAACCCTTTTAACATCACAAAGGTGGGCTTCCACAGGATGACAGTTGCATCCCCTGTGAACAGTAGATACGAAATAGTGAAACAAGTTTTGCGTCTTCAGTTTCTTGATCTCACATACCTTAACATGAGGTGCCAAGTTATTACACAGCAGCTTGGTGCCTCATACTACCGGTGTATTTTACACAAATAATCCACATTGGTTCAGCGCTCAGTGCATCTCACTACAGGCATCAAACATTAACTATAACATGCAAATCGTCCTTACAAGGCAAAGTCGTCCTACGTCTCAACCAATACATTCATTGTCTTTCAATACTGCCTCAAAAGTTGAAAATCACGCACAAGTACTCCGTATACATTTGTCTCCTTCTTCTTCCTTCCGCACTAGCCCAGAGTTATGAAAGTGGTTAACATCCATTAAACGAATCTCTTGAGGTGTTAGATGTGTAGTCGACCTTTCGATCTGTGACTCCTGAGTGGCGCACTCTCATAACGTTATTATGAAAAATTTTCCTCACTCTGCATGCCTACAGTGTATGTAAAGATTTTTTATCTTACAAATCAGCATCAGGTACGTCATTTTAATTTATTATGGCTTTAGTATCGGCTATTTGCAACACATTTATCAGAGAGTATCCATATATATATATATATATATATATATATATATATATACCACTGAATGTACAGTCGTGCCCAAAACTACCCGAACGACCTGAACTGCATTTCGCCGGATGCGCATGCAATCCGCATAACGCAGCTGTCTAGCAGGTCCTCTAATTGGTCCTCGGTACAGTCGTTTGACTATTGAAAATGGTTCCAACAAGTCACCACTAGGAAACACTGCTCTGTATCACAATAGCTCAAGATGTAAAGTAATACCAAGATACTACAAATATCAGGCAACACCTTACTACATATAAGACTGTCCTTAAGGCTTGTACTCTCACATTTATTACAATAAATGACATACCTGAAATGCTACAACTCTCATTATACGTCAGATAGGTAATGCACCTAGTAACTTCGTCATATCCATGATTTCCTCTTCAAAGTAACATACCGTACTTATTACTTAACACAAAATAACATTAAAAATTTAAATTATTCACGAGCAACTACTTGAGAATATGTATGAACTTCAAATGACACGACGAACCGTCTCTTTCTGCATTTGGATTCAAACCCAGGTCATGCAGTCTAAGCAAAGATTTCGTGATTGACGGAAACTAACAGTCATTCCTGACTAGTCATACAGAGAGTGACATGCCTCGATTTTAGACAGTATCAGATAGCAAATATCAACTTTATATTACATAACGTAAACATTTTTAACGGATGCGAATTCCTACCCAGCATCTATTGTCCCTGTTAACGAACTACAAGAGATGTTAAATATTGCTTCTTCACAAGTAACTTACTTGAAATGCCGTGAGGGATTTGTATTGGATAGGGATTCGAACCCAGAACCTAATCGGGTTGTTATCGAAGCACAATCAACTGTGAAATGTCGGATTTTCTCGTCAGTACCTAGATGTTTTAACTGAAATGACGAGACGAAACATTAATTTTTTCCTTCCCAGGAATCCAAACAAGAACCTATCGCTGTTATATTCTACAGAAAACGAACGTTAAATGCCGGCCGGAGTGGCCGTGCGGTTCTAGGCGCTACAGTCTGGAACCGAGCGACCGCTACGGTAGCAGGTTCGAATCGGGCATGGATGTGTGTGATGTCCTTAGGTTAGTTAGGTTTAATTAGTTCTAAGTTCTAGGCGACTGATGGCCTCAGAAGTTAGGTCGCATAGTGCTCAGAGTCATTTTGAACGTTAAATTTGGGTTTGTTACGCCAGCAGCCACATGTGAGCATGTTTGAACTAGAAATAATATGACGAAGAGTTCTGGGAATCGAAACCCACTCATATCGTTGTTGACTACTAACAAATTATAATCAAAATACACTGAAACGCCAATTTGTCTGTTGTCAGGGTATTAAGTCGACAGAAATAGTTGGATATTATTGCCTGCATCACCAGCATCCCATTGTCCTCTCTTACTGAGATTTTCATTTTAGCCTGAACACATGACATCGAGAAAAATGTGTATATTCTCTGTGACGAAACATCCCACATTCCATTCATCCTGATCCATTTGTTATGTGCATCGGCAGCAATGAGTGATAGGTAAGCTGTTGTAAGGTGACGAATAACAATAACAATGGTAGTAATAACACATCAGTAATCAAGGATATTTACTGCATTACAGATTATTGTTACCAGTTAACAAAATATCCAAGAAAGGGTTTCTTACCACTTACCACTTACTGAATTCTGTTCTGGTTATTTGCAGAGAGAAAATAAAGAATCCTGTAGCCATACATATCGCTAGTACAACGAGATATTACCTATCAACTATCCTTGCTTTGCATCACAATACGAACATGGCGTCACCGAGCTGATATTTGAAATACATTTCTGTCTTCTCTCTCTGTCTCTCTCTCACTTTCTATTTTTATTTTTATTTTTTGAGGAAAGCATCGAGAAGCGCGAGTAATAAGCAAGTAGGCATATAATCTATTTATAGTTATTTTCATCGGTATACATAATGCAAAAATACACATTTTAAGAGTATTATTGCGTAATTCCAATTATTCACAATCTATTCATGAGCTGGCTCGCATTCAGTGGGGCAAAACCTATTATAGAAGCAAGCAAAACACAAATATTTCTTGCACCATGCGCAACACACAAACAAAATCTCGCTTCCACTGACTTGTTGTCCGATATACTGCTCGGAAAACATATCTGATTCATGTTGGTAAATACAACTCTATCAGATATCAATTTGGATGCGTACCAGGTGTATAAAAGTATATTTTGAAATACACAGAAAGGCACATAGAGGTATTCGACTGAAACATAGCCATGACCAAGATTGTAACTGGGGTCGACGACATCGTCGTCTACCGCTTTGACAGCTCGAATGGTGACAGTGCTCGGCCGGTTACTTACGTTTACTGATATCAAAGGCACAGCATAACAACACAAAAATGTTAATAACTCGACGATCATTAACTCTGCAATCCATAGTAAAGTAAAGCAGTCATCAGTCAGAAGATTGGTTTGAACACCACAGTGCTTTAATAGGCACGGTCTTGTTGGAGGTGGTATGCCGTTGCTTTCCTCCGACATTACGCTGGTTGGAAGGTAGAAAGCTTACTGACAAATTTCACAGAAGGAAAAGGTGGCGAAATGTCTCCCACTGGACGGCCATGTTGTTTGATTTAAATGATTACAAAATCATGTAAAAGGAACAGTGAGGTTGTATGTATAAACACATTACTCTTGTCAGTATGATGTTTCACTGCCCAGGGCCTGTAATGATAAAGGGCCCGTTTAGGTCAGGCATATTGTATACAGAAGTGGAAGAGAGAGCACTACTATATTCTACAATCCGTAAGCATTGCATACACACAGAAATTACTGTTACAGTGTACTTATCGAGCCCAATGAGTGAATTGCGTATTTTCCGGTGAGAAAGATTTGACGGTACGTCACATACATGGACATTTGGAGAAAAGGAAAAAAGGGTTTTTGCTTGTGTCACGCGTGAATTATAAATTATTTCAAGACTGCGCACGTGTGCGCGATGTATAAGAATCATTAAAAAGTTAAATAATACCACCAAAACTACTAGCAGCGATGTGATATAAGAAAAAGAACATTTTTTTATCTGTGTAATGAAAATGAACATGAACATGAACAGAGACTGTGGCTTTATTGAAAACTCTCTCTCCGTTTTTGTTTCGTCTGGCGGTAGGCCGCCATTGTAGTGCTGTCTGATAATTAATGTAAGATTTATCTGTATTTTTGAAAAATATGATATAAATTGTTATTAGAAAGTGTGTATTATTGCCTTAGTTGTCACCTCTCATGGTCCCAGCCATTAATTCTCATTAACCAAGTTTTTACAGAACTTCGTAGTGCGGGGAGCTCTTCTTCCCTAGCAGCATTTGGTCGGCCATTACGCTGACGATTCATGTTATTTAACGTAAATGCGAGAGACTTCCCAATTTTGATCATTCATTAATTTCAAAGTTAAAAAGAGTATGGATTTCATTTACCAAAATTCACAGCACTGAATAAGTTCAGTATGTTTCATTTTGGCACCCTGACGGCAGATGAGATTCTCTGAAGTTTTGCCTTGCAAATAATGAACAAGAAATGTTGAAAATCAAACAATTCAATAAGCTCCGCAATATCTTAGCTAACCTTTGTGATATTTGGTACATAAATAACCTGTAGCACCTGAGACCCATATTAATAATTACAGTTTGCCTAAGAATACGCATATTTTCTTTTCTAAGTAGCAGCGACCACGCAAACTACTTATTAGAAGGCGGTGAGTCGCTCGTTGTGTTCAACACATATTACATCGCACGTACTTTGGGCAACCGATGTCCGTACGAGTGTTAATACGGTATATGTTAATTAATAGTCTCATGCTAGCCCACAATATTTAAAGAAATCCCCAATCAAAATCATAAAATATAATTATAAATATAAAAATATATAATTATCCCGTGATACGTGGTCCCACACATACATATACATACAGTTATACCGTGATAAAGAGCACTGGCAAACAATCTTCGCTACATTAGGTTGCTTAAACTGGTGTCGCTCTGAGCTAGAATTTATGGTCAGCGACTAAGTGTAAGGTCAATGAGTCGGATGTGGGTTTTGCAACTGTGAAATACTTTCCTACATTATTGAAGCGAATATTAAATCTGAACTAATATTGCGAAAATTTTGAACTTGGATAGCGTAGAGCGAAAATCTTTCCGTTTATTGCAAAAGAAGAACAATTGATTTTCTAAAACATTCTCTGTCATACACAACTTGAAACAGGTCAAGTCGACCAAAACATATGGCAGAAGTGACAGAGACGTATATCGGAAGGCAGTACGATCGCTTGGCTTTTGGTTTGGCAGTATTCGACAGACATTTCTAGGCGCAAGTAAATGAAGAAAGGCTGGACGTTTTTGTTATCAAGTAACGTCTTCATCAATTACTTTAGTTTTAATGTAATCCACGAGTAATTGCTGATGTTTGATATTAACATGAAAAGGGTTCCGTAGATATGGAAAGAACCTGTCCTTGAGCAACTACTTCTATAATGACCAAAAGGCATTAAATGATCTTCAAGCACATGTGTTCCAGCAGCAGTATGAAGAAAATGATAGTAATAATGACGGTAATAATCGAATTATCCGGCAACTTCACACTTCACAGAGGATTTTCTCGAACTAAGAAATTTGCTGAATTAGTGACAATTTCAAAATGGCCTAGATGAATCTTTACATCCTGCTGACTTGAGAATAGCGTAATCTCCGCGTCAGAAGCTTGCTTCTACTTAACCATTTAACAGACTCGCATTTTTTCCACCGTGACTAATTTTGTAAGCTAAGCACATCATCCATTACAGCACACTCCTGGGGCTGGGAAATGTGGCCACATGGTCTGGTGGAACGAACTATCGCAGGTGCAATGCGCGCGTTCAGGCATTTACTTTTAAGAGGCACAAATAGATTTACTTTACCTCTGGTACCCTCAAGAGAAAGACATTATAATCCAGAACCCGCATGAAACATCACATTCCTTCATTACCATCTGGACAGAGCCTGTTTACGGTGGGAAATGACATTGGCGGAAATCATGGTAAATAGAAATACTGTCGCCAGTAAACTTACTTACATTAGAAAATTTTAGTTTATTTGATGAACCGATAGCCATTTAAAGGAACAAGGCTTTTATTTTACTTGTACTTGATTGAACGAAAGGCTTTGAAAAATTTGGTGCTGGACTGTGATTCGAATTCGTATCTCCTCTTACGAGGATCTGAATCTCTCGGAACAGTATAGTTCAATCATTTCGTTCCTTTTCCCAAGACCGCAATCTTCTCTGGGCCTCCTCCAAAGGTAAGTACATGGGTCCGAATCCTGATCCACTACAAAAAATATTCATAATTTCATTTCAAGCCCTATCACGTGCACACCGGTGTGCTAGTGAAAATTAACGTGCATTTTTAATGTCTGTTCATGTGTTTCCAACAATCGCAATAGGTGTCGTTATATCTGGTCGAACACGCACACATCTTACCGTTGGTGAGTAAGCAATTGATACTTAAGCTATATTCGTGGATGATAAAGAAGGACGGTAGGTGTGCGGTTCGATTGTCGCTCAGGTGCAAAAATTTGTTTCCTTATTTTAGATTCAAACACCTAACAGCTGGTAAGAAAAACCGATACGTAACCTTTGATTTTACTTAGTTACCAATCTGATTACGTGTTGGATTCGTATCTCCGTCACAGAACTTCACAGCATGCGCTTCATCTTTAAATGCATGCACACTTTGTTACTTCTGAATGGAGGTATATCAGACATCTTTCATGGTTAGTTAACAGGATCGAAAAAGTCTTGATAGGAGTCCCGGTTTACTACAAAACTGTCGTCTTTTATTTTCAACTTTAGATTTGGTTACTGATATTGCCGAACATTTCGGTAATTCAGGACTCTTCATGGCTGGTCAGCAATATGATATGATTAGATTAGATTTGATTAGATTAATACTTGTTCCATAGGTCATGAATACGACATTTCATAACGATGTGGAACATGTCACTTTAATGAAAGATTTCTTTACATAACATTATTCAATTTCTTTACAACAATTTTTACTCTCTCTCTCTCATTCTTTTTTATTTTGTCTCCTCTCTCTCTCTCTCTCTCTCTCTCTCTCTCTCTCTCTCTCTCTCACACACACACACACACACACACACAAACACACACACACACACACACACACACATTGATTTTTATTTGTTTGTTGTGATCGACTATCGGTGAGTCACGACAACGTCTGTGAATGAGTTTCATAGTTTTGAGTACACTTACGAAAGAAATATAAAAAAGCAACTGTCATAGTTAGTGATTTATGATGCTTAATTTGCAGTCACTTCTGAGTATTATTAACAACTACACTCCAGTCCCTAAACCTAGTTACAGAAATGCGAATCAGACGCATTACGTATTCCAGACCGTAGCCGCCTCGTCTTTGAGACGCCACTTCCCAGCCCGCTGTGGGATCACATTGGTTCGTCTTCTTCCTGCTGGTACTGTAACTGAGATTTGGCAACAAGGCAAGGTATGTTTGGCAACTCGATGATCGACGAGTTACTTCCTGGTTTGCACGGAATTAAGCCTCAAAGTTCAATTGATTTTTCCTCTCAACCATTGAATAATCTGAGTTATTATCGCTTGAGGTGTAACAAAAGATTCTAAATTCACGGTTTTCAGCCCAGGAAAGTAGTTGCATGTGGAAATCGCAACTAATCTCGTCCTTTAAATAGCGGTTTTGGAGTTCGAGCTACTATTGGCCTCGTAAGAGGAAGCCTCTTTGCTAGCTCTGTCATAACGTGCTGACATGTTAAAAAGCATCTGTTATGGTTTGCGGTCCAGTCTCGCTGACTGTACTGTTTTTATCCCTTCTGTGAAAGAGCTACAAGCAGTCAGATCAAACATCGATAAGTAAATACTTTCGGCTCATAGTGCAATGGTGAAAAACTTACAATGATGCACAACAGGTGATGCCTCTTTCCGTTGCTGACAAGCAAATTTTCGGTTTCCATGAATACATAACTTTATTTATGAAATGCCACATTTGCATACCTCTTGAGTATGACACAGCATACCAATTAAACACAGACCCAATCTAAATCTAAGTGAGTAGTATTTTTACTCATTCGTGCCATTAGAGGCACACTTGTGTACCAGTTTTATTAAACAGACTTTCGTCGTAATGTTGTCGTGGGTGGTTTTATTTCATTTCTTATAATACAGTGCACAGTTTTCGCAAGGTTTCTTTTAGTGTTGTTAGAACAATAATAAACATGAGAGAGAAATTAATCATCAACGATATATGCGAATTCTCTGATGTTATCTATAACAGTCTGACAATGCACATGCAGTTTATTGATTACATGCATGTAGAAAACTTGTTCTGAGTTAAAGCTGTCAAACAAGGTTTGGAGAAGAATAAAATGCCACTACCACACGATGCACTTTCCTCATACATAGTATAAAAGTTTTGGGATGCATCTGCTGCATGGCCATTTATTAAATCTGAAAAGAACAAAATGTCGCAGAAGTTAGCCCTTTTTCCACATGCGACTCTTTTGGGTTGAGAAGTGGAGGGAATTATGTTCAAAGTTCCGTTAGATTGATCACTTCAGCAGACAGCAGAATGGCTTTTTAAATAAATCTAGCAGTGAATGTACTCAAACTCGCGACGTTTAATCTACAGTGCGCGACGCTTACCGTTACGCTATTAGCTGACACATAGCTAGAGCAGCTCCAGAAGTCAACAACAATTCCTCCAGAGCTTCCGCATTCCACAGTGCTGTGAGATAATGCATATGGCTGGATCTAAACTTCTGAGAGACAGACAGTTACAGCTTTTCTTTTGTACTGCACGACGTATTCACAAACAGATAGCGCAATAGAGTAACTCAAGTGGAAAGGAACACTTCCTAGCAGGCCGGAGTGGCCGTGCGGTTCTAGGCGCTACAGTCTGGAGCCGAGCGACCGCTCTGGTCGCAGGTTCGAATCCTGCCTCGGGCATGGATGTATGTGATGTCCTTAGGTAAGTTAGGTTTAATTTGTTCTAAGTTCTAGGCGACTGATGACCTGAGAAGTTAAGTCGCATAGTGCTCAGAGCCATTTGAACACTTCCTATTTAAATTTCTGCATCCTACACTGTTGGCAGTTCTGTGTAGGTGGCAGTTACGTGATTTTATTTCGGTGATTACAAAATAGAATCGAATGCATGCACTGGGTAGCCGAGGAAGCTAGTTCATGGCGATTCGGTCAATCAAGTAAATGAACGTACTGAACATGCTGCAAGCTGCTACAGGGACCCTGTGTGTCAGAATTCTCATCCAGTCTGGCGCAACAGCGTTATGATAGAAATATGAGTCACAGGGAAGACAATTTGGTGACCTGTTGGATTGATCATAGGTTCATATACTTATGGTGTGGGTTCGATTCGAACTTCTGCTGATGGTTTCTGATAGGGAGAGACAGATTCTATTCTCTTCTAGCTATGCCAAGTGAAGAATGTATAACAGCATTGTGGTCTGAAATTCACATCAAACATGATATTCCTTCCCTACCAAGTAGACGTTAGGTTGAACCACAATAAAGTCAGGAGTGGCGACATGCAATAACTCAATCACCAGTTACCTTTCTTACACTAGTTATTTATTTCTAGTGACGAAACAAATACTATGTAGGGTCACACAACACTTATTCTATCGTTTATTTGAGCTTCTATAGAACGCCCTTAACGCGGAATTTGATCCCTTCGTGACAATACAGCCTCACTACAATTTGTTGTTTGCTCAAAACTGCAGATTCCTCAACGTCTTCACATATTGCACATGAATGGGTTCGAATCATGGCCCGGAACTAAAGTTTTCATTATGTATTGTCAAGCTCTAGCATGAGAACGCCTATCTGTTGGTGGATAATAATTTTGATTTTTAATGTATTTTCATTCGTTGTCAACAATAACGATATCTGACGTTTTTGACTACCAGTGAGACACAGAACTATTTGCGAGATCACTGTAAGTTCAAGGACGTTATTCCGAAGTGCTGGTGGAGAAAAATTCGGTAGCTGACGTCTCTTTGTGTGTAGTCAACAATGATATGAGTGGGGTTCGATTCCCAGTCAGCACTGAACTCTTCGTCATACTATTTCTGGTTCAAACATGTTAATATGTCGCGGCTGGTGTAACAAAAACATATTTAACGTTCGTTTTCTGTAGAATGTAACAGCGATAGGTGCCGGGTTGGAGTCCTGGGAAGGAAGAAATTAATGTTTAGTCTCGTCATTTCAGTTAATACATCTAGGTACTGACGAGAAAATCCAATATGTCACAGTTGACTGTGCTTCGATAGCAATCCTATTAGGTTCTGGGTTCGAATCCCTGCCCAACACAAAACTTTACCTCACAGCATTTCAAGTAAGTTACTTGTGAAGAAGCAATATTTAACATCTCTCGAATTTGTTAACAGGGACAACAGATGCTGGATAGGAATTTGCGTCCTTTAAAAATGTTTACGTTATTTAATTTAAAGTTGATATTTGCTAACTGATACTGTCTAAAATCATGGCATATCACTCTTTGCATGCCTAGTCAGGAATGACTGTTAGTTTCCGTCAATCATGAAATCTTTGCTTAGTCTGCATGACCTGGGTTTGAATCCAAATGCAGAAAGAGACGGTTCGTCGTGTCATTTGAAGTTCATACATATTCTCAAGTAGCTGCTCGTGTATAACTCAAATTTTTAATGTCATTTTGTGTTAAATAATAAGTACGGTATGTTAATTTGAAGAGGAAATCATGAATACGACGAACTTACTACGTGCATTACCTAAGTGACGTAATAATGAGAATGGTAACATTCCAGATATGTCATTTATTGTAATAAATGTGAGCTTACAAGCCTTAGTGACAGTCTTATCTGTGATAAGGTGTTCCCTGATATTTGTAGTATCGTGGTATTACTTTACATCTTGAGTTATTACGATACAGAGCAGTGTTTCCTAGTGGTGACTACTTGGAAGCATTTTCAATAATCAAACGACTGTACCGAGGACCAATTAGAGGACCTGCAAGACAGCTGCGTTTTGCGGGTTGCATGCAAATCAGGTGAAATGCAATTCAGGTCATTCGGGTAGTTTTGAGCACTACTGTACATGGGTTAACTGCAGTATTCCACCAAACATCTCCATATCTTTGGGTGAATAATTTACAGTTTTTGCGGAATTTCGGAAAATGAGGTTCGTGAGGCTAGTTATCCTTTGAAACTTACTGTCACCTGTCTGTATTGTTTTTTGTTTTAAACTTTTAGGCTGCGTGTCCAACGTTTTGGGTTTTCGCCATTTACACCGAATATTTTGTCTATTCTAGCATCGCTGTGACAGTTAATGAATTCAGCAAGATTCATCGAGAGATTCAGGAGTTGGTTTAAAGGTTTCTCTCAGGGCCTTCTCTCGATCCAAATGTCCTAACCTTAGCAATCATAACTTCTCTCAAACAGGCTTCCGTACCAAGGTGACCTTATGCTTGGTAGACATCTTGTTATATACTAAGCGGACGCCTTCGCAAGGTGCATCTTATATACATTCTGTCAAATTCTATTAGCCTTTACAATTAAGTCATTTACATTCTTTTCAAGTGGAGTAACATAGCATTTAGTCTGTTAATCAATCTCAGAAGAGTCTGGGTATATGTCTCTAAATCCTTAACTTTGCATTCGAGAGACGAGTTCTCTATGTATACCCATTCTCTTGGGTGCAGTGCCTGAACACGTACCCATCTCTTTCAGAGAGAGACTCTGAAAGTTGTGTCTGCACCTTGTAATGGTAATTGAATTACGTAACCATTATGGTACCTAAACCTCTCGATACCAGTAATATTCCACTGTATTTCTGTTAACTACTTAACATTTTTCTGAGACAACATTCAGATTTGATTTCACTCTTGATACATCGATATGTTTATATTGCAATGATATTATTCTTATGTGTATTCTTTCTTTTGTCACTATGATCTTTGACGTACTTGTAACTCTGATTTTTGGGCTCGTAAGCGATTGTTAGTTAGTTGTTAAGCTGTTAGAGAATCGGACCGTGAGAAAGTCAAGTCGTGGACGTCATGTTGGAAAGACGAATATTGTCGTCAGCTTATAAAATGTGAACTTTAACAGTGTCTGTGAGGAAGATGTTTTCAAGTATATTTTGTATTGTGGCCTTCTTCCTCACCATCGCAGAATCTGTCGCTTACAACAAAGTCTTTACCGACTACACCAGGTTTTGGTGTGCAATGGGCTTTTGTAGATTACTAATCAGCCAGAACATTATGACCACTAACCTGCTATCGATATCAGCCCGTCCAGACGATAGCAGCTTCACCTGGTGAGGAATGACTTCTGGTCAGACACACGCACGATGCATGTAGTACATGAGCATGCTGCTCGTGTATAGAACGGGGAAGGCATGCGATCTATCTGAGTTTGACCGAGGGCAGATTGTGATGGCCTGGAGGCTCGGCACAAGCATTTCGGAAACCGCATGACTTGTCGGCTGTTCGAGGTGTGCTGTGGCGAGTGTCTTCAACACCACGTCCAGACGTCGTGGTACTGCGCATCCACATCTCGTTACAGATGTCGGACGTCATAGATTTGGCAGACTGGTAAAACAAGACAGGTAGCAAACTGTGGCGGAACTAACATCATACTTTAATGCTGGGAGGAGTACAGTGTGTCTGCACACACAGTGCATCGAACACTCCTAACAACGGGCCTTCACAGCCTACGACCGACGCATGTGCCAATGTTAACACCACTTCACTGGCAGGTACAATGGAAATGGGCACGTAACCGTCGACACTGGATGTTGACGCAGTGGAAGAACGTTGAATGGTCTGATGAATCCAAGTACGAGGGTAATTGCAAAAGTAAGGTCTCCTATTTTTAAGTACATAGACCTGTTTATTTCTACAATGGTTTACATCAGTTTACAGCTTGAAAATTTAGCTATTTTTCGACATAATCACCATTTCTGTAGATGCATTTTTGCAGACGCTGTGGCAGTTTTTATATGCCCATGTCATACCAGCTCATCACCAAGCTGTTAAGAAAGTTATGAACCTCTTCTTTCACCTCGTCGTCGGAGCTGAATCGCTTTCCGACCAAATGCTCTTTTAACCTAGGGAACATGTGATAGTCACTTGGCGCCAAGTCAGGACTATAGGGTGGGTGGGTAAATATGTTCCACAGATACTGTTGCAGAAGAGCAACGGTTTGTCGAGCGATGTGTGGGCCAGCGTTGTCATGGAGAATGGTACGCCCTTGCTCAACATTCCTCTTCTCCGGTTCTGAATTGTCCGTTTGAGTTTTTTCAGAGTCTCACAGTACCTGAGAGCGTTAATTGTGGTCCCAGTGGGCATAAAGTCGACCAACAATACCCCTGTCCGATCCCAAAAAACGGTTGTCATGACTTTACTAGCAGACTGTATTTGTTTGAATTTCCACGGCTTTGATGAAAAAGGATGCCGCCACTGGCGTGATTGTTGCTTGGTCTCAGGTGTGAAGTGGTATGCCCAGGTTTCGTCACCAGTGACAACTGAGTCCAGAAAGTTGTCCTGTTTGGCTGCAAGGCGGTGAAGAAATGCGCGAGAAGCATCAACTCGTTACCGCATGTGGTCCTTAGTCAGCATGCGTGGCACCCATCTTGGGCACACCTTCCGCTAGTTCAATGTTTCCGTTAAAATTCTGTGAGCGGTGCTTCGGGAAACCTCAGGAAACAACGTGCAGAGATCATCCAGGGTGATCCGCCGATCTTCACGCATGCTTTCCTCAACCTTCAACATTGTCTCCTCAGAAACTGACTGTCTCCCGCTGCTTTGTTCGTCGTGAATTTCGGTCCGACCAGCTGCAAACTCTCTACACCACTTACGAACAGTTTTGGCCTCTATCTACGACTCACCAGACATTTCCGTCAATTGCAATGGGTTTCAATCGGCGCAGTGCCCTTTGCGTTCAAAAACCGAATAACTGCGCACAATTCGCACTTGGCGGTGACATCCAATGGGAACTCCAGTCTCAAGGGCTGCCAAGCCAAGACTGAGCGTCTCAGCGCTGCGTGCGCATGTTTACACATAGCGCGTGAAGCACTCTTCATAAGTGTGTGACCAACTGCCACACAAACAGAGTTTTGTACTTAAAAAAAGAAAAAGTAAGAGACCTTTCTTTTGGGATTACCCTCGTACCTTCTTCATCTTGCTGATGTGAGGGCGCGAATCTGTCATCTTCCAGAAATGCAATGTTTTGCAGTATTTGCTTAAATGAAGGAGGCTCTCACAAATTTAATGTCTTTTACGTCAAAAGATTTTTCAGTTTGGACTTTCAAGCTACCGCCACATTTAGAATATGCTTGGTTGACATTCAATGGCAAACTATTCCTTCTGAGGTCTTTGATAAACTCTTGCGACAGAGTTACAACTGCTCTTTTACTGTCTTCTAAAAGAACTATGCCATCTGCATACGCCAGTTTTGTAATTTAATTTTTTTTTTTTGGTCTATCAGTTGTTTGATTTTGTTACTAGGTTGAAGAGAACTGGTGACGGATTCACTGTTTGGCACATCTGTAATGAAATTATTGTTTTGATTATGTAAATGCCTTTACATGTAGATGATTTGGCTAGCTTTATAGTTCCTGTACGATTTTTAATTCTCTCAGCTTCTGGCACAATATTTTCTATTCACGATGTCAGTGGCTTTATTAACGTCTACAATATACACTGATGAGCCAAAATATTATGACCGCGTGCTTATTAGCGTATTAGGGCTTTACTTGTGAAGGTATGTGACATTGGATGTCTACGCACAGGTCACATCAGCCTGCGTCCACGGTTCGCTGCACGTTTCCAGCCGCCGTTCACCTCGATGACGACCATTGTGGAGGTGACCATCGAACCTGTGTAGCAAAAATGTGATTCACCCGAAGAACCGAACCGTTTTCATTGATCGTTGGTAGAATCCAGATGGTCCCGAGCAAATCATAACTGACGATTTCTTTGGGTTAACATGTGATCTTATAGAGGTGGTCTGCTGCGGAGCTCCATATTCAACATGGTACGACGAACGGTGTGCTTTGAAACACTTGTGCGTGCACCAGTATTGTGCTCTTTTGGCAGAGATGCTACAGATCGCGATCTATCCTACTTTACAGAGAAGACAAGCCTCCGAACCCCATGTTCTGTGAAGAGTCGTGCATGTCCAACCATTGGGTGCCTAGTGGTAGTGACACTGTCCTTCTAGCTCTTTCCGTAGATTATCACCACACTAGCTCGTGAACATTCGACCAGCTTCGCAGTTTTCCAGATACTCGTCCACAGGCTCTGCGTAATAATAGCCTGTCGTTTGTCAGAGTCTCTTATTTCAATGAATTTCCCCACTTGCAGCGCATATCTTCGCTAAGGTGATTCCCCGTTCGTGTCTGCTCCGCTTGCACACTTTTGCTACAGCGTCACGTGCCATCAATACCACTTGGCAGCATCCAACGCCGCAGTGGGCAGTGCTCATAATGTTTTGGCTTGTCAGCGTATGTACTTCCTGATAATATTCACATTTCTTCTCAAACAGAATTTTTAGATTAAATATGTGATTCACCGTAGATCTGTTTGCTCGAAAGCATGCTTAAGGATTTCATATATCTCTTACATAATATGTAGATCTCGGTAATGGCATATTAATTAAGTTTTTGTGTGTTTTATTTAGCAGTGAGATATCTCTCTAGTTTATACGTGTGTTAGCGTCACATTCAGTTTATGAACTGGGCATGTGACACCTCCCTTCTGGCCTTTCAGGTATTTGCTACTGACTACGTATTTTATGTATTAGTCGATTTTGATTTTCTATAAACAGAGAGTTGTAGTCATTTTCTTTTTTTCCCTCATTTACGCTGGTATTAAATCACTACCTGGTATCTACCTCAACTGAGCAGCCCACCATACTAGATTTTACAGTTGATTTTTGGGCACAGGCAACCATTATTAGTTATGACTGTACTGAGTCTGAACTCTTCAGTTTAGTGTATCGATGTCAGATTTAACCACTTCCCTTAAGAAGTCTCCTTTTCTTCTTTCGTTGTTAATATCCCCTGTTAAAGCAAAGTCCTTGCCAAATCGTAACTAATTAGAGCACGATAATGGTTTACTAGAGAGAATCGTATTGAAGACGAAACACTGCCCTTCCACGTGAATCCACACCCATGGATACCGCGTCACCATCACTGTAATGTGGGATTCCACTGTTACTTAACAACATGGTTCTACTGAACGAAGGTGTTCCATCCTAACTATCGCTACTTTTACTTTTCTGACTTTATCAAGTGTTGAAATGTCACAAAACTGTCTTCTTCCTAGTATCACTACTATGGCTTGGAAGCCAGACATTTCTTTGCTGTTTTATTGCGCCACTCCTACCACGTTTGACCAAGGGAACACGTGTGTTCTTCGATAGTCTGCTGGTGCTGTTAATTTCCTGGAGACCGCTGCGGTCGCGACTTTGTTGAAATAAGAAGAGCCTCTCTTGGCGACTCACTTTTTAAATTGTCAGCTCTGAGGGCGAGAATCCGCAATGGCAAACGCCCCAATTCTTGCAGCTTATTGTGTTGTATAACATGGACCTGATCAAATAGTAAAACTTGATATATTTACTCTAGCACTGCAAATCAACTAGAGCACAGAGTGTGACACACTTCACAACAACACTGAAAGACGACTCTCAACCTCTCATAAGAAGCTAAGCCCAGTTGACATTTCAACAAGAGACAGTAATTATTCACTATTCTGTTCGAAAAGCTACAAATCTAGTACACATATCCCACCAGTAGGTTATAAAGCTTAATCTAGGAAAATTAACTTATCAAAGAAAATACAAGGCAGTCTGTGGTGATGCGCTAATTCAGTTCTCGCTTCTCATAGTTCTGTGCTGTGTTCGGTTACTTTGCGCTGTATTCGACGAGCTGACTCTAGTAAATTCCCTAACTGCTCATTGTTTGTTCGCAGCTAACCTTTGAAAGAAGGGTGGGGAGAGAGTGCAATCACGGGTTTCAGACTTGGCACTGAGGTCTATCGTCGTGAATTAAAATCCCAAGTATTTAGTGCACTCAGCTATAGTGAGCATAAACTGTATGATACTAAAGTGGAACCATGAATCATCACTTGACGCTATGACTAGTTAAAAAAGCCTTCCCGACGTTAATACTTCGATTTTCCTTGGGCGCTTTTAACCCTCTAAGTGGGCATGATGAACGTCTGTGTCCATGATCTTATCGTTTTCAGTGTGTTCGATGATCGTTTACGCCAGTAGTATTCTGTCGCTTGTACCTAAAGTGAATGAGGAGTTTCAGACGAACAGGTGTTATAATACCATTAATCGACGCTTCCTCCACTAGATGGTACGTTTTGTCAGTAAAGATAACGTATTTTATGAATTGTGAAAGCTGTTCTGGATTCATATGGGACTTCACTGTTGATACTGTTAAGTACACTTAGAATGACAGTCTACCTTCCCTCATGGTTTTGGAACTTGCTTATGACTTCCTCGGAAGAATTACTGTCTTTACCTCGACAGCTGTTACGCTAGTCCTGATTTGGTTCACAAATTGACGAGTAAAAACATTGATATTGTTGGCACAAAGCGGCAAAATACAAAGCAATTTCATCTACATCTACATGGATACTCTGCAAATCACACTTAGTGCCTGGCAGAGGGATCATCGAACCACCTTCACAATAATACTCTACTATTCCAATATCGAACAGCGCACGAAAAAAAACAGACACCTTTATCTTTCCATGTGAGCTCTGATTCCCCTTATATTATTACGACGATCATTTCCTCCTATGTAGGTCGGTGTCAAGGGAATATTTTCATAATTGGAGGAAAAGTCAGTGATTGAAATTTCGCGAGAAGATTCCACCGCAACGAAAAACGCCTTTGTTTTAATGATGTTCACCCCAAATCCTGTATAGTGTCAGTGACACTCTCCCCCCTATTTCGCGATAAAACAAAACGTGCTGCTCTTCATTGAACTTTCACGTTGTACTCCGTTAATCCTGTCTGGTAAGGATCCCAGACTGCGCAGCAGTACTCCGAAAGAGGACGGACAAGCGTAGTATAGGCAGTCTCTTTAGTAGATCTGTTACATTTTCTAAGTGTTCTACCAATAAAATGCGGTCTTTGGTTTGCCTTCCACACAACATTTTCTATATGTTCTCTCCAATTTCAGTTGTTCCTAATTGTAATTCCTAGGTATTTAGTTGAATTTGTAATCTGTCAATTTGCCTGATTTATAATGTAACCGAAGTTTAACGGATTCCTTTTAGCACTCATGTGGATGACATCATACTTTTCATTATTTAGGTTGCCAATTTTCGCACAATACAGATATCTTTTATAAATGGTATTGCTGTTTGTTTTGATCATTTGATGATTTTACTAGGCGATAAACGACGCTATCATCCGAAAACAACCTAACACTGCTGCTCAGATTGTCTCCTAATGACATTACCTTGGGGAACGGCAGAAATAATTTCTGTTTTACTTGATGACTTTCCGTCAGTTACTACGAATTGTGATCTCTCTGACAAGACATTACGAATCCAGTCACACAACTGAGACGATTTTCCATAAGCACTCTATTTCACTACTGTCCGCTTGTGTGGTACAGTGTCAAAAGCCTTCTGGAACTCTAGGAATACGGATTCAATTTGATATACCTTGTCAAAAGCACTCAGCACTTTGCGTGTGTAAAGAGATAGTTGTGTTTCTCCGGAACGATGTTTTCTACATCCGTGTTGGCTGTGTGCCAATAGACCGTTCTCTTCGAGGTAATTCATAATGTTCGAACACAATATATGTTCAAATGGTTCAAATGGCTCTGAGCACTATCGGACTTAACATCTGAGGTCATCAGTCCCCTAGAACTTAGAACTACTTAAACCTAACTAACCTAAGAACACCACACACATCCATCCCCGTGGCAGGATTCGAACCTGCGACCGTAGCAGTCGCGCGGTTCCGGACTGAAGCGCCTAGAACCACTCGGCCACCGCGGCCGGCACAAAATATGTTCCAAAATCCTGCTGCATACCGACATTAATGATATGGGCCTGTAATTTATGAGCTTACTCCTATTGCCTTTCTCGAATATTGGTGTGAACTGTGAAACATTCCAGACTTTGGGTACAGATCTTTCATCGAGCGAGCGGTTGTATATGATTGTTAAATATGGAGCTATTGCATAAGCTTGCTCTGAAAGGAATTTAAGTTGTATACTGTCTGGACAGGGAGACTTGAATTTATTAAGAAATTTAAGCTGCTTCACTACTCCGAGGATATATACTTCTAAGTTATTCATGTTGGCATCTGTTCTTGATTCGAATTCTGAAATATTTACTTTGTCTTCTTTGGTAAAGCTATTCTGGAAGGCTGTGTTTAGTATCTCTGCCTTGGCAGCACTGTCGCCGATAATATTTCCCTTGGTATCGCGCAGAGAAGGCATTGATTGAGTCTTGGCGCTAGCGAACTTTACATGTGACCAGAATCCCTTAAAATTTTCTGTCAGGTTTCTAGAAAAAGTTTCGTTGTGGAAACTTATAAGTATCTCGCATTGAAGTCCGCGCCAAATTTCGAGCTTCTGTAAAAAATCGCCAGTCTCGAACATTCTGCGTTTGTTTAAATTAGGCATACTTTTTTCGTCGTTCCTGTAACAGTGTTCTGATCCGTTTTATGTACTAAGAGGGATCAGCTCTTTCGTTCGTTAATTTATTTGGTATAAATCTCTCAGCCCCCCCCAATGAACCATGGACCTTGCCGTTGGTGGGGAGGCTTGCATGCCTCAGCGATACACATTGCCGTACCGTAGGTGCAACCGCAACGACGGGGTGTCTGTTGAGAGGCCAGACAAACGTGTGGTTCCCGAATAGGGGGAGCAGCCTTTTCAATAGTTGCAAGGGCAACAGTCTGGATGATTGACTGATCTGGCCGTGTAACACTAACCAAAACGGCCTTACTGTGCTGGTACTGCGAACCGCTGAAAGCAAGGGGAATCTGCAGCCGTAATTTCTCCCGAGGGCATGCAGCTTTACTGTATGGTTAAATGATGATGGCGTTCTCTTGGGTAAAATATTTCGGAGGTAAAATAGTCCCCCATTCGGATCTCCGGGCGGGGAATACTCAAGAGGACGTCGTTATCAGGAGGAAGAAAACTGGTGTTCTACGTATCGGAGCGTGGAATGTCAGATCCCTTAATCGGGCAGGTAGGTTAGAAAATATAAAAAGGGAAATAGATAGGTTTAAGTTAGATATAGTGGAAATTAGTGAAGTTCAGTGGCAGGAGAAACAAGACTTTTGGTCAGGTGAATACAGGGCGATAAATACAAAATCAAATAGGGGTATTGTAGGAGTAGGTTTAATAATGAATAAAAAATAGGAGTGCGGGTAACCTACTACAAACAGCATAGTGAACGCATTATTGTGGCCAAGATAGACACGAAACCCACGCCTACTACAGTACTATAAGTTTATATGCCAACTAGCTCTGCAGATGACGAAGAAATTGGTTGAAGTGTATGATGAGATAAACGAAATTATTCAGGTGTGAAGGGAGACGAAAATTTAATAGTCATGGGTGACTGGAATTCGATAGTAGGAAAAAGGAGAGAAGGAAACATAGTTCGTGAATATGGATTGGGGATAAGAAATGAAAGAGGAAGCCGCCTGGTAGAATTTTGAACAGAGCATAACTTAATCATAGCTAACACTTGGTTCAAGAATCATGAAAGAAGGTTGTATACATGGAAGAGGCCTGGAGATTCAAGAATATTCAGGCGAAATACCCTCAGACTTCAAGAATAATATAATAATTCCAATCCCAAAGAAATCAGGTGTCGACAGATGTGAAAATTACCGAACTACCAGTTTAATAAGTCACAGCTGCAAAATACTAAAGCGAATTCTTTACAAACGAATGGAAAAACTGGTAGAAGCCGATCTCGGGGAAGATCAGTTTGGATACAGTAGAAGTATTGGAACACGTGAGGCAACACTGACCCTACAACTTATCTTAGAAAATAGATTAAGGAAAGGCAAACCTATGTTAGCGAAAGCTTTTGACAATGTTGACTGGAATACTCTCTTTCAAATTCTGAACGTGGCAGGGGTAAAAAACAGGGAGTGAAAGGCTGTTTACAATTTGTACAGAAACCAAATGGTAGTTATAAGAGTCGACGGACATGAAAGGGAAGCAGTGGTTGGGAAGGTTGTAGCTTATCCCCGATGTTATTCAATCTGTATATTGAGCAAGCAGTACAGTAAACAAAAGAAAAATTCGGAGTAGGTATTAAAATCCATGGAGAAGAAATAAAAACTTTGAGGTTCGCCAATGACATTGTAGTTCTGTCAGAGACAGCAAAGGACTTGGAAGACCAGTTGAACAGAATGGACAGTGTCTTGAAAGGAGGGTATAAGATGAACATCAACAAAACCAAAATGAGGATAACGGAATGTATTCCAATTAAGTCGGATGATGCTGAGGTAATTAGATTAGGAAATGAGACACTTAAAGTAGTAAAGGAGTTTTGCTATTTGGGGAGCAAAATAACTGATGATGGTCGAAGTAGAGAGGATATAAAATGTAGGCTGGCAATGGCAAGGAAAGCGTTTCTGAAGAAGAGAAATTTGTTAACATCGAGGATAGATTTAAGTGTCAGGCAGTCGTTACTGGAAGTATTTGTATGGAGTGTAGCCATGTATGAAAGTGAAACAAGGACGATAAATAGTTTGGACAAGAAGAGAATAGAGGCTTTCGAAATGTGGTGCTACAGAAGAATGCTGAAGATTAGGTGGGTAGATCACATAACTAATGAGGAGATATTGAATAGAATTAGAAGACTAGAAGAAGGGGTCGGTTGGTAGGACATGTCCTGAGGCATCAAGGGATCACCAATTTAGTATTGGAGGGCAGCGTGGAGGGTAAAAATCGTAGAGGGAGACCAAGAGATGAATACACTAAGCAGATTCAGAAGGATGTGGGTTGCAGTAGGTACTGGGAGATGATGAAGCGTGGATAGAGTAGCATGGAGAGCTGCATCAAACCAGTCTCAGGACTGAAGACCATAACAACAACAAACCTCTCAGGTGCTGTAGATACTATTTCTTTGAGTCCAAGCCACATCTGGTCTTCACTTACACTGTAAATTTGGAAGGAGTGGAGATTGTCTCTCAGGAAGGCGTCAAACGAATTTTTATCCGCTTCTTTGAATAGTTATATTATTTGCTTATTTTTGGAGGATTTCGAGGTTACAATATTTAATCTCTGTACGAAAACCTTATGTTCACTAACCCTGTATCCGTTTTTATGCTCAGTATTAGGTCAGGATTATTTGTTGCTAAGCGGTCAAGTGTGATTGCAGAACCGTTGGTACTATTCGCGTGGGCTCATGAACTAACCGCTCGAAATAATTTCAGAGAATGCGTTTAGCACAATTCGGATGCTGTTTTATTCTTACCTCCGAATTTAAACTTGTATTTTCACCAACATATCGAGGGTCAATTAAAGCCACCACCATAACTATACGAGTCGGGTACGTGTTTAAAATCGAATACAAGTTTTCTTTGAACCTTTCAGCAATTGTATCATCTGAGTTGGGAGGTCGGTAAAAGTATACAATTATTATTTTATTCCGGTTACCAAGAATGATCTCTGCCCATGCTAACTTACAGGAACTAGCTACTTCAATTTCGCTACAAGATAAACTACTTATAACGGCAACAAATACGCCACCGCCAATTGTATTTAGGCTATACTTTCTAGATCCTTCTCAAAAATTTCGGCTGAACTTATCTCCGGCTATAGCCAGCGTTCCGTGCCTACAACGGTTTGAGCATCACTGCTTTCTATTAGCGCTTGGAGCTGTGGTTCTTTCGCAACACAGCTACGATAATTTACAATTGTTGCACCAATGGTTCCTGTGTCTACTTTCTACCTTTGTTCGACTTTCCCCCGTTCAGACTGAATCTTTTTTTGCGCTTCCCCGAACCCACTAACCTAAAAAACCACTCACTCCACGTCACACCATCTGCTACCTATGTAGCCGCATCCTCTGTGGAGTGGATTCCTGAGCTATTGAGCGGAACACAAAATCCAACCACCCTAAGGCGCAAGTGGAGGAATCTGTAGCCTGCTTGGTCGCAGAACGGTCTGAGCCTTTGATTCAGACGTCCACAGTCAGTCCTGTCGACTATGCTACAAATGGCGAGCTCCGCTTTCATCTCGCAAGCAAGGCCTTCAGAACGTCTGTTGCCCACTCGAAACCTGGGAAGAGTCTCTCCCGATCGAAAGTGACACAAATCATTGGTACCGACACGAGTCACCACCTGGAGTTGGCTGCGCCCTGTGCCCCGGAAGAACCTGTTCCACGTCTGAAATGTCTCCACCCAGTATGCACACAGAGTGCACATTGGCTTTCTTCCTCTCCTTGGTAGCCATGTCCCTAAGGTTTACTCTGAAACAAGACAAGCGACTCCGTCTGGCTGACAGTTCAGCCACAGACAGCACCTGGAACCTGTTTGTCAGACTAACCGAGGAGGCCTTGCGTGTGGCCCCCTGGAAAGTTTTTCGCAGTCTGAGATGCCTAGACGGACCTCCCACTCGGCCACGGGTGATAGGTCGTGAGGAATCAACTTCACTGGGAACAGTAACTGGACTGACCCCCGGTCCGGACCGATTGGCGGACTCAGACGTACTGGACGTCCGTTGGGTCCCCAAGACCGGCCCAAAACAGTCATGCCCATCCACTGCAGCTTCAAGCTGTGTAAACGAAGCCATTAAAGCCTGGAGCTGAGAGCGAAGTGTCACAAACTCGGCGCGCATCCGCGCACAGAAATCACAGTCCCTACCCACACAAGACAGTGGAGAACTGCACTACACAGACAAACATGGATAATCGAAACGCGCTAAGGAACTCTACTGTAGACACGGAAGAAAATGCAAAAAGAGTGTCTAATAAATTATATTAACAGGCAGAGATTCAAAAACTGACAAGCAAAGCACTCAGGTGAGACTAAATAATTCACTCCTGTTTGGGAGCTTGTAATATGTCACAAAATAGGTTTACTTTCCGACGCTAACGAAAAAGCAAGAGTTGTATCTATTAAATATTAAATTAATATGCAGAAACTCAAGAAACTAAACTACCAAAGCAGTCAGATCAAATTATACAATTCACTCCTGGTTAGGAACTCGTAAAATGTCACAAAATCAGTTACTTCGCTGTTGCTGCTTGTGTCTCGGCCGGCCGGCCGGAGTGGCCGTGCGGTTCTAGGCGCTACAGTCTGGAACTGCGCGACCGCTACAGTCGCAGGTTCGAATCCTGCCTCGGGCATGGATGTGTGTGATGTCTTTAGGTTAGTTAGGTATAAATAGTTCTAAGTTCTAGGGGACTGGTGACCTCAGAAGTTAAGTCCCATAGTGCTCAGAGCCATTTGAACCATTTTTTTTGTCTCGGCCGGGTGTTGCTGCCTGACTTGCTAACGCCAACAAACGATCACTAGCTTTCAAAACAAACGAATACGTAATAGCTTACAGAAACAAGCAGATTTTGATCATATGGAAGAACAAGAGAGACAACGTGATAGTAAGCAAAGTCCACAACTATGCGTTTCAAGAACTAGAAACCAAAGAATGGCATCGTGCAAAAGATAAGTGTTGTCATGGACTACAACAAGAAGATGAGGGCGCTGTTAAAAGCGACCAGTTGTAAAGATATAAAATAGGTCAGGAGCAGAACGAAAAAAATATTATCAGAAGCTTTTTCGCCATTTATTATATGTTGCATGATTCGGTGCATACGATCTTCAAATGGCTCTAAGCACTATGGGACTTGACGTCTGAGGTCATCAGTCCCCTAGACTTAGAACTACTTAAACCTAACTAACCTAAAGACATCACACACATCCATGCCCGAGGCAGGATTCGAACTTGCGACCGTAGCAGCAGCGCCGTTCCGGACTGAAGCGCCTGGAACCGCTCGGCCACTGCGGCCAGCCGCATACGCTCTGTCTGATAAACATGGCGGCGATAACATCAGTTTGCAATAGTGATTAGTCTATCCGGCCGGAGCGGCCGAGCGGTTCTAGGCGCTACAGTCTGGAACCACGCGACCGCTACGGTCGCAGGTTCGAATCCTGCCTCGGCCATGGATGTGTGTGATGTCCTTAGGTTAGTTAGGTTTAAGTAGTTCTAGGTTCTAGGGGACCGATGACCTCAGAAGTTAAGTCCCATAGTGCTCAGAGCCATTTGAACCATTTGATTAGTCTCGCGGGACTGTTGGCCACACCCTCTGCACAAGAAGCATCATGAACTGGAGACCCACATCGAACACCAAAATCGACTCGTCTTGCAGTCAGGCATTATCCAAAAGTTTTTCCAAGCGCAACGAAGGAGGTATGGGGTACGCTCGAGGAGTTGCCTTCGAAAAGAGACATCTTGTTTGTGTGCAGAATCTGAAGTTCCTCTCTAGGCAGTATCATGTTTCAAAATATTTCATTCAGCAAACCACCTGTTACTGTGTGAAAATAAAATTTCGTTCTCTTATTAAGTACATTCTGTTCGATCCTAATCAGCTTCACTTTTGATCGATAAACTGAAATGAATAAATAAATACCTTAACGAGTGACCAAGGAACGTGGCGCGGTGCTGCCAGACAGCGATACAGGAAACTACGCACTGAGACAGAGGAGCGCGCGCGGAAAATACACACTGAGGCGTTAAGGAAGAGGGCAGTGTCTTTACTTTACGCAGTACCAACAGCAGCCATCGTTATCCCGCTGAGACACACACCTGTTTAATCACTACTGTCTCAAGTGATACGAGCATTAAATACTCGTATTTCCAGCTGGTGTCTCTGAGAGTTCAGCCTGATGTTTCGACGCCAGTTGGCCTGGGGCCCTATTCTGTATCGTTCATATCGATCGGTAGTGACGTCATTTTCGATTCTTTATCGAAATATCCTATTCAGTAAGCTCCGGAGACCTGTTACCGAATGGTCCTCCCACCGATTTTACAACTGTACCGAGAGGTTTTTGAATTTCGGTGTGGCACTGTCGATCGGTGAGCTGTGTTTATGTACGCCTATAATTTGTTATTTTAAACATATTTAGCGGTTTTAGCTTTGGATTTAGTGATTGTGTTACTAAAGAATCACCAGAGGACGTATCTGGTTGGAAAGTAAGTTCATAATAGACTATTTTCCTTTGTTAGAAATATGTTTAGGTTAGGTTGTTACTGTGAATGATTACGTCAAAAAAATATGTGTTATTTTTATGCAAATAAGAGTTTAAAGATCATTAAATATCAAGACATCGACTCTGCTTAGGTATATTACATGATTGTGAATTGACGTTACTTGTGACTTTGTGCACTTTTTCCCACAAATGGTTTAGTTAGTAACTATCGAAACGTGTTTACAACTTTCAAGTAACAATAGAAAGCAATTATGGGAAGCCTGATATTGGAAAACTTCCAGACTATCACGCATTTATGACTTACGCAGCACCGTTTGACAACGCGCTACAGTCTGGAGCCGAGCGACCGCTACGGTCGCAGGTTCGAATCCTGCCTCGGGCATGGATGTGTGTGATGTTCTTAGATTAGTTAGGTTTAATTAGTTCTAAGTTCTAGGCGACTGATGACCTCAGAAGTTAAGTCGCATAGTGCTCAGAGCCATTTGAACCATTTTTTACAACGAAGTCAGACTATGTTCCTCAATGCAACAGTACAAGATTTGTGCACCATGTCTTTGTTGTTTGGCGTGGCCAAGTGGTTGGCGAGCGGGAATGCGACACGAAAGGGCATGGGTTCGCCCACGGATGGGTAAAAAAATATTTTTTTTTCCTCTTCATATATGCAACACACTCTGAGACATTGTTATTCGTGTAAGTTAAGATTTTTCTGCAATATTCGTTATTCCTTACATGTAAGAGCGCACTTCCTCCGTAATGATTTCGTGATTTCTGTGTGTTTCAAAAACGAAATATGAAATTTCTGGAGAAGAAATTGCTGTGAGTGAAACAACCGACAGTGACCTTTATATTTTTTCTTGTCAGAAATAATTCACCATTTCTTCCGACTATGTAGCAATTAAGAGTATGCGGTTAGATAGAAATCTAAGAGCACAACTTGAATTACTGGGAATGTAACTAGCAACAGTCATCTTCATAATCTTGCTGGTCACAAGTATTTATCTGCGATCGAATCCTCAACAGCAGTAGACAGAGATGGAAGATCTCTGCCGTAATATTTTTAGACTGTAGCACCATATACGAAACATTTTCATTCATGAGAGGCACATTATAAACTTCGACGAACTTCAGGAGCTCTCGAAAATGCGTTTTTTCAATTTTATTTTTAAGACCTAAATCGTATACATATCATATAGGGAAGTGGGCTACTTAATCATCTGGATCTCTAGGAGCGAGTCGTGACCATATTCTGTTTATCTTTTTATTCTCTGAAACTCTCAGAATCAATTTTTCGGATGTTTTTTATAAATGTATTAGTACAATGTGATACTACACACTATTCCTAAGTCATTTTACGAAACGTAAAATATAAAACACGATGTCAGTGTGAATGAGAATAAGATGACACAATGCGTCATTTACGACAATCCGCAGAATACAGTCAAATATTCTGTCGTTTTCATCCATCGTTTTCATCCACGCATGGAAACATGTGGTCAGGCAAACTGTAAAAATTTCTATGCATTCCAGCTGAGAATCATGGAAATGGATATACTGCGCCTGATACTGTTAAGGAGGCAAGAGCGATGAAGGCGGGCACGTCAGCTCGATGGAATGCGGCGTCATGCGTTATGGCAACGTAAACGCAGTTTTCGGTACTTCGAAGAATAGCGCGCATGTGTCGTCTGCTAACTGCCTTGTGTTCGTGGCGCTGTGCGCTCTGCAGTGCGCATGCGCGGATCTGTGGCCAGTTGGTGCCGTACTGCTACACATGCCTCGTTCCATTCTCTTGGTGACCTCCTACCTTCTGACAAAGACGGATTCTGCGATAACTGTTCCACCACTCTGCCCTCTGAATTTTCCTCCTATTGTTTCAGATCACTGCCATGTTTCTTCTCGGGTTGAGTGTCGCTCACCTCTCCGTTTGTGTACGATGGGGATAAAAGACACGAATCCACTAGGCGTTGTATCTCGTTACAATGTTGTTCAGTATTAAGGAAAATACACTTTTGAAAAATCTCAATATCCCATCACAGGTCAAATCTTACAGCACGCATCATGCTATGTTGACTTTTCTACATAATCAGTGTTGATCGCAGGTGGAACTGTCGTTATAGTTCAGGCTAAACATGTCCTTGAATTGTGAACGTTTGTATATTTGCCCTAAGCCAAACCTCCCAGTCGCAACTAATTCGTTCGCTTATTAAGAACTCTAATTATATAACTGTGACATTCACATATTTGTGATGTTTGGGATATCGACTACCTAAAGAATTTCGTGAACCATATCAATGGTCTCATATTTACAGCAGATAAATTGATTGTCTGGCTGACTGTATCGCTGTTGTTGATTTAGCACTACCTGGGAGCCACATCTAGCTTAAAGAATGTTACATACTGGAAAGACTCTACTTCTATGCATATTCGAATCCAAAATATTTAGGCGTCTTCTTGGAGTGAACACTGTCCTGCAAGCAATACCTCCTGAACCTAGCTGAGAAATCGAAGGGCCGGCCGCAGTGGTCTAGCGGTTCTAGTCGCTCAGTCCGGAACCGCGGGACTGCTACGGTCGCAGGTTCGAATCCTGCTTTGGGCATGGATGTGTGTGTGATGTCCTTAGGTTCGTTAGGTTTAAGTAGTTCTAAGTTCTAGGGGACTGATGACCACAGATGTTAAGTCCCATAGTGCTCAGAACCATTTGAACCATTTTTGAAATCGAAGACTCGTAACAACACCCCATCTTGCTTGAGGATGAAGCTCTTTTGTCTGTGTTTGCTTTAAAAATACATATGTTTTTGGGGGGGTCCCCCTTTAGCGGTAAGAAGGTATGAACACATAATTTTATGTGCTCTTCAAAAATATGTAATTATGATTTATAAACTAATATTTACATGTACATAAACAGTAAAGAACATTCCTTACCTTTAAAAGCCATAAAATAAAAACCCACTGATGATGCTCCAAGTGCAGTGAAACACGTCTGAGACAAAAAACAAAATTGTGTTTTGCTAAAGGCGGACCCAACCCAAAAACATGTGCATCCCATCATGCGTTTTCCAGCATTGGGTTTAGTGTACACCAGTGCTGAATATTGCACACCTGTCTGAATGAATAGCCACCATACAAAGCTTGTTGATCTCCAACAGAGATAATATCAGATGTTATCAGATCTACCATAGTTCACTGACTTTCGTGCTTAACAGGTATTATGCCACATGATTTGCGCGGATCTATTGCTCTTCTGAGGGAATTCAATAAGATCTTCAGAAATCCTAATCCACCAACACATAAAGACCTGCCACTTTTAAATCTTAGAAGGCTACAGTTAAGGCATCCTACTTTGCATGATACTTCTGGCTTGGTGGCCAGAGATTTTAAACTTCTTCAAGAGTGGAAAGGTCGGTGGAAAGTAGTAACAGATGTGCGCCTGCATAACATCTTCTCATGTGCTAAGCTCCCAAGTGGGTCTCATCTACCACGCAAGACCTAGAGTGCTTTGAATCGTATCCGAACGGGCCATGGCAGATGCAAAGACGCATTCCATAAGTGGAACAAGCTGTCCAGTTCAGACTGTGACTGTGGATCACCACGCCAGACTACACATCACATTGCCATCGACTGTCTGATTCGAGCACATCACGGCAGTGATGAAGATCTAATAACGCCGGAGGCTGTGCACTTGCAGCGGGTCAGGGTTTAATTTCTCGTATCTATCCGTCGTTGTCACTGTGCAGGCTCTGAGCGCTATGGGACTTAACTTCTTAGGTCATCAGTCCCATAGAACTTAGAACTACTTAAGCCTAACTAACCTACGGACATCACACTCATCCATGTCCGAGGCAGGATTCGAACCTGCGACCGTAGCGGTCGCGCGGTTCCAGACTGTTGCGCCTAGAACCGCTCGGCCACCACCACTGTGCAGGGCGCAAATTAAAATTCACCTACCTCAGAACGGCGTCTACTCAATGTCCCTTCACTCGGCAACGTAGATACTTACAAGATTATGTAAAAGCAGCGTTGATAAAAGAAACACTACCTAATATCTACAATTACAGAGGGCTCACAACCCTAGTTATGAATGAAAGTTCTATAGAAATACTGTCATCCAATTTTATAGGGCAGTAAGAAAATGGATTGGCTTCTGGAAAATAATCTACGAAATTTCCACACAATAATGTTTATTTTGTCCTTAATAACAAAAGAAAAGGTACTGTTCGGTCCACATTTAAACTATTGGCTATTTCCTTCCAGTTCACAATTCATACACACATTTCACACGCAAAGTAGTCAAATCTGTCCAAACCCGACCCAAATTAAACAACGTTTTCACAGTCATTAACTTCACCACTAATATGAGTCATTACATTTGGTTCTTCTTGTGGATTTCTAAAAAAGAAACTGCTCGCCAAAAATGCTCAGTTGTTGAATAATGAAACATGCCACACGGATTCTATGAAGGCCAATATTTCACACGCGAATATCTGTCCAACAGATTTAGTCAAAACCTCTGAAATTTCGCCAAGCAGTCCTCAACAACAACTGCTATCGACTTAGCTCACCAATAACTAAAACACTAAGTAATTCTTCATCTTACACATTCTTTTTACGAGCACAAGTATCATGACCGTCCACGTTCAAAGCTAGGGAGCGACTGTCTTCTTCTAGCCTACTCCAAGTATAACTATCAGGTAACGAGAGGGAACCATCTCAATTCTGATTGGCTGACCTTACTGACTGCCAATCAGAATACTCGGTCGTGATCATACTCGCGCCAAAACTGGTCAGCACCAATCCTTATACACAGACGCATTTGCGTCAATCTGACATACACATATTGTAGTAATGTTTAATAAACGAAAACGAAAAGACAATAATTCTGGAAATATTCTTTAGATACAAATTTTACTCCAACTGGCTTTCTGGCTGCTGTGTTACAATAGCAATCACACCTAGACATACGTCATCAGCAAAGTGGGTAAATCCCCCAGGATCATTTTCCCACGACAGGCTTGTGTAACTTGCACGTTACTTAAGACGGTATATAATGCAATATTGAAATTTGACGAATGTCCCACACACACACTCATTTACTCACAGGCTCACATAACACCAATAAAATAAATATTGATTTTAATGATTCTTTCTGAAGTTATTCTAGATTTCATACAACAAAATTGTAAGGTATTTGAAATTTTTAAATTAAATTTTAATTAAATAATTCTATACCCTGATACTTCAGGTGACTATTTCAATTGACAACCAAAAACAAGTCATAAGTGTTCACAGGTGAATTTCCTTTCTTAAGGGCTGTTTTTATAACTTTAAAGTAAATCTTTCTACCTCTGAAACATGCCCTCTAGAAAGCTGAGATTTTCACACCACCTTTCCATTAATAACAAACTGCAATATACAAATTTTGAAAGCGATTATGCATAAACTACTATTGTTTATTTAGATTCTTATAGGTGGTGAATGTACGCATTCAGTAAGAGACATTGAATAGCTTTCCCACGGCAGGCAGTGACAGACGCACATTTGTCTCCCAAGTAGGCAGCTAGATGTCAGCCCCCGAAGTTACATACAGCAAGCTTTCCTAAAGCAAACGTTCGGTCGGAACAACTTGCGACGCTACACACTGGATTGAAGAAATGGACAATCTGGTTTGAAACACATGTAACCTTGTTAAATTCATTGTTTCTCATTTGTATATATGTATCTACTGACAGTTGTGTGTGTATTAGATATGCGTTAAACAAAATCACAGCAGGTGGAAAACATTCTCTGTATTCTATATATAGGCCTTTCCTCTATTTCCATCACATGTGTTGAGGGATTGTAGTAAAGTCCGAACAGGGACCATTTTAAACAATAACATGCTGCTTCCATACTACAAGAATAGAAAAGGTTAAATTATTTATTACACTCTTCTGTTTCTGCTGGATAATACAAGAATGCAGATTTACTATGACTCTGGTAATTATTTTGAAGGCGTGCTGAAAAGTAATACCGCCAAATTTTTGTTCTGTTCTCAGCATCTGTTGAGGTATCACATGTGATGAACATACTCAGCCGTCTTTCCCGCTTCATTGACGCAAGTTGTAACACTCTGCTGTTAGACGTCTGCAAATTTTAGCATATAACATGGCAGTGTGTAAGGTAACTATGTCGGTGCGTGAGAAACAGCGTGCTGTAATCGAGTTTCTAACCAACCAACGTGGACCACGTTCTCCTTCAGCATGATAGTGCCAGACCACACACGAGCGCTGCGACATTCGCAACAATCCGACTCCTTGGCTTCACTGTCACCGACCATCCTCAATACAGTCCCGAGTTGGCCCCTTCCGCTTTTCATCTGTTTCCAAAACTTTAGATAGGTCTTCACTTTGGTAGTGATGAATCGGTGCAAGCAGAGGTGATGCCGTGGTTCTGTCAACAAGTTTGGTTGGGTGGGTGATTTGAGGGGAGGGTACCAAACAGCGAGATCATCGGTCCCATCGGATTGGGGAAAGATAGAGAACGGAGTCGGCCGTGCCATTTCAACGGAACCGTCCCGACATTTGACGGAGGCGATTTAGGGAAATCACGGAAAAGGTAAATCAGGATGGACGGGCGCGTGTTTGAACCGTCGTCCTCCCGAATACGAGTCCAGTGTGCTAACCAATGCACGACCTCGCTCGCTTCCGTCAACAAAGGCAAACAATCTACAGGGGCGCCACGCAGAGTGGCCGTGCGGTTAGAGACGCTATTTCACAGATTGCGCGGCCCCTCCCGCCGGAGGTTCGAGTCCTCCCTCGGGCATGGGTGTGTGTGTTGTTCTTAGCGTAAGTTAGTTTAAGTTCGTTTAAGTAGTGTAAGTCTAGGGACCGATGACCTCAGCAGTTTGGTCCCTTAGGAATTAACACACATTTGAACTCATTTCTACAGAGACGGTATCAATAAATTGGTCTCTCGTTGGGAAAAATGCATCCGTTGCCATGGTGACTACGTTGCGAATAAACATGACGACGGAAGAATAAAGATGTGGAATGTTAGTGAACTTCGTTTTATTTAAAAATCTTTAACAGCTTTCAGATAAAAAATTCGGAGGCATTTCTCCCTGCACGCCCTCGTATATTTGTAACTGGATAAGTAACGCGGTAACAATACACAGTACAAAACATACAGAATTTATTTGTCACATACTATACTAATGCCTCTGCTTCTGCAGAGAGGTCTCATCCTATTTGACTAGCAAAAGAGCTGCTAACACTGACTGCTGTGATTACAATAATTGGTTGGCTGTAAATGTATTCATTATCAGTCACTCTGAATTACATTACGTGTTTACGTAAGATTATAAGTTGTCACGACCAGTGTTGATCTTCACAACACCATTTTCGTAAATATACCGCGTCATTCCACTATAAGTAATCAAAACTATTCGGACACCTGGCTGAAAATGACTTACAAGTTCGTGGAGCCCTCCATCGGTAAACCGGAATTCAGTATGGTGTTGGCCCATCCTTACCCTTGATGACAGCTTCCACTCTTTCAGGCATACGTTCAGTCAGGTGCTGGAAGGTTTCTTGGGGAATGGCAGCCCATTCTTCACGGATTGCTGCACTGAGAAGTGGTATCGATGTCGGTCGGTGAGGCCTGGCACGAAGTCGGCATTCTAAAACATTCAAAAGGTGTTCTGTTGGGTTTTAGGTCAGGACTCTGTGCAGACCAGTCCATTACAGGGATGTTATTGTCATGTAACCAATGCACCACAGGCCGTGCAGGTGCTCGATCGTGTTGAAAGATGAAATCTCCACCCCAGAATTGCTCAACAGCGGGAAGCAAGAAAGTGCTTAAAACATCAGTGTAGGCCTGTGCCGTGATAGTGCCACTGCAAAGCAACAAGGGGTGCAAGCCCCATCCATGAGAAACACGACCACACCATAACACCACCGCAGCCGAATGTTACTTCCGGTGCTACGCACGCTGGCAGGTGACATTCACCGGGCGGTCGCCACACCCACACCCTGCCATCGGATCGCCACATTGTGTACCGTCATTCGTCACTCCACACACCTTTTTTCCACTGTTCAATCGTCCAATGTTTACGCTCCTTACACCAAGCGAGGCATCGTTTGGCATTTACCGGCGTGATGGGAGGCTTATGAGCAGCCGCTCGACCATGAAATCCAAGTTTTCTCTCTTCCCGCCTAACTGTCATAGTAACTGCAGTGGATCCTGATGCAGTTTGGAATTCCTGTCTGATGGTCTGGATAGATGACTGCCTATTACACATTACAACGCTCTTCAACTGTCAGTGGTCTCTGTCAGTCAACAGACGAGGTCGGCCTGATCGCTTTTGTGCTGTACGTGCCCTTTCACGTTTCCACTTCACTATCACGTCGGAAACAGTGGACCTAGGGATGTTTAAGAATGCGGAAATCTCACATACAGACGTATGACACAAGTGACACCCAATCACCTGACCACGTTCGAAATCTGTGAGTTCCGCGGTGCGCCCCATTCTGCTCTCTCACGATATCTAATGACTACTGAGGTCGCTGATATGGAGTGCCTGACAGTAGGTAGCAGCGCAGTGTACTAATATGAAAAACGTTTGTTTTTGGGGGTGTCCGGATACTTTTGATTACATACTGTATTTCGAATGTTTCCACGCTGCTATTGGAATGTTTCTTCACTCACATTATTTTGCCGTACTGCAGCATCAGGATAAAAATGTCGGCAAGAAAGCAACATAAGAAAAAAATTATACGGTAGGATTGCCCAATAAGCTGCACGGTAAATTACGTGTTTCTTCCTCGTACATTCAAGAGACGTATCGGTTAATCTTGTATTAACATCATTATTTGTTTACAAATGTGCTTGCAAGGGATTTATTGTTTCTAAGTTAGTAAGGAGTTGCATTAGCGTCTCTTGAACCAGCTGTGTCCGCACCTTCGCCGGCAGGAGCAAATGAAAGAAATTCTCTCTCCAGCAAGCTTTCAGGCGCCTATCGCACGCTCCTCCAAGGGCCCCACTTGCATATTCCTGTAGACAAATCACGCCCGGTTGCTTTTCCCAGCGCAAGGAACTCTTAAATACTCCTTACGCAGCTGTCTGCAGTTCTTCGTCGGCGCTCCCCTCGGAAAGGAGCGGGACGTACGTCTTCGGTAATACCGCCGAGTTTTCTCCACTCTGGATCTAAACAACGGTTGTTCCCTTTCCGTGCTGAATTATTTTACCCTCCAGCTGCTCTGCACAGTGGTGCGCGATTCCGAGAATCGGCTGCCAAAGATGGTGACTAATAGAGTACAGCCTTGAGATAATCTTACCAATTACTTTACAAGGCAGCGAGTTTTATCGCTCTCCCTGAGAGTTTCAGCTTCATTTTTAGTTATTGCAGACGTCTAATTTATTTACATTTAAGTCTTGTAATACAGTTGTAGGACCTACACATACCTTCGAAGCCCAGCGGCAACAACGTTTCAGTAGTTCCGTTGTTCAGCGCCTAGTATTGAGAAATATCGCTGTCACCGTGGCGTTTCAAGGTGCTGCATAACGCTGAATGGAAAAAGCAGATACGAAATGTTGAAAAAACAATAAAGAGTGGAGAACACGATGTTTCTCTGCAAGTGTTCCTAATAAACCTGTGTGGTTAATTTGATATGAAGACATCGTAGTTCAGAAACAGCACCATTTCAAGCGTATTCTTAACACAAAACATTCCTGAAGGCACAAATTCGGAAAGCCATTCCAAATGGATCCAGTTCAATAAGCAACAAAATATTAAATTTCAGACGGATTAAAACTGTGTGCCAGACAGGAAGTCGAACCAGCGAAAATTCAGCAACATAGTGGAAAATTCCTTCTGAAAATTATCCTCCAGGCTGTGGCTAAGCCCAGTCTCTGCAGTATTCTTACTTCCAGGTGCTAGTCTCTCAAGTTACACAGAAGAATTTCGGTGAGTTTTAGAAGGTTAGAGAGGAGACACAGGTGGAAGGAAAGGCGTGAAGACTAGTCCTCGTTCGTGCTGACGTAGCTCAGTCTGTAGAGCACTTGCTCGTGATAGGCAAAGGTCTCGGGTTCGAGTCCCTCTCCGGTAAACAGTTTTAACCCCCCAGAAAGTTTCATATCAGTACACACTCTGTTGCAGTGTGGAAAATTCAATCAAACAACAAAATATATTTACGTGTAAGTTTCCACAAGACAACAGTACGTCAAGGACAGTGACTTCCTCAGGAAATGCGTGCTTCACATGGCTGAATTCGTCTTTACAGAAAACAAAAAAGTTTTCGAAAATACGAACTTACCTGTCAAGAAGGAACCGAGTAGAAGGGATAGAATTCAGAATTCCTGAACGGTTGATGAGTAAGTGTAAGCCGTTTAATTGGTATCATCTCATACTGACTGACAAAAGAGAGATTGAGTCATGTAGCTCTTTTCCGCGAAATGTATGCGAGTTGTGTCTTAAGTATATGTGTCGAGTGTAGGTGGCTCTAATACGTGTTGTAACCTTCCCACAAAAATTTAAGGAAATATTTAAATGAGAATAGACATCGTGCTAAGTGTAACCTCCCCGTAAAAATATTACCGAGATAGTGCGTCTACTATAATATTTTGTGTGCCGGGAATGTGAACTATTGTAAAATTAAATTCCTGTAAATAAAGCTTCCATCTGCTTAATCTGTCGTGTGTGAATTTAGCTGAAAGTAAAAATTGTATAGCTCTGTGATCTGTGTAAACGGTGGTATGTCTGCCATAAAGAAAATGCCTGAATCTCGTAAAAGATGTTTCCAGTTCTGTAACAGAATAATTTCGTTCAGCAGGTGACAGAATGCGGTTTGCAAATGCGATGTTTTTAATTACTGTTGAGCCATCTTCTTCAATTTCTTGAAAAATGTTTACGCCTAAAGCGGTGTTGGAACTGTCGGTGGCAATGGAAAAATTTCTGGTAAGATCTGGGTGCGATAAAAGTGGTGCATTCAACAAAGCATGTTTCAGGTTGTAACTCTTCAGGCTTTCCCGTCGATCTAATGACATCTTGGGTTGTCGGGTGTCCTGCCGGATATCAGCGTCGTACTTGCACGATATTTCGGTCACGTAGCTCGAGACCTTCATCAGGTGCGACCTGAGACTGCTCCTCGAGTGGACCTGGTCCAGTATTTATGCCTATGGCCTTCCCCCTCCACCAACGGCTGCAGGCGCTTCCTCTGTGGTCCGCGCCCATTCCCTGTGACCTGCTGGAGCGTTGCTGCTCCGTTTTCCGTCCGCTGCGGTTCTAGGTGTTCCCTCTGCGGTCCGCGCCCACCAAACCCGCTCCTGGGGGTTTCATCTACGGTCTGGGGTACCAGGCGTTCCCCCTGCGGTCCGCGCCCGCTCACCACGACCTGCTGGAGCGTTGCCGCTCCGTTTTCCGTCTGCTGCAGCTCTGGATGTTCCCTCTGCGGTCCGCGCCCACCAGTCCCACTTCTGGGTGTTCCATCTTCGGTCTGGTGCTCCTGGCAGTCCGTCAGGGGCTCGTTTACCATCTCCATGTCTCTGGTTCTTCTGTTTGCGTAGTGTTGCAGCTGGCCCCGTTGCTCCTTTAACAATTCCAGAGCCGGATCCCAGGCTCTGCTTAGCTGGTACCCTGTGTCACGATTCATAAGATCGTCAGCCATTTTAATCTCAACCGATTCTCTTATAACACTGTCCCAAAATCTGGGTGTTTGTGCTAGAATCTTGGTATCCTCATACTTCATGGCATGATCTAGTTCTAGACAGTGTTCAGCAATGGCTGACTTAGTCACCTGTCTTAATCTAGTGTGCCTCTGATGTTCTTTGCACCTGATCTCCACAGTTCTTGTCGTCTGGCCAATGTAGGACATGCCACATTGACAAGATATATTGTAAATCCCCAGGTCGTCTTTGACACTCCCCAGCAGTCCCCCTATCTTGTTAGATGGACAGAAAACACACTTGATATTGTGTTTACGCAGGATCCTACTGATTCTGGCAGAAATAGAGCCAGCATAGGGCAGATATGCCACCTTCCTTGCTTCATCTTGGTCTTCTTCAGGAACCTGTGGTATAGTGGCTGGTCGGAGTGCCCTCTCAATTTGTCTGTCCATGTATCCATTCTTGGAGAAAACTGTTTTGAGACGTTCTATCTCTATGGGTAGATTCTCTTGGTCTCTGTGGACCAAAGTCTTCAGAACCCCATTCTTCTGTGCAGGGTGGTGACAACTGCTGGCCTGCAGATATAAATCAGTGTGTGTAGGTTTTCGGTACACACTGTGGCCAATTGATCCATCTGCTTTCCTCTGGACTAGTGCATCCAGAAATGACAGCTGGCCATTCTTCTCCAGTTCCATGGTGAACTTGATATTAGGGTGGCATGAGTTAAGATGTTCAAGAAACTCATTGAGCCACATTTAAACCCACATGCTTCTTTAGGTATGTGGATGACACCTTCGTGATCTGGCCACATGGGATAGACAGGCTCAATGAGTTTCTTGAACATCTTAACTCATGCCACCCTAATATCAAGTTCACCATGGAACTGGAGAAGAATGGCCAGCTGTCATTTCTGGATGTACTAGTCCAGAGGAAAGCAGATGGATCAATTGGCCACAGTGTGTACCGAAAACCTACACACACTGATTTATATCTGCAGGCCAGCAGTTGTCACCACCCTGCACAGAAGAATGGGGTTCTGAAGACTTTGGTCCACAGAGCACGTGCCCTATCAGACCAAGAGAATCTACCCATAGAGATAGAACGTCTCAAAACAGTTTTCTCCAAGAATGGATACATGGACAGACAAATTGAGAGGGCACTCCGACCAGCCACTATACCACAGGTTCCTGAAGAAGACCAAGATGAAGCAAGGAAGGTGGCATATCTGCCCTATGCTGGCTCTATTTCTGCCAGAATCAGTAGGATCCTGCGTAAACACAATCTCAATTGTGTTTTCTGTCCATCCAACAAGATAGGGGGACTGCTGGGGAGTGTCAAAGACGACCTGGGGTTACGAAAACCAGGGATTTACAATACACCTTGTCAATGTGGCATGTCCTACATTGGCCAGACGACAAGAACTGTGGAGATCAGGTGCAAAGAACATCAGAGGCACACTAGATTAAGACAGGTGACTAAGTCAGCCATTGCTGAACACTGTCTAGAACTAGATCATGCCATGAAGTATGAGGATACCAGGATTCTAGCACAAACACCCAGATTTTGGGACAGTGTTATAAGAGAATCGATTGAGATTAAAATGGCTGACGATCTTATGAATCGTGACACAGGGTACCAGCTAAGCAGAGCCTGGGATCCGGCTCTGGAATTGTTAAAGGAGCAACGGGGCCAGCTGCAACACTACACAAACAGAAGAACCAGAGACACGGAGGTGGTAAACGAGCCCCTGACGGACTGCTAGGAGCACCAGACCGAAGATGGAACACCCAGAAGTGGGACTGGTGGGTGCGGACCGCAGAGGGAACATCCAGAGCCGCAGCAGACGGAAAACGGAGCGGCAACGCTCCAACAGGTCGTGGTGAGCGGGCGCGGACCGCAGGGGGAACGCCTGGTACCCCAGACCGTAGATGAAACCCCCAGGAGCGGGTTTGGTGGGCGCGGACCGCAGAGGGAACACCTAGAACCGCAGCGGACGGAAAACGGAGCAGCAACGCTCCAGCAGGTCACAGGGAATGGGCGCGGACCACAGAGGAAGCGCCTGCAGCCGTTGGTGGAGGGGGAAGGCCATAGGCATAAATACTGGACCAGGTCCACTCAAGGAGCAGTCTCAGGTCGCACCTGATGAAGGTCTCGAGCTACGTGACCGAAATATCGTGCAAGTACGGCGCTGATATCCGGCAGAACACCCGACAACCCAAGATGTCATGTTTCACGTTCATAAATTCAGAATGTGCTTGCTTACCCCAAGACCAAATAGTGTTTTTACCTGTCAATTGGCATAATCTAGGTGTGTCTAAAGCAGAGTGATGAATATATTTACGAAAAAAGTTGATTAAGCCCAAAAAACTGTGTAGTTGCTTCTTCGTTGTAGGAACAGTAATGTCACGTAAAGCTTGAAGTTTTTCCGGATCAGGCGCAATCCCTTCTGCTGAAATTACATGTCCAAGAAATTTTATAGAAGTTTTGCCAAAGTGCGATTTACTGAGATTAACTGTGAGTCCTTGTGCATGAAGAGTTTGCAACAGTCGTTCTAAAATCACATTGTGTTCAGACCAGTTAGCTTCTGCAATAAGAATGTCATCTACGTACGTCGTAATTCTGTCTTTAAGTTCTGTCGGAAGTATTGTGTTTAAACCGTGAATAAAAGCTGCAGAAGAAACAGTTAAACCGAATGGTAATTTACAAAATTGATAACAGTCACTAAAACAGAGAAAAGTTGTGTACTTTCTGCAATTCGGATGGAGCTGAATTTGCCAAAAACCCGATTTTAAATCTAATGTAGAATAAATAGCAGTACCATGAAATTTTTGTAGAAGTTCCTCTAATGTCTGTGGTCGATCTGTTTCATTAATAATTATGTCATTGATGTGGCGTGAATCAAGTACGAGGCGAAGTGAGCCATCTTTTTTCTTAACAATATGTAGCGGGTTTATGTACGGACTAACTGCTGGTTCAATAATTCCTTGGTCAAGCATATCCTGCAATTCTTTCTTAACCCGTTCACTATGAATATACGGAATGGGATAATGCTTGGCTTTAAATGTGTCGTGCTGTTTGACTTGAAATTCATACATAAATCCGGACATAGTACCAGGAATGTTGTCAAAAACTGGAGCTTGCTGTAAAAGAATTTTGTGTAGTTGCGTGCGTTCGTCGTCTGTATTTGCACTGCTTTGTTTAACTTTGTCAGAAATCATCTGCATTACGTCGTAGTCAGCTTCTTCTGGAGTATTATAGTTGTGTACGTATGTATCTGTGAACAATGTGGGATTACAGTCTATGTTATGATACGGAAATGACCTCTGTGCGATTAATTGTTCGTTCTTCCGCAGATAAAGAGTGCTGAAATTCTAAAGCCAATTGTACATTATCATCCTTTAGCATTAAATAGGAATTCTGAAAATCGATAACTGCGTCGTGTTGTACCAGAAAGTTCGTACCTAAAATAATGTCTGTCGTCAATAAAGGAATAATCCAAAAATTTGAGTGAAATGTGTGACCTGCAATACAAAATGATAAATGCGTCTGTAATTTAACATCTACTCCTTTACTCGATACTGCTCATTTGACTTTCGTTTTACCTAATGGTAATGTGGGATAGGTATTCTCTTTGTTACACTCGTTGAAGGTTTCTTCATTTATTACTGACATAGGTGATCCGGAATCGATTACTGCTGAAAATTTCGATGAACCAATTTTAATTTCGATGACAGGATGTGAAATGGTTTTCTGAACAACTGGTCTTTCCTGTAAAAGAGTGTCTCGGATGTCGTCAAAAGTAATAACATTTTCGTGAACAACATTCTGCGTGTCTAAAGTAGTGCTTGTGTCATTGGAAGATGCGACCTGTACAGTATCTAGTCAGATTCTATCTGACGTGTTATTATTTTCTGGAGGATTTTGTGGCATTTCGACTATTTGAACTGTTCTGTTATTTCTTCCAGACGTATTACGTTCTGGATGATACCTACTGTCGGGTTCATTCATGAGAATATGTTGTTGCTGATCATTTTGCTGCTCGTAAGACCGACTGTTATTATACATACGCTGATAATTGTGCTCGTTGTTTTTACGTCTGTCGTGATAGTCATTCCTATACGGTGCATTGCGATAGGAATTGAAGTACTGTGTTTTCTGCACGTAGCTATTTCCTTGCTGGCGTGCGTTACTATTTGTTGTACCTGGGACTATACGTGCACGCGCTGAAACATTAAAGTTTGGTTGGCCTTGTATACTGCATTGTTGGTTAGGTATGCTAACCGGCTGGTTTTGATGCTATTGCGGTGAAAAAACGTCTATTGTTACGAAAATGTGTTAGCGACTGCTGAAAATTTTACACATACTGTTGATTAAAATTTTATCTGATAACAAAATTACGCTGGTAATTCTGGAGTGCCTAATGAAAATTGTCACTTTCGGTAAACTTTGTCTTATCGGGTTTTCTTGACACACTTTCCTTAATTCTAGATAGAGCAATAGTTAAAGAGCTGTTTTGATAGGTATAAAGGATAGTAGAAGAGAAGGCAACAGTGCAGAAAACTAAAGATGAAACAGCACTTCTACAGCTCGGGGCCCTATGCACGCTACGGCACATATTCATTAAAGCGTAATGAATCCCCTGAGGTCAATTACGCGCTGCAAATAAACTTCAGCTTTTGTGTTACAGGCAATGGCGGTAAAAATTCAGAAATAAATTGCTGTATCCATGCTAATTCTAATTTCTGCATTACAGGTAATGCTGTTGAAAGTACAAAAATAAATTGACGTATCCAGTTCAAAGCTAGTTTCTGCATTACAGGTAATAGCGGGGAAAGTACAAAATCAAATTGTCGTATACAGTTCAAATCGTGTATCTGTGCTCTGTCATTATTAAATTCCTTAGATTTTCTTACAGATAAAAATTGCTCATATTCTACGTTCTCGTCACTGAATTTGAGAACACGTTCAGGTTTGTGTGAGAATCTGTTTGTCTGTGTCTGTTCGGAATCTAAGTCCCGTACTCTCTGTAGATTACCCAAATCATACGCGCTGCGTGAGTCTGACAAATGTTCACCAAGTGGCGTCTGCTGTTATGTGTTAAACCCAGAAACATTTTTTATCTCTGTTACCTCTTGCTGTAAACATGACAATTTTCTACGCAATGTGTTGTTACACGAATCTATCTCATTAATTGTCTGTTGTAGATTTTGGAATTCAGGTGTTTGGTTAAACAAAATCGGTGCAGTATCGTCTGATTTGCTCTCATTATTACTTTCAATAATATCAATACGACTGGCCAACTCATCACATTTTTCAGTCAGTATTTTTACCTGATCATCGGTTTTAGTGTCACAAGCATTAATTTGTTTTTGAATTTTACGTGTGGTTTCGTTCAGTTTTTTAACGTCAGCTTTGACGACATCGGAATTTTGGGTTAATTCTAATTGTTCGAATCTGTCTGTCACTGTCTGAATATCTGCTGTGTGTGTATCTGTTTTTGATTTAAGATCAGAAATTTCATCACGTAATTCGGCGTTCAACTGTTCGATGGTATTAATTTTGTCGGACACTGTAGCAATATTGTTGTCTACGTATGTTTTTGCCTTCGCAAACATTTTACGTTTGTCTTCTTGTCTCTGTGCTGTGATTGTTTCCATTACTTGACGTTTTACTTTATTTTGATCCTGTATAAATTTGCGGAAACGCGTATCACTGTTTTGTATGTGGTGATTAAAGCGCTCGTCAATTTGAGTGTTCTGTTGCTCGAATTTCGCGTCTATCTTTGCGTCCATTGTGCGCGAAAGTTCTGCTGTCATTAATTTAAACTCGTCGCGTAATTGTGTAGCTTTTTCAGAGCATTGTTTACCAACTGTACTAATTTCGTCTCTGAGTGATTCTGTTGCAGCTGTTGGCATATCCCTTAATTCTTGAGCAACAAATCTAATTTCTTCGCTACTTTTCTTTGAACAAGCCTCAATTTCCTCGCGTAACTGTTCCTTAGTATCATGACACTGCGCGGCAACGGCTCTAATCTGATCACTAAGCTGCCTGGAATTGTTGTCTAATTTTTCATTTAACTGTCTGGAATTGTTGTCTAATTTTTCATTTAACTGTCTGGAATTGTTGTCTAATTTTTCATTGAACTGTTTATTCTGCTCACTAAGTTGTTTGAAATTTTCATCATTGTTGTCTAGTTTTTCATTAAGGTGTTTGTTCTGTTCAAGAATTTGTAACAATAATGCCATCGCTTGATCCAAGCCAAAATTAGCATTTCTATTCTCTGTGGTGTTTAATGGTGGATCTGGAATGGTCTCGCTTTCTGTAACCATTTGGTTATTCTGAGATTTACAAAAAGGTTTACTTATCGGATGTGTACCGTTGGTCACTATTTCGGAATTAAATGAATTCGTCGTACTGTCAGTACACTGTCCATTTTCATTAGAAAAATTTGTCTGTACGTTAGTTGAATTTTCCAAACTGGGTGTGTTAAGCTGGGCAGCCCTCATTACAATAGAGCGCCCCGCGTCATCAATTGTCGTCAAATTAACAGAGGAGACAACTGAGTTCGTCTGTTCATCATTAAGATAAAAATCATCAGTAGTGGTTGGAACGCACTGATTGTCAGTGAACGCAGGATTGTCATCATTACACTGCGTGTCACAAGTACTATCGGTGAAGTTGTTTAAGTCGGTAATTTCATTCATTACACCTCGCGATGTACTATTAATAGTTTTTCGCGGCATTTTAACACAAATCACAATAATTCACAAATGAAACAAAGACAATTCAAAATCCAACAAATACAAGTACAACAAAGAGCAACGAATTGCCAATGACCTGTAGAAGAAAGTCACAAAATTAGTAAAAGCGTTGCGCCAAATGCTAATTATATTAAGTAAATAAGAGCAGATATCTGACTACTTTTCAAAACATTCTCAAAGAAATACGATCCTGGACCGGATGTCGCCAAGTGTAACCTCCCCGCAGAAATAAAAGAAAATATATTTAAATGTTAATGGGAAAAGAGCCAAGTGTAACCTTCTCACAAAAATATGAAAATGAAAAGAATTGAATAGAATTGCAAATAGTGCCAAATGTTAGCTTCCCGCAGTAATAAAACTCAATGATAATAAAAATGTGCAAAAATGTTACGTCCCCACAAAAATTAACGTTAAGGTGAACCTGATAAATTTTATAAGGGCAGCTGCGCTGACCTTAGGCCCTGTGCAATAATTAATCTCATAAATTAATTCTGGGAGGAAAAGCATAGGAAATATTGTTTCAATTGTGATAATTCTTTTCTTAAAAACGATTGCTTTGAAAACAAAATTATTATTGGGGCATTTCTTGAACAAATTAATTACAATTAACATACATTACATTATCAGATGTGCGCAATGCTGCTTCATTACCTTATTTAACAATATACCTCGTCCCGAACTTTGACCAGAGACCCATGTCGACGCCCGCCGACTCCTCACACACAACTCCGACTCGCAACAGAGTCCAACACGCAACAGCGTCCAACTTGGAACTGAACTCTCGCGCAGTCAAGCGCAGACTAGCAACGATAAACAACTCTCTGGTCAGAGATTCAGTCATGCCTCGCCATCGCTGCTACTGAATACATACGTGTTTCAGTGTGCATAAAGTGGTATGATGATGATAGAGGGGAGAGGGTGAAACCCACTGCCGACACGTTGCCTACTTCCTCGAATAGTACCGCTGAGGTTATCGTCCCCATGGGACAGACGGATCTCCATCAGCAGTGTCGCATTACCTGAATTCATGCAACATTGCGGAGAAATTTGGGATTTAACTGGGGTGTCGGCGCAAAGTCTGATGATCAGGAATTTTACGCCACCACCTACCCTCCCACTGCCGCCCAAACACCGTCGATTAAAATTTCTTCGAGCGCCATCTCATAGTTATGCATTAGCGACCTCGCCTAGAGAAGTGGATAAATGTTTGAAAATACAAACGCAACGGATATTCGCAGCTGCTGTTTTTGTTCCTGGTATTAGAAACGCCTTCACTACATCACAGGGACTGGTTTCGTTTGAGTAAATGATACACACACCATGGAAAAGTTAAAAATGAATCGAGAAGTGTGGCGTTTCGTGGGGAACTTGAGGAACGGTACTACTGATGCATATCCGAATTAATCACAGCAGTGTAGGCTCATAAACAGAATTCAACAAACTGAATATGAAAAATATCTAGTCACGCCTACGCATGTTACAACCCAGGGAGCAATGTGCAAAAGTAGGACATAAACCATGATGTGGATATTGTGAAAAGAACTATGTTAGACCAAGAGCCCTCAATCACTGGCAGTTAACTCGGTTTATGGGAGCACACTGAAGCCGATCATGAAGATGTTTCAAATTGCACAAGTGTTTGATGGCTCAGCTTGAGAAAAATTGGTAAGTTCAAATGGTTCAAACGGCTCTGAGAACTATGGGACTTAACATCTGAGGTCATCACTCCCCTAGAACTTAGAACTACTTAAACCTAACTAACCTAAGGCATCACACACATCCATGCCTGAAGCAGGATTCGAACCTGCGACCGTAGCGGTCGCGCGGGTCCAGACTGAAGCGCCTAGAACCGCTCGGCCACACCGGCCGGCAATTGGTAAGTGAAGAATGGTATTGGTTTATGGCACAGTGGAAAAATTAAATGCTTTCCTCACGTTTTCTAATGTCCAGAGGTGTACGATTTTGGGTAGCTTGTTGACATCATGAACCAACCAGCTGAATAAACAAGATTTGACTGTACTAGGAACAAACACTGTTCATAAATTATACTTCGCCATTGATGCTATTGAAAGGAAATTTAATTTCTTCTCAAAACAAATTAATGAAAGAAAATTTTAGCTTCTCACGACTTTAAACTAAACAATAATTGATGCCTACGAAGTAGTACTCTACAAGAATCGTTGAGTGATCTCCCACCGTCACGAGTTGTCACAGCATTTAATAGATTTCATACTACTGAAAGTTAAAAAGAAAATACTCTCTAAATTCCTTAACGTGAGCATGAAATGTGTGCTGCACTGTCTGCAACCTGAGCTGGTCGACTTACAGTGGAACAGTCTGTTGAGTATTCTTTTGATTCCGAAAATGTCGATGACAGTAGTCCTTTCCGCAGGACTACTGATGGTGTTTCCTTCTCAGACGTGCGCGAACAAACGTTTCGATCATAGAGCGGAGCAAGTGTGACCGTGTGTGGCGGCGATCACTCAGCCGCATTTCTCTGAATTGCAACATCAGAAAAGCAACCCGATTTTGACGACTTTCTCATTACACTCAGTAAAGGATTACAAGAAATGCCGTCATTTATAAGCACATTTACTATCAGCTTCGTATAATTTTGTTTTTTCGGTAGGCCATCGGCACGGGTGCATGCAGACTGTTGAGGCGTGAGGGAAGTGAGTGGAACTTCTGTAGTAAGATACATGCCATCGGCTCCAGCTGCGACGTCAAAACTTTGCCAGAAGGATTCTTTAGGCTACCGGCCCACCACATAGCCAATAACTCGGAAACCTATCTGAAAACACAATAGTTTGCTCAACACCAACAATACTTCTATAGAAACCACAGGCTAGAAGCATGTACTACCTCGATACATTTTAAGACAAGTGCAGGGATTTTTGGCGCCGTTACACAAGACATACGATATCAATTATTACTGTAATATCACTTTTGTTGTCAATCTAAGATCGATAGCAAACACGCGGTCTATGTCTAATAGTTTGCCTCGGACAGTAGGCCCTTTGTTTATCATAACCAAAGTATTCATGCAATAGAAGTTGATTTTCTTTCGGTTACAACATAAAACTGTTAAAAAAACTCCATATGTTTTCGTATAAGTATTTTTAACTGACTTACACAGTGTGTTTGAAAAATACTTTTACAGACTTTTTGGACAGGTACCTTACAGCACAATAAGAAAGAAAGTTCATATAAAAATATACCCGAAAACATTCGTTTTCGAGCTATTAATGAAAGTTAACAGTATTGTTTAAAAACAGTCTTGGTTGCAATTTTAGTTTTTTGTTTTTCAACTAAGCGTTTCGCCTTATTTAGGCATCTTCAGGTTATCTTAATTTGGTATTTCTTAGAAAAGTTTTTACTCGGTTTAACGAAGGCGACGTTGGCCTGATGTTTTCGACGATGCCCTTTGGCTACACTGGCTAAATGATCCTTCTAAGAAATACCAAATTAAGATAACCTGAAGATGCCTAAATAAGGCGAAACGCGTAGCTGAAATATAAAAAACTAAAATTGCAACCAAGACTGTTTTTAACCAATACTATTAAGCACTGCTTTGCTGTATGCCACATATGGATTGGAAGAATTTCTTTGAAAGTTAACAATTTAGTTGATCGGAGCTCATCAACACACAAACTTATAATAAATGCTCGAAATGTCCTCGTCTTTCTTCTAAACACGTGTGCACTCGTCGAATCATGGACTGTCACATTCTTTCAAATACTCCCTGACGCTTTCGGTTGGTTTTGCAGGCTTCCATGAGACGTCGATGAAGATTTTCTGCATCCGGGTGGTCTGCTATATAGACAAATTGTTTAAAGGGGGTCTCAGGGATAATAATCCAAGGAACCAATGTCGGGGAGATGTGTAGGCCATGGAACTGGTCCTCCTCTACCTATCCATCTGTCATAGTAGATACTAGCCAGTGCATGGTGAACACAGAGACTGATATGTAGTGGAGCTCTGCCACGTATAAACCACGTGTCTGTTCTTATTTCAAAAAATGGCTCTAAGCACTATGGGACTCAACATCTGAGGTCATCAGTCCGCTAGACTTAGAACTACTTAAACCTAACTAACCTAAGGACAGCACATAACACCCAGCCATCACGAGGCAGAGAAAATCCCTGACCCCGCCGGGAATCGAACCCGGGAACCCGGGCGTGGGAAGCGAGAACGCTACCGCACGACCACGAGATGCGGGCTGTTCTTATTTCCAGGGGCACATAACGTAACAGGTGTTGGAGGATGTTCTGAATAAAGTCCCTGTAGACAGCACCTGTAAGATGTGCTGGAAGAACTTATGGCCCTATAAGACAGTCACCCACAATTCAAGCTTGCCTTTACTGTTAAACTCATGCTGATGTCTAGCATGAGAACTACAAATCGGCACTTATATGCTGGTTTTGGAAATTTTTTATTCTATTTCTTCACATCGTTACCTCACCTGTAAACGAAACTGAAGAGACCAACAACGGACTGGCAGTTTTTGCAATAAACCATCAGCAGAAGGTCTTGCTGTGGGTGATCGGTAGGCGTAAGGCCCTGCACACGTTCAAACAGATACATGAGTTGCTCGTGAAGTATCCTCTACGCTGAACTTGGAGATGAACTCTATGCCAAGGCCACTTGTCTTGCGCTGTTACCTGGCTCCTCTTCGACAGCCCATAACACGTGCTCTTCCTGGTCAGGCATATGAGCAACACGTGGTCTTCCTCGGTCAGTAGTCTGTCGTGCTATGGATCTGTCTCGGCAACACGACGATACACAGTGCCAAAGGTTGGATGACTCGGCTAACATTGGTCACGAAACGACGCCTGATATAGCCATGCAGCCTCGTATGCATTATTAGTCGCCCTCCGTACATAATAGACATGTCTGCCTGTTCACGAAATGAATATCCTGACATATTTGAACGGGGCGCTTTCAGTTAACTCAGTGCCTATAGTACACGCACACAATGGAGACGTTGAAAGATGAATGTAAACAAGTCTCCCTGCCAACACAACGACATCTAGGATATGAGCCAAATGGGTGAATAAGTAAGTGAAGTTGTTGTGTTGCACTTAAAAAGTCCTTGAACGTCAGCTTTCGTCAATAGCCCGAAAACGAAGGATTTTCGGACATATGTTTATATGAAATTTTTTCTTGTTATGGCTTAACGAACCGGCCCCAAAAAATTGTAAAGTATTTTTGTAACACCCCATATTAATCAGTTTAGAACGTGTTTGTAGTTAGTTTCCTTTTTAGAAATTCTTCCCAATTTTACTAACATTTATTGAAAATCAGAACTACTTCTTCTCTTCTTCATTAGCTCTACAGCCCTTGGTGAGCCTTGGCTTCTTCAACAATCTTCCTCCACACTTCTCGGTTATTTGCTGCTCTTTTCCACCCCCGGACTCCCACATTGCTGATATCCATTATTACCTCAGCGATCCATCTTCTTCTAGGTCTCCCTTTGCGCCTAACTGAATGGATCGTACCTTTCATCATTTTCTTTGAAATTCTATCCTCTGCCATTCTCTCCAAGTGTCCTAGCCATCGTATTCGCTGTGATTTCACAAATTTTACTATGTCCCTGCCTTGTATTAGCTCTTGTAATTCGGCATTGTAGCGTATTCTCCAGCCTTCTTCCTCCCTTATTGGCCCATAGATTTTGCGTAGTATTTTCCGCTCAATGCTTCTTAGAGCATTTTTATCGTATGTGATAACTGAGCGGACTAGGGAATTATATATTAGCAGTTTAGTTTTTCTTGTAACAAGGCTATTTTTGAAAAGCTGCATATTTGCAAAGTAAGCTCTGTTTCCTGCTTGTATTCTTTCCCGTATAGCCTTTCCAATACTGTTATCATTTGTTATTAGGGCTCCCAAGTAGTTAAAAGATGACACTCCATTGAAGCATTTCCCATTGATGTTTAGGTTTTTAGGGGTTCTTCTGGCCTCAGATTGTGACATTACCATATATTTTGTTTTGTTTTCATTTACTATGAGGCCAATTTTTAAGGCTTCTGTTTCCATTGCCCGGTATGTTTCTAGGAGTGTATTGGTATTTCATCCTACTATAGCAATGTCATCAGCGTATGCACATTGCATGGGGGCTTAATTAAATATTATTGATTGAAAATATTTTTTTTGTAGCTGTATGTCCGACTACGCTGTGACTCGTAATCGGTTGGCCCTTACTAGTATTATTACGCTATCTGACTGCAAAGAACAATGTAAGAAAATTTTCGTAAATACAGTTAATTAATTAAGTCCCCAGCAACTATAAAACCTACAAAATCCAAGCACAAATGTAACTGTTCTGTATGTGGGAGTGTGACTCAACGTCCACATCTGGCACGGTTCTTTTCCAACAAGACAAGAATTTTTTTAAATATCAACTATGCTGACGTGACAAAAGAAATTTAGAAAAACTATAATTACGCAAGAAAACAGAATTCACTCTAATACAAGAACACAAGCCAGATGCTTTGTTGACTGAACCTGTAGTGACGCATTATTTCAGTCACACAATTATTAAAAGAACATTGTAATTTTTACCTTCATATATATTGACGAAATGCACTGATTACAATAACATCTGCTATCTCTCCCATCAAATAACAGCATAAAACATGGAACAACACTCTTTACTACCACATCTCACTCCGACTTCACGACAAGCAGTGCCCACTAGCACATCTCGGTACGAACTCTTAACACATACTGCCCTCTACGAGCTCTCTACTAGCACTGACTGCCATGAGCTCTCGACAACCACTGTCTGCTACGAACTCCCAACAAGCACTGTGGAGGCGGCTCAATAGTACTCTTTGGCGCACTCTCTGGCGCAGTGGCACAGTGTAGCCACCTTTCAACATATCTGGCTAGTTTTCATAAATATGGTGCCTCTTTTGTTGATTTTATTTACTGCACTATGCAGGGCTATGCTGAATAGGGCAGTGGAGAGACTATCCCCTTGCTTCACACCTTTATTAAAGTCAAAGCTTTCACTTGTTCTGCTAAGGACCTTTACTTTTGCTCTTGTCTCTGTCATTGTCATTCTGATTAGTCTTATTAATTTAGCACATATACCAACTTCTTTCAGTACTTTGTATAGTTCTTGCCGATTTATGCTGTCAAAGGCTTGTTTGAAATCGATGAATAAGAAATGCAGATCTATATCATATTCATAGAACTTTTCCATCATTTGCCTTATCACAAATATTTGATCAGTTGTTCCTCTGCCTGCACGAAAGCCAAACTGATATTCCCCTAGTATGCCTTCTGCACACTTCCGTATCCTTTCGTTTAATATACTTGTGAAGTTCTTATAAGCTGTACTTAGGAGTGTTACACCTCTATATTTTCACATGCTGTTCTGTCCCCTTTCTTATAAATGGGGACTATTATTCCAATTTTCCAATTATCTGGCATAGTTTCTGTTTCCCATATATCTGATATTAATGTGTGCAGTTCCTTTATTACAGCCTCACCACCAGTTTTTATTAATTCAGCAATTATGTTGCCTTCCCCAGGGGCTCGAATGTTTTTTGACTTGTGCACAGCCTGGTAGACCTATTGTAGTGTTGGCTTTCTTGCCTCATTGGTTTCATTGTCTACTTCCAGCTCCACTCTTCCCTCCTGTGCAGCTGTCTCTTCATCTTCTAGGCTGGTGCTTAGTGTATCTTTGAATTACTCTGCCCATCTTCCCACTATCTGTTCTTCCTCCCTTACCATTTTCCCATCTTTGCTGGAACAGGCCATTGTTTTTGGTTGGAATCTATTCTTCATTTTGCCTATGGCATGATAGAACTTTCTCATTTCACTCTGTTCCTTTAGTTCTTCTAGTTCTTGAAATTTCTTCTTATTCCACTCTCTTTTCTTTCTCTTGCACAGTCTGTTAGCTCTTCTCCTTAATTCTCTATATTGTTCCACATTATTTCTGATTTCCCTCTGTAGCACTTTTGTTCTTGCCCTGTTCTTTTCCTCTATTGCTAACCTACAATCTTCATCAAACCACTCCTGGGTTCTTCTGTTCCTTCTTATGCCTATTATTTCCTCTGCAGCATCCTTAATGGCTTTTTCACACCTGTTCCACCTTTCATCTACTCCTACTGAATCAGAGCTATCTCTTATTTGCATGGACATAATAAGTTTCGTGGGTGGTATCTTCCATGAAGTAACGTCACTTAACCTCCGTCTTGAGGCCACGAGTGGTCTACCGGGACCATCCGACAGCCGTGTCATCCCCAGTGGAGGATGCAGATAGGAGGGGTGTGGGGTCAGCACACTGCTCTCCTGGTCGTTATGATGGTATTCTTGACCGAAGCCGCTACTATTCGGTCGAGTAGCTCCTCAATTGGCATCACGAGGCTGAGTGCACCCCGGAAAATGGCAACAGTGCATGGCGGCCTGGATGGTCACCATCCAAGTGCCGACCACGCCCGACAGCGCTTAACGTCGGTTATCTCACGGAAACCTGTGTATCCACTGCGGCAATTAAATAATCATCGATAAAAGCGTGTCGATAACATTAAAGATTATTAGCCCTGAAAAAATCCGATTGCACGTTGGTAATTCACTAACAAAATGTAACCTATTTCCGGCCGGTGTGGCCGATCGGATCTAGGCGCCTCAGTCTGAAAGCGCGCGAGCGCTGCGGTCGCAGGTTCGAAACCTGCCTCGGGCATGGATGTGTGTGATGTCCTTAGGTTAGTTAGGTTTAAGCAGTTCTAAGTTCTAAGGGGACTGATGTCCTCAGATGTTAAGTCCCATAGTTCTCAGAGCCATTTGAACCATATTTTGTCAGATTTTGAATAGGGTTATGAAACATATTCTGTTCTGTTTTTATATTGACGTTTTTGTAGTGATTCTCTGTTTTATATGGTTTTAGCCCTTCTGTGCACAGTCCAGCTCGGATCAATCAATATACCGTAAATATATTGTGCATTCGAACAGAACCGGCAGCTGTGAATGCAGAGCCGTGCATCTCGCCACATTTACCCGCGCAACCCGGCTGCGGTCGACCGCTCCATCCTGTTCCCCGCAACGCGGGCAATCGAGCTGAAGTGTAGCGGCAACTGCGGGCGCGTGCAGCGACGCGCCGTCGAGGTCCGCGGCTCGTCTGCTACCCGGTCGAGCCTGGATGTCAAATAGGCTGGGTGCAACCGGGAAACAGGCAGCGCTGGGAAGGCGCCACGCACGTGCGGAATGCGGAATTGCTCTCTGAATTGTCTGCACTTCTTTGAGAATCGTGAAGTTTTGATGTGCTAGGAACAGGGCCTTCTTGACAACGCGTAATGTGAAGTGACGGATGTAACACTAGAAAGTACAGTACTTACTGTGACATGGAAGTAATTGAATTTAAATCAAATGATTTAATAGCCCTAATGCTTTAATAATGCTTTACATTTCACCTGTACCACACCAAAAGGGTAGCTCTAGTAGGCAATATTGAAGTATTTTACACGTTTCTGTTAATCTAAAAGTTTACATTATGGTAAAGACTGGCTCAATCCTTCCTTGAAATTCTTTAAGAACAATTCTTTAAGCAGAATTCTTGCATGTGACGTAACTTTGAAATCAGGAACCACAGAAAGTAAAGACAGTTTCAAATTACTTTCGCTGTGAAATTTGTTTATTGATTTATTTCTTATATACATGTAAGAAGGCAAAGCCTTTTCGCACAGATATGTGAACGAGAAAGGTAATAAACTTGTTATCGCTTTATTTGACAGCTTTGGAAACTCCGTGTTTAAGCTAATTGCTGACAAAGATTTATTTTCTGTAACTTTGTCACTCGAAGTTTCGAGTAGCTGCTCACTTCAATTTATATTTCTTGTGGATTCCAAAATTTTCTTTTCCAACGATTACGAATCCAGCTGTTGTTACTAGGTAGAACAGGGAAATAGTGTTCGAAATTTTTCCAAATGCATTCAAACGTTCCTTAATTTTATTCTCGACATTTTCATCCGAAGTAAGATGAATTTTTACTAGGAAATCTTGAAGGGTACTGAAGCACTCAATTTGATTGGAATTCAGACACATTTCCCACACTGCAAGGCTTTTGATGAACGATTTAAACCACCTTGCACATTACACAGGTTTGTGTTTGGTCTGTGGATTAAAAAATTTCAACTGTTGTTTTTTAACAAAATTCCTGTCAAATAAGCTACAGTCGGAAGCCAGACTTCGCGTCGGGGACGGTGTACCTGGTAAGAAAACGATAATCGTCATACAATATGAGAAGAGTTCTGTTGTGATATAATCACCTTACATCCGTGTTAGTCAATAAAAATATTTAAATACTTAGGCTACTATTTAAAAAAACTCGTTTATTAGTAGGATGGCCGTTAATAAAACTAACTTTTCACAGCACCGTAAGGTACAAAGAATTTTCAGATGCATCTAACAAAAAGAATGGAGAACATGGCGGCGAGTGAGTGACATGCGTTAGCTTGGCTCGCAAGTTTACGTGAAATCTGGAGGTGTTTTAAGCAGTTAGGCTAGTCTATGTATACTAAAGCCGTATATCTACCGCCGAGTGTCGTATTTTACATCACATAGTGAGCACCAATTACACGGAATCGCACTTGAAATGGAAAATCGCCGAACAACGCGCAGTGCAGCCAACGCCGACGACAGCGCAGGCGTGGAGTCAACACCGGGAGCTGCGGCCGCTCCGCCCGGCATCACTGACGTCGCCGCACTCGTGAAGGCTGAGGTGAGTGCCGCGCTACAGGCTAAGGAGACGCTCGGGCTCGTTGTTCAAACCATCACTGATGCTGTCACTGCAGCAGTGATGGACAAAATACAGAAAACTCTGGAGGCTAATGCGAGCGAGATCCGTGCACTGAACACATCGTTAAAAGCAAGTGAGGAGAAAGCACGACTGCTCGAACAGAAATTGATCGAGAAGACGGACGAGCTCGAACAATATCAGAGACGCAATAATCTCAGACTGTTCGGCATTCCAGAGAGCAGCAGAGAGAACACAGATGAACTAGTAATAAACCTTGTCCAAGAAAAGCTAGGCGTGCAGGTGACTCTGAGTGACATTGACAGAAGTCATAGAGTGGGTCGTAGGTCGCCAGGTTCTACAAAACCGAGACCTATAATAGTGAAATTTATGTCCTATAGGAAAAGATCTGAAATCTTCAGAGCAAAGAAGAATCTCGCGAAGTCGGGTCTGACAGTACAAGTATTTAAGAAGAAATTAAAAGAATTTCTGAATGACAACTCCTTCTACTCCATAGAGGAATTTTTAGATATAAATTAAGAAAAAAAAATATTTAAAAAATAAAAAAAATAAAAATAAAAAAGAAAAACAAAAATCACAAAAAAATAAAGTTGTTATATTAACTTAAGTATGTTGTTAAATTAACCTAATTATGTAATGTATTAGAAAATTCGACTCGTTCCACATAATTACGAAATATCGTATTCATGATCCATGGAACTAGTATTAATCTAATCTAATCTAATCTGACCTCTGAAAGACTAAACATTTTGAAGAGCGCGATTTCGAAATTTGGGCTACAGAACGTATGGACAAATGACGGCAGGATAATGGTTAAGACCGAAAACGGAAAGAAAACAATATGCAACGTTAATGAACTCTAAAGCCTGTGCTTTAGAAGCTAAATCATGTCTAATTTTGCTGCCACTAACCTGTATGTTTATATTGTTTACACTGTCAACTTAACTAATGTATTATCAAATTGTTCGTTTCTTTACATAACTATTTTTTTAATCTCTAATTATTTTTCTCGTGTACTTTTTTTATTATTTGTATTATCAACTTCTCGTTTCTCCACATAACTATTTTCATCTTTACTTGTTTTTCTCATGTAATTTTGTTAATTATTACGTGAGGTAGTCTCACTTCCATCCTTAATTAGCAACTCACCATCATACTTTAGTTGTTATCCTCATAAGTGCAATTAATATCACACTCTGTCGTAACGTGCAGATTACTCCCGTTGTGTTTAGCGAAATTCCTTCCCCTGCCAGCCCACGCTACTTCCAGAACCGTTGCAGACCTCGCTGACCTTGGCCACAGATCCCATTGCCTCCCCGGGGACCCACCCCCTCCCCTCCCGGCCGCTTTCACTGCACAGAACTGGGAGGACACTCCCCCCACCCCCCTTCTTCACACGCCTCCCGCATTCCTCATGCCAGACCCTCTTGTCACCGCTAACCGCGACCCGCAAACATCGGTCGGCAGCCTCCTCGGGCAATCAACACCCGAACGCACCAAGTTGCATATTGCACATGCAAATGTCCAGTCTCTGCCAGCTCACTTCGACGAGTTCAAATATATATTTCAAAATGCTGATATACACGTAATACTTTTGTCAGATACTTGGCTCAAACCAAGTATTCCTACAACTTCCGTGAACCTAGATGGCTATATCTTTCTCAGGCACGACTGATGCAACAGACGAGGGGGCGGAGTAGGGGCGTACATACGCTCTGATTTGTCACCTACAGTACTACACACATCCGACAACAATGTAGATAAACAAGAGGAATATATGTTCATAGAGATCAAATCACTTAACAGAAAGTGCTTAATATGTGTCCTTTACAAACCTCCTAAAGTAGGTGGGTTCGCCTGCTTCGAAACTGCCCTCTCTTGTCTCGAATCGTCATATGAACATGTAATTATAGCAGGTGACACTAACATTAATTTTCTGTGCAATAGTCCTTCCACTGCGAAATTTAAGAGGATGCTTTCTTCCTCAAATATGACGCTACTTCAGCTGGCACCTACTCATCACACGACTACCAGTCACACTTTCATAGATATATTCGCAACGAAATCTCCAAACAGAATAATCCGCACCGAAATCTCCAAACAGAATAATCCGCACCTCTCAAATATCTGCGCCTGGCATGTCTGCCCATGACATCATTTTCATGACATATTCACTAGAATGTACTAGAAAGAAACAAAAACTGTCTACATACCGAGACCTCAAACGCATAAATTTGCCTGAACTCGAAACTGAGGCACAAGAAATAGTTTGGGGGATGAGAAACGCTAAGCTCAGACACGCCCGTACATTAGCTGACAATAAATGTAGACCAGCTATCCTGTGGAAAAATCTCCGTAGTCTCGGTTTAGGCAAAATAAAAGTTGCAGAAAACCCCGTGGTCCCAGCTGAAGAACTAAACCGATTCTTCACATTACCTACAACCAAAATTGAACCGAAAAAAAAAAACAGAGAATCATTGATTACTTCATGGGGATGAACGACAGTAGCAAAGAAAATTTCTATCTACAGCACGTCACTTGCAGTACTGTCAAGAAAGCCATAATGCGGATTAGATCAGCATCTACTGGACATGATGGCATCACTATCCAGATGGTAAAACTTATTATTAACCAACTACTGCCCTCCATAACAGACATTTTCAACGATTCATTAATCACAAGTGTTTTCCCTGAGGCCTGGAAACTGGGACAAATTAAGCCATTGCCTAAAAACGACATCGCCACAGCACCCTCTGAATACCGCCCCATCTGCCTTCTTCCTGCACTATCAAAGGCCTTAGAATATATAGTTCATGGCCAGCTCACCAACTACCTAACTACTAACAACCTACTAGACGAATACCAATCAGGTTTCCGTAAACATCGAAGCACAACATCCGCGCTGATAAAGGTGACAGATGACCTGAAACTTGCCATGGATAGACAAGAAGCGACTATCATTTGCTTCTTAGATTTCAGCAAAGCATTTGATACTGTCGACTTCGGCATCTTACTAGCCAAACTTAGCGGTCTAAATTTCTCACCGAGTGCAGTGCAATGGTTTCGCTCATACACGACGTCTCGTCAGCAGCGCGTCCTGTCTGGGAATATAAAATCACAATGGCGGCAGGTAGTGTCAGGTGTTCCGCAAGGCTCAGTATTAGGTCCTATACTCTTCTCTCTGTATGTCAATTGTGGTGTCACCGCCAGACACCACACTTGCTAGGTGGTAGCATTTAAATCGGCCGCGGTCCGTTAGTATACGTCGGACCCGCGTGTCGCCACTATCAGTGATTGCAGACCGAGCGCCGCCACACGGCAGGTCTAGAGAGACTTCCTAGCACTGGCCCCAGTTGTACAGCCGACTTTGCTAGCGATGGTTCACTGACAAAATACGCTCTCATTTGCCGAGACGATAGTTAGCATAGCCTTCAGCTACGTCATTTGCTACGACCTAGCAAGGCGCCATTACCAGTTACTAGTGATGCTGTAAAACATGTACCGTCAAGAGCGATGTTCACCGATTATGGATTAAAGTTAAGTATTCCAGCAGCTACGTACGTTTTTTGTTAGTCTCATTTCCTTGACCTGTTCCAGACCTCACGCCAGCCCGCGCGAGCTAAAACGCGTGCCTTTCGGCTTCCTCTCATAGTGGGTTGGCTGTCTTGCCAATCCACAACATCAATGTTGTTTCATAGGTTCTGACATATTGCAAATATCATATGTATGCTGATGACCTCCAGTTGTATCTAAGTGCGAAACCAAGCAATCTCAAGAAAGCTATTGAAAATTTCAATACTGACCTCGATGCACTGTCAAAATGGGCACAGGACATATGTCTAAAACTAAACCCATCTAAAACCCAAGCGGTACTTGTTGGTCACTAAGTTCATTAGCCCAAAACATCGGGAATCCGTACTACCTCTTATCTTAAATGGAACAAATATTAACTTCTCTCCCTCAGCAAAGAGTTTGGGAGTAATAATAGATGAAAATCTAAATTGGACAGAGCACGTAACTGCAGTGTGCAAAAAAGCATCAGCATCCCTTAATGTTCTACAAAAATATAAAAAACTCTTCCCTTTCGATCTGAAAAAGAAATAGTACAAACGCTTATACTCCCAATCATTGACTACAGCGATATTATCCTACAAGGCCTCTCTCAGGAAAATTCGCGACGTCTAGAACTGGTCATGAATGCCTGCGTCCGCTATATCTGTGATGTTCGACTTTTTGATCACATTTCACCAGCATATGCAAAATTGTCCTGGCTGCGTACAGACAAACGCAGAGATTTCCATACACTCGGTCTCATCTACTGCCTTATAAATGTACACTGTCCCTCATATCTCTCCTCGTCCCCAACGCTCATGTCGGAACAACATGACAGAAACACACGTTCCCATTATAATAAAATCCTCTCCGTTCCACTGCATCGCTCAGTCACCTTCTCCAAAGTCCTTTACAGTAGCGGGAAACCGACTGTGGAATAACCTCACTCGTTATGTTAGAGAACTTAAAAACATGTCCGGTTTCAAAAAACAATTAATGACGTATCTACTTAAGCAACGGTAATGCCTTCCTCTGTACATGACTGCACTTCACCTCATTACTTCCCTCTTCCCCCCCCCCCCCCCCCACCCCGCTTAAATCTCCCTTCCCCAAAACTCGCTGCACTAGTAAACATCTACTTTACAAACCAAGATATTAATGTACATCTGCACAAATCTTCATTACTACTGCCAATTTTTGTCAAGGTTTTCATTATTATTTGATCTTTTTTACTGTTATTATTATTGCTTTTACCATAATCTGTATGTATAACACCTGTTGTAAAAATACTGCCCGCATTTACTTTATTAGGTCTTACTCATGTTTTTCATTATTATTAGATTTTTTTCCTGTTATTATTATTGCTTTTATTATAATCTGTATGTATATCACCTGTAGTAAAAATACTGCCGCATTTACTTTATTAGGTCTTAGTCACTACTCTTTATTCATATTGTCACTAGAGTAATCTAATTTTCTCATTTAAGCTATTGTCATGATGTAACTCTGATGTGTGAAATGTTGCATGTGTGGAACACTGGTCCGATGTAAGAGAGAGCCTGATGGCCCTAATCTGATCAGGTTAAATGAATAAATTAATAAATAAATAAGATGATTTAATAATTACAAGCAACGGTGGAGATTTAAATAACCATATTGTTGCTGATGTTACAGACATCGGTTATTTTAATATAAGACCAGAGGTGAAGTGCTATGTCTGGAAATACTGTGCGCAGTAAAAAACGGCCTGCATGTGGGCAACAGAGTTTTTGACTCGTGTCCACAGCAGTGTGACGGCTGGGGCCCTATTCTCTATCGTTCATATCGATCGGTGTAGTAGGTTCGATTCGGTAGTGACGTCATTTTTGGTTCTTTATCGAAATATCCTATTCAGTAACCTTCTGAAACCTGTTACCGAATGGTCCTCCCACCGATTTTACGACAATTGTAGCGAGAGGTTTTGGATTTCGGTGTGGCCCTGTCGATCGGTGAGCTGTGGTTTATGTACATCTATAATTTGTTATTTTAGGCGTATTTAGCGGTTTTAGCTTTGGATTTAGTGATTGTGTTACTAAAGAGTCACCAGAGGACGCATCTGGTTGGAAAGTGAGTTCATAATAGACTATTTTCTTTTGTTAGAAATATGGTTAGGTTAGGTTGTTACTGTGAATGATTACATCCAAACAGAAAACGTTTACGGTCAATATTCTCTCAAAATACGTGTTATTTTAATGCAACCATTAACCATGGACCTTGCGGTTGGTGGGAAGGCTTGAGTGCCTCAGCGATACAGATAGCTATATCGTAGGTGCAACCACAACGGAGGGGTATCTGTTGAGAGGCCAGACAAATGTGTGGTTCCTGAAGAGGGGCAGCAGCCTTTTCAGTAGTTGCAGCGGCAACAGTCTGGATGATTGACTGATCTGGCCTTGCAACACTAATCAAAATGGCCTTGCTGTGCTGGTACTGCGAACCGCTGAAAGCAAGGGGAAACTACAGCCGTAATTTTTCCCGAGGGCATGCAGCTTTACTGTATGGTTAAGTGATGATGGCGTCCTCTTGGGTAAAATATTCCGGAGATAAAATAGTCCCCCATTCGGATCTCTGAGCGGGGACTACTCAGGAGGACGTTGTTATCAGGAGAAAGAAAACTGGCGTTCTACGGATTAGAGCGTGGAATGTCAGATCCCTTAATCGGGCAGGTAGGTTAGAAAATTTAAAGAGGGAAATGGATAGGTTTAAGTTAGATATAGTGGGAATTAGTGCAGTTCGGTGGCTGCAGGAACAAGAATTTTGGTCAGGTGAATACAGGGTTATAAATACAAAATCAAATACGGGTAATGCAGGAGTAGGTTTAATAATGAATAAAAAAAATAGGAGTGCGGGCAAGCTACTACCAACAGCATAGTGAACGCATTATTGTGGCCAAGATTGACACGAAGCCCACGCCTACTACAGTACTACAAGTTTATATGACAACTAGCTCTGCAGATGATGAAGAAATTGATGAAATGAATGATGAGATAAAAGAAATTATTCAGATAGTGAAGGGAGAAGAAAATTTAATAGTCATGGGTGACTGGAATTCGAGAGTAGGAAAAGGGAGAGAAGGAAACATAGTGGTTGAATATGGATTGGGGGAGAGAAATAAAAGAGGAATCCGTCTGGTAGAATTTTGCACAGAGCATAACTTAATCATAGCTAACACTTGGTTCAAGAATCATAAAAGAAGGTTGTATACATGGAAGAATCCTGGAGATACTAGAAGGTATCAGATACACTCCTGGAAATGGAAAAAAGAACACATTGACACCGGTGTGTCAGACCCACCATACTTGCTCCGGACACTGCGAAAGGGCTGTACAAGCAATGATCACACGCACGGCACAGCGGACACACCAGGAACCGCGGTGTTGGCCGTCGAATGGCGCTAGCTGCGCAGCATTTGTGCACCGCCGCCGTCAGTGTCAGCCAGTTTGCCGTGGCATACGGAGCTCCATCGCAGTCTTTAACACTGGTAGCATGCCGCGACAGCGTGGACGTGAACCGTATGTGCAGTTGACGGACTTTGAGCGAGGGCGTATAGTGGGCATGCGTGAGGCCGGGTGGACGTACCGCCGAATTGCTCAACACGTGGGGCGTGAGGTCTCCACAGTACAGCGACGCACGGATGCACGCCAAGACCGTAGGATCCTACGCAGTGCCGTAGGGGACCGCAGCGCCACTTCCCAGCAAATTAGGGACACTGTTGCTCCTGGGGTATCGGCGAGGACCATTTGCAACCGTCTCCATGAAGCTGGGCTACGGTCCCGCACACCGTTAGGCCGTCTTCCGCTCACGCCCCAACATCGTGCAGCCCGCATCCAGTGGTGTCGCGACAGGCGTGAATGGAGGGACGAATGGAGACGTGTCGTCTTCAGCGACGAGAGTCGCTTCTGCCTTGGTGCCAATGATGGTCGTATGCGTGTTTGGCGCCGTGCAGGTGAGCGCCACAATCAGGACTGCATACGACCGAGGCACACAGGGCCAACACCCGGCATCATGGTGTGGGGAGCGATCTCCTACACTGGCCGTACACCACTGGTGATCGTCGAGGGAACACTGAATAGTGCACGGTACATCCAAACCATCATCGAACCCATCGTTCTACCATTCCTAGACCGGCAAGGGAACTTGCTGTTCCAACAGGACAATGCACGTCCGCATGTATCCCGTACCACCCAACGTGCTCTAGAAGGTGTAAGTCAACTACCCTGGCCAGCAAGATCTCCGGATCTGTCCCCCATTGAGCATGTTTGGGAATGGATGAAGCGTCGTCTCACGCGGTCTGCACGTCCAGCACGAACGCTGGTCCAACTGAGGCGCCAGGTGGAAATGGCATGGCAAGCCGTTCCACAGGACTACATCCAGCATCTCTACGATCGTCTCCATGGGAGAATAGCAGCCTGCATTGCTGCGAAAGGTGGATATACACTGTACTAGTGCCGACATTGTGCATGCTCTGTTGCCTGTGACTATGTGCCTGTGGTTCTGTCAGTGTGATCATGTGATGTGTCTGACCCCAGGAATATGTCAATAAAGTTTCCCCTTCCTGGGACAATGAATTCACGGTGTTCTTATTTTAATTTCCAGGAGTGTAGATCACTTTCAGTTATTAGGCCTAATATCACGTGTTTTACACTTACATTAAAATAGCCAATAATTATTTAGAATTAAATTTCGGCAGATTTACGCTTTTCGTAATCATCGAAGTATCACCTTTCCTTATTTGAGTGGTATTGCGATTGGTTATAAACTGTAGAATAAAACTGAAGAACCTGCAAAAAGGTGGGAATTTAAGGAGATAGGACCTGGATAAACTGAAAGAACCGGAGGTTGTACAGAGTTTCAGGGAGAGCATAAGGGAATAATTGACAGGAATGGGGGAAAGAAATACAGTAGAAGAAGAATGGGTAGCTCTGAAGGATGAAGTAATGAAGGCAGCAGAGGATCAAGTAGGTAAAAAGAGGAGGACTAGTAGAAATCCTTGGGTAACAGAAGAAATATTGAATTTAATTGATGAAAGGAGAAAATATAAAAACACAGTAAATGAAGCAGGCAAAGGGGAATACAAACGTCTCAAAAATGAGATCGACAGGAAGTGCAAAATGGCTAAGGTGGGGTGGCTAGAGGACAAATGTAAAGACGTAGAGGCTTATCTCACTAGGGGTAGGATAGATACTGATGTGTCGGCAGCTGGGCCAACACCTTGTATATTGAGATGGCTGAAAATGCACGCTAGACTAACGCAGACAGGCGTGAAGTACTGGAACAGGCTACGTAATTAATGCTATGAAGAAAAGTACGTAGCTGGGTTAATACTTATCTTTAATCAATCATTGTGGTACATCGCTCTTGACAATACACAGGAGACTTTAATTACAATCACTGTAAGGCTAATGGCGCCTTGCTAGTTCGTAGCCATTAACTTAGCTGAAGGCTATTCTGTCTCTCGGCTAATGAGAGAGAAAGGCTTCGTACATCTAGTCGCTAGCTAGGTCGTCCGTACAACTGGGGCGAGTGCTTGTTCGTATCACGAGACCTGCCTTGTGGTGGCGCTAGGTCTGCGATCACACAGTGGCGACACGCGGGTCCGACATGTACTAAATGGACCGCGGCCGATTTAATCTACCACCTAGCAAGTGTGGTCTCTGGCGGTGACACCACATTCCTCCCCCGCAAATCGGCGAACGGTCGGGAGATAAGGCTTCCGCCCGCCGTGGGGAGGACCCCATGTTGACGTATGCGATGAGGTGGGGAGCCTAACAACAGGCGAGGCTGTGCCACCCGCACCCAGCCATTCGGTCCGAGGGGAGCTAGGAAACGCCTGAAAACCCAGTCCAGGGTGCACGTCAACATGCGGTGTATGCGCCCGTAAAGAAACAGGAGGGGCCGAAGGGTCGACCTCCATTGCGTCGGGGTAGCCGACGCGCGATGACGTCATGTGGTCCGGAGCGGGCGGGAGTTCCATGGCGGAGGACAGCTGGTCACGGGAAGCGATCGGCGGCGCGTGACCCTGGGAGGCGCTTGGCGGCTGCAGCGAAGCGTCGATGCGGGCGGCGCCGGCCGGAGGACCGGCGGCGGCGGCGGCGGCGGCGGCGGCGGCGGCTGCTGCGGCGGCGCGTCGCCATGAGGCAAAATGGAAGGCATCGTCGGTAACACCTGGGGATGAGGCGAGCCAGTAGATGGGTCCCCAGGGCGCTGACCAGACGGCACCGTCGCTGAAAGCAGACGGGGAGCGGCAGAACCCGTGCGACGACAGAGGTGCAGCTGATTGAGATGCCGACGCACCTCACCAGAGGCCCCCAAAACCAAATACATCGCGCGGCCGAGGCAGCGAAGAATGCGCCCTGCGAGCCAACGCCGTGAACCTCGATAGTTGCGATAAAATACAACGTCGCCTGGAGCAAAAGGAGGAGCCTGCCGCTGCAAAGGAACCTGACGCGGCGGATGCAGCAACGACATCAAGGTGCGATGAGGACGACCATGGAGCAACTCAGCCGGCGAGCGACCATCTCGGGGCTGAGAGCGATACGAAGACAAAAAGAGCAACAATGCGTCCTCCCGAGAATGCGACTCTTTCAATTTCAACATCTGTGACTTGAAAGTCCGGACCAATCGTTCAGCGGCACCGTTTGACTGAGGCGAAAATGGCGCGGATGTCAGATGTTGAATACCATTGGCCTGGCAGAATGACTGAAATTCTGCGGACATGAATTGTGGGCCATTGTCGGAAACAATAGTCTGCGGAAGACCTTCAAGGCAAAAGATAGCAGACAACGCTTGGATGGTGGCGGAGGACGTCGTGGAAGACATCCGGACAACAAAAGGAAAATTACTGAAGGCGTCGACCAGAACCAACCATCGAGCATTCCAGAATGGACCAGCAAAATCAATGTGCAAGCGTTACCAAGGGGAAGTGGCTTTTGGCCATGCAAAGACTTTCCGCGGCGGTGCGGATTGTTGTTCGGCACACGCCATGCAAGAAGAACACATATTCGTAATCGCAGCATCGATTCCGAACCAAGTACAGTGCTGACGAGCAAGTTGTTTCATTCGCACTATACCCCGATGTCCTTGGTGAAGAAGCCGTAAAACAGAGGACTGTAACGAACGTGGGACCATGACTCTGGACTGATCATTATCAGAACGTAACAACAAAACACCCATCGAACAAAAAGTCTCTCCTTGTGAGCAAAAAATCGGCGAACCAACGGATCCTCGATCCGAGACTTTGACAAAGGCCATTGCGTAGCAACAAAACGCAAAACAGTAGCAAGGACAGGGTCAGCAGCTGTGGCTGTAGCGACACGACGAAAATCAATCGGAAACGATTCGACCACTTCATCGGTTTCCGAATCAATGAACATGCAAGCAAGTTCGGAAGAATCGAATGCTTTATCCTCAGCAACCGGCAAACGGGACAACGCATCAGCATTGCCGTGCTTAGCAGTGGACCGATACAAGATATAGTAGCGGTACTGCGAGAGAAAAATAGACCAGCGAAGGAATTTCTGCGCTGTACGCGGAGGTACAGGCTTGTTCGGATGAAAAAGCGATGTCAAAGGTTTGTGGTCTGTGATGATGGTAAAATGACGACCATACAAGAAATCATGGAACTTAGTAACACCAAACACGAGAGCCAAAGCTTCTTTCTCTATCTGGGAGTAATTTCTTTGCGCAGATGAGAGCAATTTTGACGCAAAGGCAATAGGGCGATCATGCGAGCCAACTTTGTGCGCAAGCACAGCACCGATCCCGAAATCCGATGCATCTACCATCAACAAAAGGGGTTTCTGGGGATCGAAAGGCGTGAGGCAAGTATTAGAAAGCAACGCCGATTTCAACTGGCGAAAGGCGCGTTCGCATTCCGTCGTCCAGACGAACGGAACACCTTTACGGTGTAAGCGATGAAGCGGAGCTGAAATGGAAGAGGCATTGCGCACATTCACTCACACCTTGTGATTCTACATTGTTCAATGTTCTTGCGACCTCATCACGCAATGCGTGGGGAACATTGCGCACTCTGAAAATTTTCGGTTGCGCATTGACCTTCAGTTCCAATTGTGCTTCACAGTTTTTAGAGCAACCTAAGCCCGGTGCAATAATGTCTGCAAATTCGTCACATAAGCGAGAAACACTGTCTGAAGGCACAGTTTGATTCACTGATAGCACCTGATTTACAATAGACATGTTAAACAACTGAAACAAATCGAGACCAAACAAGTTCACTGCAGTAGAAGAACGAAGAACGTAAAATGACACAAGTTTTGTTTGTCCCTTATATGTTGCTAAAAGAGTGCACTGTCCTAACACAGGAATTGTCTGTCCAGAATAACTTTTTAACTGAACATTTGCGGCACGCAACGGAGGGGCGCCCAGTTGTTTGTACGTGTCGTGATTGAGCAATGAAACTGCAGCTCCGGTATCGAGCTGGAATGGTATCACTTTGCCTTCAAAGTCTAAGTCCACAAAAAGTTTATTGTCCTGCTGACGACAAGAGCGACTGGTTTGTGCAATTTGAACAGACACTGGTACAGAATCACTTGCTAATTGACGTGATTTCCGGCGACGTCGACGCACAGTTTGTGTGGGACGAACACAGGCACTGTTAGAGACAGTGGCACTGGACGAAGTGGAATTAACGACATGAGTGTCCATGGGCGAAGGTCCACGATCCTGAGTGTCCTTGGTTCGATTCCGGCGCGAAGCAAAGGGCCTAGAATGATTGTGATTGTCTGATCGGAGCTTTTTCTGGCAAACACTTTGAACATGTCCTTTCCTATTACAGAAAAAGCAAATAGCTTGGCGTGACGGGCAATGTTCACGCGAATGTCTAGTAGCACACCGCGGGCATGATTTCACTGCAATTGTGGGCTGGCGCGGCACACCTGGTTTATAACGCGGCGGCAGCTGCGTTTGTTTGCGCAAGGGCAGTTGACTGGGCCGCGCAGCTCGCCCGGCGGGCCGGTTAATGTTACACACTGCTGGCGAAGTTTCAAAAGATTCCTGAGCACAGTCAAGTGTGTCTTGTCTATCCAATATATCTATCACTTGTTGAAGGGAGGGATTAACTAGTTTCAAAATTTGCTCCCGTATGCGAACATCAGAAACGTTCTGTGCAATAGCATCACGTACCATTGTATCTGAATAAGAAAGGCCACAGTCACAGTCAAAGGCACAGTCCCTAGTAAGTCCTTGCAATGTGGCTACCCACTCCCTATTAGTTTGACCGGCCGAACGTTTTGTACGAAAAAACGTATACCGTTTTGCAACCACATTAACTGTTTCTTTGAAATAGGCATCTAAAGCAGACAAAATTTCCTCGTAGGACAGAGTTGCTACGTCGCGTCGGGGAAACAATTTCACTATCACACGGTAGGTGGACACACCGACACAAGAAAGCAAAAACGGCTGCCGCTCATTACCTTGAATTCTGTAGGCGGCGAGGTGGAAGGCAAACTGGCGGGACCATTCCTACCAAGTCTCGTGGTTCGGGTCGTAGTGCCTAAAAGGCGGTGCAACTGCGAGGTGTGGCTGCGGTAGCGGTGAAGCGGCGGCGGCCGCATCGGTTTGAATGGCACGTTGACCCTGGACGAGCTGTCCAAGGGCATCCAATAACGCCTGCATCTGCTGATTCTGCAAGCGATAAAATTCGGACAGTACATCTGGAGAATGTGGCGAAGCCATGACACAAATAAATTAGGGCAAAGTAAAACACAAGATCCTTTGTAGACTCGTCGCCATGTGATGTGTCGGCAGCTGGGCCAACACCTTGTATATCGAGATGGCTGAAAATGCACGCTAGACTAACGCAGACGGGCGTGAAGTACTGGAACAGGCTACGTAATTAATGCTATGAAGAAAAGTACGTAGCTGGATTAATACTTATCTTTAATCAATCATTGTGGTACATCGCTCTTGACAATACACAGGAGACTTTAATTACAATCACTGTAAGGCTAATGGCGCCTTGCTAGTTCGTAGCCATTAACTTAGCTGAAGGCTATTCTGTCTCTCGGCTAATGAGAGAGAAAGGCTTCGTACATCTAGTCGCTAGCTAGGTCGTCCGTACAACTGGGGCGAGTGCTTGTTCGTATCACGAGACCTGCCTTGTGGTGGCGCTAGGTCTGCGATCACACAGTGGTGACACGCGGGTCCGACATGTATTAAATGGACCGCAGCCGATTTAATCTACCACCTAGCAAGTGTGGTGTCTGGCGGTGACACCACAGATACTACCTACAGGAAAATTAAAGATACCTTTGGAGAAAAGAGAGCCACTTGTGTGAATATCAAGAGTTCAGATGGAAACCCAGTTCTAAGCAAAGAAGGTATAGCAGAAAAGTGGAAGGAGTATATAAAGGGTCTATACAAGGGCGATGTACTTGAGGACAATATTATGGAAATGGTAGAGGATGTAGATGAAGATGAAACGGGAGATACGATACTGCGTGAAGAGTTTGACAGAGCACTGAAAGACCTGAGTCGAAACAAGGCCCCAGGAGTAGACAACATTCCATTGGAACTACTGACGGCCTTGGGAGAGCCAGTCCTGACAAAACTCTACCATCTGGTGAGCAAGATGTATGAGACTGGCGAAATACCCTCAGATTTCAAGAAGAATATAATAATTCCAATCCCAAAGAAAGCAGGTGTTGACAGATGTGAAAATTACCGAACTATCAGTTTAATAAGTCACAGCTGCAAAATACTAAGGCAAATTCTTCACAAACGAATGGAATAACTGGTAGAAGCTGATCTCGGGGAACATCAGTTTGGATTCCATAGAAGTATTGGAACACGTGAGGCAGCACTGACCCTACGACTTATCTTAGAAAATAGATTAAGGGAAGGCAAACCTATGTTAGCGAAAGCTTTTGACAATGTTGACTGGAATACTCTCTTTCAAATTCTGAAGGTGGCAGGGGTAAAAAAACAGGTAGCGAAGGGCTATTTACAATTTGTACAGAAACCAGATGGCAGTTATAAGAGTCGAGGGACATGAAAGGGAAGCAGTGGTTGGGAAGGAAGACAGGGTTTTAGCCTGTCCCCGATGTTATTCAATCTGCATATTGAGCAAGCAGTAAAGGAAACAAAAGAAAATTTCAGAGTAGGTATTAAAGTCCAAGGAGAAGAAATAAAAACGTTGAGGTTCGCCGATGACATTGTAATTCTGTCAGAGACAGCAAAGGACTTGGAAAAGCTGTTGAACGGAATGGACAGTGTCTTGAAAGGAGGATATAAGATGAACATCAACAAAAGCAAAACGAGCAGAATGGAATGTAGTCGAATTAAGTCGGGTGATGCTGAGGGAATTAGATTAGGAAATGAGACACTTAAAGTAGTGAAGGAGTTTCGCTATTTGGGGAGCAAAATAACTGATGATGGTCGAAGTAGAGAGGATATAAAATGTAGGCTGGCAATGGCAAGGAAAGCCTTTCTGAAGAAGAGAAATTTGTTAACATCGAGTATAGATTTAAGTGTCAAGAAGTCGTTTCTGAAAGTATTTGTATGGAGTGTAGCCATGTATGGAAGGGAAACATGGACCATAAATAATTTGGACAAGAAGAGAATAGAAGCTTTCGAAATGTGGTGCTACAGAAGAATGCTGAAGATTAGATATGGGTAGATCATATAACTAATGAGGAGTTATTGAATAGAATTGGGGAGAAGAGGAATTTGTGACACAACTTGACAAGAAGAAGGGACCGGTTGGCAGGCAATGTTCTGAGGCATCAAGGGATCACAAATTTAGCATTGGAGGGCAGCGTGGAGGGTAAAAACCGTAGAGGGAGACCAAGAGATGAATACACTAAGCAGATTCAGAAGGATGTAGGTTGCAGTAAGTACTGGGAGACGAAGAAGCTTGCACAGGATAGAGTAGCGTGGAGAGCTGCATCAAACCAGTCTCAGGACTGAAGACAACAACAAAGAGTTTAAAGATCATTAAATAGCAAGACATCGGCTCTGCTTACGTATATTACATGAGTGTGATCTGACGTTACTAATGACTTTGTGTACTTTTTCCGCAAATGGTTTAGTTAGTAATTATCGAAACGTTTTTACAACTTTGAAGTAACAATGGAAAGCAACTATGGAAGCCTGATACTGGAAACCTTCCAAACTATTACGCATTTCTGACTTACGCAGCATCGTTTGGCAACGAAGTCAGCCTACGTTCCCTTGGTAATAGTAAAAGAATTCAGCCACACATAGTTGTTGTTTAGCGTAGCCAAGTGGTTGCCGGCACGGTAGCTCAGTGTCTTCGGTCAGAGAGCCAGTTGGCCTCTGTAATAAAAAAACTGAGTGGAAGGATCAACAAATGAGTTTGAACGGATGTCATTGTGACGTCCGCAACGACCAAACACAACGATCAACAACGATAAAGTGCAAAAAAGGAAAAGTTATTAGCGCACGGGATTATTACACTTAATGACACGGGTTCGCGCACGGATGGGTGCAAAAAAAAATTTTTTTTTTCCTCTTGATATATGCAACACGTTCTGAGACATTGTTACTCGTGGAAGTTAAGAATTTTCTGCAATATTACTTACATGTAAGAGCGCACTTCCTCAGTAATGATTTCGTGATTTCTGTGTGTTTAAAATACGAAATATGAAATTGTTGGTGATGAAATTACTGAGAGTGAAACAACCGACAGTGACTTTTATATTTTTTCTTGTCAGAAATAATTCACCATTTTTTCCGAATATGTTGTGATTTCCGAGTATGCGGTTGGACAGGAATCTAAAGAGCACAACTTAAAATTACTGGGAATGTAACTAGCAGCATTCGTCTTCATAATCGTGCTTGTCATAAGTCTTTATCTGCTATCGAATCCTCAACAACAATAGACAGAGATGAAAGATCTCCGCCGTAATATTTTTAGACTGTAGCACCAAATACGAAACATTTTCATTCATGAGATGCATGTTATAAACTTCGACGAACTGCAGGAGCTCTCGAAAACGCGTGTTTTTCAATTTTATTTTTAAGACGGAAATCGTTGACGTATCATATAGGGAAATGGCCTACTTAATCATTTGGATCTCTAAGAGCGAGTTATAACCACATTCCGTTTATCTTCTTATTCTTTTAGCACAGGCTATAAATACTTGCCAAAACTGTTCAATAAGTGCCTCTCCATACCCAGGGCCGGCAGCGGTGGTCTAGGGGTTCTAGGCGCTCAGTCCGGGACCGCGCGACTGCTACGGTCGCAGGTTCGAATCCTGCCTCGGGCATGGATGTGTGTGATGTCCTTAGGTTAGTTAGGTTTAAGTAGTTATGAGTTCTAGGGGACTAATGACCACAGATGTTAAGTCCCATAGTGCTCAGAGCCATTTGAACCACACCCAGGGTTGCTGTTTTTGTTTCAAATAAAATACCCATAAACGACAATCACAATATCAATCCTAAACACTCTTTCAGTGTCACTGAACTGTGAACCTACTAACCTCATTTTCGTCCTACATTTCCGCTGGTATTTTAGCAACACTTCGTACTGCAAAATCACAAGTTCGGTACTGCGAAGAATAGCGCGCCTGTGTCGTCAGCTAGCCGCTTTGTGTTCGTGGCGCTGTGCGCGCTGCAGTGCGCATGCGCGGATGTGCGGCTGCTTGCTTTTGATTGGCTTGCGCGACGCGAACCGACAACAGCGCTTCAGTTCTCTAGACCTGAACGGATCGCTACCGAAATGCATACTGAATAATGATGGGACTCTAATTCGAGTACTAGACCGTTCGGTGCTCTTGAATACGGAAACGATCTGCACAATGGCGGAATAGGGCCACTGGCGGGAGCGCGACTTCACGAGCTGCCGTACCACACGTCCAGTGCGGCTCGATCGGCTGACTGGGCCCCGAGAGTCAAGGCACGCCCAGCAGTCGAGGCTACGGTCGCGGGTGGGTGCTCGCCTCTGTGTGAATGGCTTCGAATTTTATTTTGATGCACTGAACTGTGCTTAAAATTGTCATTTGAAATTGTATAAATGTAAGTTTGATTCACAAGACACTTTATACATCTGACGTACGGCTTGGCTGTCATAAGAATGACGTCACAAGCCACCATATTAAAGAAAGCTATGTGCTGAAGACGGACAGTTTTTCTGGAAGCTGACGGCAGCAACAAGAGGTGGTTTGGTCTTACAGCTTCGGACGACACTGGCCACAGTATGGTGGCAACACTGTTGGCGGCCAAATTGAAATGGAGCAGATAAATCGTTTTATTTGTGCGGTAGGCAAAAAAAAATAAAAAATACAACGTAAAGTTTCTGTTGGTCTACAGAATGAATTTTCGCTGCACAGTGGGGGAGCTCTGATACGAAAAAAAGGTTTTTCTTCGACATTTAAACCATTAATATCATTTCAGGCGTCATAAGAAAATTTGCATCTGCAACCCTGGATAAAACGACAAAAATAAGTACATCCTAGTGAGTTGTGGCTTCAAGAAACTATTGTGGCAGCCTGAATTACCGAAAAAGTGACCACAGGAAAATCTTCTTGTGTATTTAGGATAGTCTAAACAGTAGGCGCCACGTCGTCAGAGACGGTTTACAACCGACCGACTGTCCCTTCGTCAGGCGACTCCACACGCCATACTGTATTTCAGCGTGGCAGTGCCCATCCACACGTGGCAGGGAATTTAAAAGCCTGTTTCAGATAATGATAGATTCTACTATTTTCCTAGTACTGCACTATCGCTTCACAAGTCGCTAATCGAACATGTTTGCAATATGGTTGCTCGGTAACTTGTTAGTCACAGGCCTACACTGGCAGTTACTGATGCTTTGTGCACACACATACAAACCTTGTGTGGCGACAGTCTCCAGAGACAAGATTTTATTTTATTCTATGTCATTATTATTGGAGCCTCCAATTCAGCGTGTGTGCACTTCGGGCATACGTCCGCAGCTCGTGGTCGTGCGGTAGCGTTCTCGCTTCCCACGCCCGGGTTCCCGGGTTCGATTCCCGGCGGGGTCAGGGATTTTCTCTGCCTCGTGATGCCTGGGTGTTGTGTGATGTCCTTAGGTTAGTTAGGTTTAAGTAGTTCTAAGTTCTAGGGGACTGATGACCATAGATGTTAAGTCCCATAGTGCTCAGAGCCATTTTGAACTTCAGGCATATTGAAATAAGTCAGAGAACATGTATAGGTCTTTAACTCTGTTAATTTGTTTATTGCCACATAACTGATTTGTAGTATAAAGTTCACATCAGTTACAAATATCTTTCTTTGTGTTGGAATTTACATAAAAGGTAGTGTAATATTCATCATTTGAATTTGCAGCTCCTTGTGTTGACCTTGTTTGCAGTTACAATCGTAGGATGTGAGGTCCGCTAGTTGTGCAAAACACCGATTTTTCTCACTACACAAACATGTTTCATCACCACTGTGCCATCATCAGTGGGTTTCTGTTTGATTTATTCTTTATACTTGGTGTGCATGATTTTTCCGGATCACTTGTGTATTATTTACTACAGGTGGCTTGTCTTGTTTTCGTGTGGCAAGCACTTTTATTCTCCGCATCATGGTGAGGTGTCGTGATGCACACGTAAATCTAACACGTGTTTTGGTGAAGTGAAAAGTGCTTTTACGACCTTATTTGTGGAAAATACGTGTTATATTTACGTGTGCATCACGACACCTCACCATGATGCGGAGATTAAAAGGGCTTGCCACACGAAAACATGACAAGCCACCTGTAGTAAATAATACACAAGTGATCCGGAAAAATCATGAACACCAAGTGTAAAGAATAAATAAAAACGGAAACCAACTGATTGCACAGTAGTGCTGCAACATGTTTGGGTACTGAGAATACACGGTGTTTAGCATAACAGGCGGACTTCACATCATATAATTAGTGTAATATTATGTGGTTGCAGGCGTAGAAGGTAAATACTTTCGTATTTCACCGTTTGGAGAAGTTCCCCGCAAATTTCGAGGCTCCATCAGACATTCTTTGCGACTGATACTGGAATATGTCGTTACATCAGCACTTGATACTGATAAATTCTGTCTAGAGTATTCTGGAGATATTAGAGGGGTTCACCAAATGTGCTAACTTTACAGAACATTCGAGTCATATATTATTCAATGATATCATTTTCAGTGGGTAGTGTACATATCATTCTTGGACTAAGACTGAAGAAGTTGGTAAACAGTGATACCAAAGTTAGTTCAAATGGCTCTGAGCACTATGCGACTCAACTTCTGAGGTCATCAGTCGCCTAGAACTTAGAACTAATTAAACCTAACTAACCTAAGGACATCACACACACCCATGCCCGAGGCAGGATTCGAACCTGCGACCGTAGCGGTCGCCCGGCTCCAGACTGTAGCGCCTAGAACCGCACGGCCATTCCGGCCGGCCAAAGTTAGTTGTCTAGTATAGATATTGGAAAGTTCCTTCTGTCAAATACAAATTGTGCCGTCATCTCACTCTGACTGTAACTTTTATGCAGTTGCTGCCTTATATACCCATTTCTAAGTGAAGTTATTGAAAAAGTATAATGTATATGTTCCTTATTCTGCAAACATAAAGGTCAAAATTTTAAGACTTGCAATGGCCTGCAATTAAGAGTTTAAATTTGTGAGCTACAGGTAAGAGATACTGGGAACGCATGCCAAAGAAGGGTTTAGAGAGGATGAGTTACTCTTTCACTATTCTCCACACTCAAGAGTCCAATTTAATGTTGATTTTACACCCAAGACATCGTCTTTGTGAGACGACAGGAAGTTGTCAGCATGAGCAAGCACTGATGGGAGCATGTACATTGTTAATGCAAGCAGTATCTGGCTCTCGTTCGAATATTATTTTCTGGAGTTGAGAACAAGCAGGCAGTTTGATCATTTAACATTAAATCTTGCAGTGGACCTTTGGGTCTTGAAAGCCATGTGCAGTTTTAGGAAAAGGAACATCTCAAAGCACTTTTGGGGAAAGACTGCTGGGCACAAGAATTTCTCTCATCGGTGTGCAATGCATTTGGTCGACGAGGCGAAAAAACTGGCTACCTGGTCATACCTTTTAGGCGCCTCTTGCCACAGCTGGGACAGGGGCGCTAAATCTCGGTCGTCCAGCCAAGGTGGTACTACAGTGTTGTAAACTCCCTTTGTGAACAGGGATGGCGGCCATAAAAATACACGAGTTTCCATGTTCACCATGGACCCGATGCTATCGGGGAAGCCGTCAGGCGGTGTTGTCCCTCTGCCAGGAGAGATGTTTGGGAAGCCTCAGGCCTTCAGAACAAGTTTAGAAGGAACATTTATGGTGACCCTGAAATTATGTATGTTGAGACACAGAAACACTTCTCTTAGTTTAGCCGGGATCCCTGTCAGACACCAGTAATGTTTGGGCCATCTAGATGATCTCCATGACAAATATGTTGTTCAATTTAGAGCTATACTGCCTAAAGTGGCCATGAAAAGAACACGTTGGGAGCGCAACATCTCCTCCTCTCTGAGAGGGAATGGCTATTTCTTCTGCAGAGAGAGGAATATTGTTAAATTCGATTAGGATTGGCCGAGGAATAGAGTAGACGTGTTAGAGGGGAGACATGGAGCTCGTGGAGTCTTCTGATTGGCACAAAACTTTGCGGGAGTGCTCTTGTGGAGTTTACCGAAGTTTGATGGAAAGTGAGGAGAAGAACAACTTGGTCTTCTGATTCAGACTCTGGTCTGGAGTGGGTCTTCTGATTCTGACTCTGGTGTGGAGAGGATTTTGGCCTTGACTTTTGTTATGAGTGAGTTGCACTTGGTACACTTACCTCAGCGTCATTTCGCTGTACCGACAGTTTGGACCTCAGTCATCTCTGACAATTCGCAGTGCCGAGGGCAATCTTATTCTTGACAGGTCTGCTGCCTTGACGATTGGTCTCCTTGTGTGCAATACTGTATCAGTGAGTCAAACTGGTTCCACGGTACGACCGACGAACGGGAATGTCACGCGTTGGAATCTGTCCAAATTTCAGGGCTCCACTAGAGAGTAATTTCGATCCGTCTAACAGATTGCCAGCCGCGACTTTGGCTATTTGCTGCCCGCGATAGTGAATTACAGGCGCTGCACACTGCTGCTCCGCAAACGCTTGAGCCACGACCGTCACATGGGACAGCGCCACACATTGATAAAAGGGGTATTGTATTGCTGCCCCGGCTTGTTAGGGCAAAAAGGATCACGGTCTCCCCCCTCGTCAGTTGTTCTCAGCTGCGCCAACGTGGTATAATTTCTGTGTAGCATAAATCCATCAAAGTCTATCCAGTGTTAGCTTATTTTTGATTGCATTATCCATGTTTTGAGCCAGAGTAAATAGTTCAGTCAGACAAACCTTAGTCTTTGCCAACCAGCCGCCACCCAGAGGACTGTTAACTGTTTGTGGCACAGTTGTACTGCCAACTGTTCATGTTTATTTGTCATCACGCTTAACATGTATTTTTTGTCCTATTTTTAATCAATAAACTTGTGCCATAACTTTTGTAAAAGATCAATCCCGTGTTGATATAATAATCACCCATCAACAATTGACTTGTGATAGGGCCACCATTTCGTTAGTATTATTTCAGCGTTCAAGTTCGATTACATTCTGATGAATGTTATAATCTATGAACAACAAACACAGTCAAGGGGCAAAATCAATTTTAGCAGACGCACGGGACAGGTTAGTCAGGTGGAAGGCTTAATAGTTAAAGTGAGCGCTGTCAGGGGGAAAACTCATAGTCGCCTGTCGCCTTCAAAACATACCGCAAGTCCAGTGTAGTCTTGCTGAATGAGCTCTTCAACTGTGGAGTAATCACTGAAAACGGCACTTTTTATCCGCTAGTGTTCCACATCAACTCTCTCTCTCTCTCTCTCTCTCTCTCCCTCCCTATTTAAAAAGATCTTTTCTCTTTATAAATACCGGATAAATTCTGAAACACAAAATAACATTTAGAAACAACTGACTTTCATTGATTAAAAAGGACTACGAACTTGTATCTGTATCACCAATTGCAGAAACTGTGGAAATGATTCACGGAGACGGTATTTTCTCCGTATAAAATAATTTGTAATACGAGGAGCGTTCAGTAAGTAATGCAGTGCATTTTTTTCTGAAAGTACCTTGGTTTTATTCAGGATTCCAATACACCAGATTATTTCCCTCTCTTTTGCCTACGAAACCCTAGTTTTCAACATAATCTCCGTTCAGTGCGACGGCCTTACACCACCTTATTGGGAGGGCCTGTCTGCCCACATGGTAGCTCTCTACTGGAGACGTCGAAGACAACGTTGTGCTTGATCAATAACCTCCCCATCATCCACCTACTGCTTCCCATGGAGTGCATCCTTCACTGGGCCAAACAGACGAAAGGTGTGAGATCCGGGCTGTAGGGAGGATGAGGAAGAACAGTCCAATGACGTTTTGTGAGCTCCTCTTGGGTGTACAGATTTGTGCAAGGCCTTGCATCCCCACAGAGAACGAGAAGTTCGTTAGCATTTTTTTGGCGACGAACACGCAGGAGTAGTTTTTTTTCCCCAGTGTTCTAAGGGTAGCACAAGACACTTCAGACTTGATCCATGAGGACACCAAACCTCTTCAGAGTCCCAGAAGACCACCGCCTTGACTTCATCGACTGAGGGTAAGACTTCGAACTTTTCCTTCGCAGGAGAGGCAGTTTGTCGCCATTCCATGGTTTTCCATTTTGTTTCTGGTTCGAAGTGATGAAACCATGTTTCATCGTCTGTGACGACGTTCGACAGACTCATGCCACGATCAGCCTCGTAACGCGCAAGCAATTCCGCACAGGTGGTCCTTCATTACTCCTCATGGTCTTCTGTCAGGTGGCGAGGAACCTAGTGGGCACACACCTTTGAGTATCCCAACTGGTGGACGAGTGTGTCAGCACTAAAGTGCGCGTCATTTATGACGGCGGCCGAGTTTAGGTTCGTTCTGCGCATCTGACGTCACAAACCACAGTCAGCCAATGAACAGAGAACGACGTTGCCAGAGCTCGACTGCAGTGCAGAGCGCGGACGAGTGTCTTCAGTTTTAGAAACGTTCAGTCATAAATAAAGTAATTGAACAAAAGCAATGTCTTGATAGCAGACTTTCTTTTATAGAAAGTTTGGAAAAAGCATTCTTTATTCTAATTGCTTCATATTCTATTAATTAATTAAACCAAACAAACAAAAAGCCTCCTAATAGCGATAGCAAGGAAAGGTGTTTGTGTCATTCTCAATAACCGCTTTTTCGTAAAAAAAACAGCGGTAATTGTTTATTTCCTATTGTACTTCGACGAAACGTGAGTAATTAATAGTCATACCAACATTGTTTGTCGGTATTTTGCGTGATCTTTTAAAGTCCTCCGAGAGTTGTATTGAATGACGAGCGGCGTTAGTGTAATGGTTAAAGTGTATGGCTGTTGAGTGAAAGGTTCTGAGTTCAATCCTTGTTCGGTGCTTAATATCTTCTTTATTTAAAAATAATATTGAAGTGTCTTACTTCATGAATTTTATTCGTTTGAAGGTAATTTTTTGAAATTTCTAGTGGCAACTAAAATTGACCATAAGGAAAGTATACGCTATGGACTTTTTACCTCTGCAAACTCTTCAAAATTTCGTGCAATGGTTTACTACATCTAATGCTGCACAATAACTGCATTGAACATTGAAACAAAATTAAGTCATTTCTGGGAGGAAGGTATCAGTCAAGACAATGTGTAAAAATCAAATTTTTGTGCCAAATAGTTTTTGTGAAATCGAATGATAAAGTGTGTCAAAGCAGTCGAAACACCATGTGTCTGGACAGGCGAGCAGTTCAATGATGACAAAATCGCGCACATCGCGGAATGCGCAGAGCACGTCTCTGTAGCAGCGAAAGGGTTAATGCGGCCGTGGTGGCTTCACTTCATAAACTGCGCGCTCCCCCCCCCCCGAAACGTAAGTTTGCGAACTATACTATGGCGCTGCTTCTCTTGGCGCGTACCACTGGCAACGCAGCAATCTCCCGCGTCTGGGCGGGCATGCGCGAACCGCCAAGATAAAAGACTTGAACTATAGCAACAGAGACGCTCAGTTGTGTTGCAAGGTGTTTCACTGTGATCTGTCGATCACCTCGAATAAGAGTGACCGTACGGTCCAAAACTGCAGAAGTCACAGTTGTGTGTGGCCAGTCGGCATGCAGTAGATCGGACAGGTTTGGGCGACCTGGTTGCAATGATGACAGACGGCCCCACTCAACGACCCAGCGTGCTTCAGTGTCAGGTCTCTGTAAACATTCTGCACATTCCTATGAATGTCTGGAATCTCTGGGTTTTTTTTTCCGAAAGAAACGCAATGACAGCTCTCTGCTTGGAACGCACCTCTGTTACAGACGCCATTTTGAAAGCTACGTCTAGCGCTGCCATCTACCGGAACTTCATAAAACTAAACGAAACGAAGCGGGAATATTGCGCGACATCCCGCAGCATAGTCCGCATTTTTTTAACCGAAATTGTCCGAGGAAAAATGTTTTGTATTACTTATTGAATTTATGTATAGAGTTTGTTGCGCCTAAAACATACACAGAGCAATTCTGTAGAGAAAAAGTAATGATCTGTTTACAATGGGCTAATTTAAAAATAAATGACAGTGGAACGTAAATGTGTACCGTTTTCAGGTAGATGCTCAACATTGTGAATAAAAACAGTAAATCAAAAATGTGTCAACCTGAAACACGTGGACGCACCAGCGGTCATTTCTATTGCTACATATCACCAGGTTTTCCAGTCTATTGTGCAAGTTTACCATGAGAAAGAGCACCGGATTCGCGATTGGAATGTGACAGCTTCACATTCCAATCCAATCAATCCATTTACGTTTTCCAAAGTTTTCCTGAATCGCTGAAGACGAATAGAGGGACGGTTCCTGTAAACAGAGCACGAATGATTTTTGTCCCCTTCCTTGTCCAACCGCGCAAGTGTTCCGCCCGAAATACCACATCGTTGACTGTTGTACATATCAAATTATGTAAAGTGTTGCAGTTTGAAGACTGGAATCCTTATATTCAACAATAGGGAGTGGTTGGTGATGGATGCCTTACAAACCAATACGAGAGGGACAACATTCAGGCGTTATTTTATTAGCATTTATTCGTTCAGTCTGCAATGCAAATTCCAGTGTTCAATGCAGAGGAGAGAGCGGATAGATGGAAAGAGTATATTGAAGGCTTCTATGAGTGAGAAGACTTGTCTGACGTGATAGAGAACGAAACAGGGGTCGATGTAGAAGAGATAGGAGATCCAGTATTTCAATCATAATTTAAAAGAGCGTTGGAAGACTCAAGCTTAAGTAAAGCAGAAGGGATCCATAACGTAACATCAGAATTTCTAAAATCATTGAGGGAAGTGGTAACAAAACGAGTATTCACATGGTTGTGTAGAATGTATGACTCTGGTGATATACCATCTGACTTTCGAAGAAATATCATCCACTCAGATCCGAAGACTGCAAGAGCTGACAAGTGCGAAATTATCGCACAGTCAGATTAACGGCTCATGCATCTAAGTTAATGCCAAGACTAATACACAGAAGAATGGAAAAGAAAGTAGAGGATGTGTTAGATGACGATCGGAATGTCTTTAGGAAAGGTAAAGGTACCAGAGAGCAGTTCTGACATTGCAGTTGATAATGGAAGCAAGACTAAAGAAGAATTAAGATACGTTCATTGATTTATCGACCTGGAAAAGACGTCTAACGATGTTAAAATGCACAAGATGTTGGAAATTCTGAGTAAAACAGCGGTAAGCTATATGGAGACATGGGTAATGTACAATAAGTACAAGAGCCAGGAGGACACAATAAGAGTGGAAGACCAGGAACGAAGTGATCGGATTAAAAAGGGTGGAAGACCGGGATGTAGTCTTTCGCCCCTACTGTTCAATGTATACAACGAAGAACAAATGATGGAAAGAGAAGAAAGAGAGGAATTAAATTTCAAGGTGGAAGGATATCGGTGTTAAGATTCGCTGATGACTCGCTATCCTCAATGAAAAAGAAGAATCACAGGACCTGCTGAATGGAATGAACAGTCTAATGAGTACAGAATATGGACTGTGAGTAAATCGAAGAAACACGAAAGTAATTAGAAGCAGAGATGAGAACTGCGAGAAACTTAACATCAGGATTGATGATCACGAAGTAGATGAAGTTAAGGAAATCTGCTACCTAAGTAGCAAAATAATCCGTGACGGACAGAGCAAGAAGGACATGAAAAGCAGACTGGCTCTGGTAAAAAGGCATTCCTACCCAAGAGAAGTACGATAGTATCAGACATAGGTCTTAACATGAAGAAGAAATTTCTGAGAAAGTACGAGTACATTTGGAGTACAACATTGTATGGTAGTGGAGCATGGACTGTGGGAAAAGCGGAACTGAAGAGGATCGAAGCATTTAAGATGTGTTGCTACAGACGGATGTTGAAAATTAGGTGGACTGATAAGACGAGGAATGAGGAGGTTCTTCGCAGAATCGGAAAGGAATATACGGAAAACACTCACAAGAAGAAGGAGGATGATAGGACATCTGTTAAGACATCAGAGAATAACTTCCGTAGTACTAGTAGGAGCTATAGAGGTCATAAACTGTAGACGAAGAGAGAGATTGGAATACATTCAGCAAATAATTGGAGACGTACGTTGCAAGTACTACTTTGAGATGGAGAAGCTGTCACGGGAGAGGAATTCGTGGCGGGCTGCATCAGACCAGTCAGAAGACTGATGCCTCAAAAAATTATTTCATTCAGACATCGACAGGGCTCTGCACTGTTTCATAACCGTGTGCAATAAAAATGTTCACCGAGTACTGCATCAGCCTGAGCAATTGCGTTTTATCGTCTCATGTAGGATCGTAGGACTTGGTAGGATGCTATAATAGATTTGACTGCCGCAAGAAAGACCATGTCAATATCACAATATCGTTCGTCATTCTTGCTTCATGTATTTTGGAACCGCTCTTTCGCTATGCGTCAATCTTACATAATATAGGGCAGATAATAGTGATTAGCACATGTAGACTGTGGCGTTGTATCTGTGTTGCTTATGATAAAGAGAATTGTGAAGCACGGTACTGCCACTGAATCTGTTCTTCTCAAACAACACAGAGGAGTCACCGAGGTCAGAGCCTCCATCCGCAGGACGAACCATCAGGAGCTCGAAGAGACTTCGGGATTGCAGCTGATCGTCGTAAACAAAAAGAGTTTATGACGACCGGCTGCAATCCCGAAGTCTCTTCGAACATTTAATTCACCGCGTAAATTTTAAATTTCATTACATCAGCAGTTTCACATCTACATCTACAAGTGTAGTCCGCAAATCACTTGAACAGCCTGACAGAAGGCACTTCCCGTTGTACCATTTGTTAGGGCTTCTTTTCATTGCGTTCACTTTTTCAGCTCTGGAATTATGACAGCATAAACACCTTTGTGATTGCAGTAAGAGTCTAACCTTATTTTCACATTCCCTACGGGAACAGTGCGTAGTACGTTCCTAGATTCTTCGCTTAACACTGGTTCTTGAAACCTTGTAAACTGGATTTCACAGAATAGATTACGTCTTCGTGACTCTGTCCCATGAATGAGACAAACCTGTGATCATCCGCCCCCTACTATTTTTATATGTTCCATATTCCTTGTTAGTCCTATTTGGTAAAACATCCACACATTTAACCGGTATTCTAGGATGTGTCGCACGGGTGTTTTGTAAGCAATCTCCCTTATAGATTGATTGCATTATCCTATTATCTTACCAAAGAATCGAAGTCTGCCGCCAGCTTTACCTACGACTGAGCCTAGGTTTCATTTCATATCCCTACAAAATTGTTCCACCCAAGTGTTTTTATGAGACTCATTCCAACTGAAATTGTAGGCATAGGACACTACGTTATTTTCAGACATCACATCAGTATAGATAATTTCATCATCTGCATTTCCCAAGAGCGCACTGAGAGAAACGTGTACTCTGTATTTTCTATCTAAAATAAAGAAACACTTAACATTGCTTAAGAAATGTGATTCCTTATGAGCGGATTTAGTCACGGAAATACAATGGTGTGTAAAAGATATCCGGCCGTTGGGGCCGAGCGGTTCTAGGCGCTTCAGTCCGGAACCGCGCTGCTGCTACGGTCGCAGGTTCGAATCCTGCCTCGGGCATGGATGTGTGTGTGTGATGTACTTAGGTTAGTTATGTTTTAGTAGTTCTAAATCTAGGGGACTGATGACCTCAGATGTTAAGTCCCATAGTGCTTAGAGCCATCTGAAACATTTTATAAAAGATAAGGACGAAAGTGACTTTAGCATGGTATCACACCACAAAGCAACACGGCTCAATGAAACTTGAACCATACATATAAATAGCGACTGCAGTGTAGTAACGAAGATAAATGAAACAAACACGCAATGAGATGAATATAAATGACAGCTTTATTCAAAGACAATAATTGCACTGAACACAGCGCGATTTTTTGATGGCTTCCTGAACATTAGGATAGGCAGGGTATGGTTCTTAATAGGGTGTGTGGCCACCACAGACGGCAGTGCTCCCATGCTGGCCACAAGGCTGGTACGGAATTCTTGTGCTTTGGCGTTCCATTCCTCCACCAGCGTGGTCGATAGCTGCTGGAAGGTCGTTGGTGCATGTGGGCGTGCTTCAGTCCCTCTTACCAACGCACCCTACACGTGCTCGACGGGGTTTAATGCAGGGGAAAGGATAAGCCAGTCCATCCGCCGAACAGCTTCTCGTTCCAAGATTCCCCCCCCCCCCCCCCCCACCAGCGCTGTTCGATGCGGTCGCGCATTGCCATCCACAAAAAATAGGCCACGTGTAGGTAACACTCGAGCTCTGAAGTTTCTGCACAAACTTATTTATGTATATTGACAGTTCACCTGCTTCGGAAATCGAGAATCGACCATTTTTGCCCGAAATCTACATTGATACTGGCAATATATCGGTCTCAGGAATTCCAAGACTTTCGAGAATGTTTTAGTTTTAGGTTTCAAGTCGCTTAACAAATGACATAATAAATATTTTTTGTGTGATATGATTACATATTCACAATTTTCTGATTTTTTTCCTTTATATGTACTGGAAACCTTGCTTCTCAATTTAATGATTTTTGGTCAACGGGAAGAACCCTTTAGGTTTCAACGAGTCAGTATGCGAGTATCAAAATAGAGGACATTAATAGCCGTGTCTTTTTATTCCATATACTTGTAAACTCAACTTTTTATACTGCCAAGGCACCATACAATATAAATTTCAAGTTGATATTACCGAGAAAAGGCGCCTTAAAAGACGGATGGACAGAAAATCAGATAACAAACGACAAAAAAATCGTGTTATATAATTACAGCACCCTCCTCATTAGTACACGTTTATATGCCAGCTAACTCCGCAGATGAAGAGATTGAAGAAATGTATGATAAGATAATACAAAATATTCTGATAGTTGAGAGAGAAGAAAATTTAACTGTTATGTGAAAGTGGATAGTGGGAAAAGGATGAGAAGGAAACATTGCAGGTGAATACGGACTGTCGGAAAAGAATTAAACAGGAAGCTGCCTGGTAGAATTTTGCATAAAGCACAATTCAATCATCGCTAACACTTGGTTTAAGAATCATCAAATAAAGTTGTATCCCTGGAAGAGACCTGAAGACACCAGAAGGTTTCCAGTTGAATATATAATGGTAAGACAGAGATTTCGGAACCAGATTTTAAAGTGTAGAATATTTCCAGCAGCAGATATGGATTCGGACCACAATTTGTTGGTTATGAACTGTAGATCAAAACTGAAAAAAGTGGAAAAAGTTAGGAAATTAAGGAGAAGTGACCTGGATAAATTGAAAGAACCATAGCTGTTGAGAAGTTCAGAGGGAGTATTAGACAAAGATTGAATAGAACGGACGAAAGGAATACAGTAGAAAACGATTGGGTACCTTTGAGAGATGAAATAGTGAAGGCAGCCGACGATCTAATAGGTAAAGAGACAAGGCCCAGTAGAAGTCCTTTGATTACACAGGAGATATAGAAAGTAAATAATGAAAGAAGAAAACTTAAAAACTCAGAAATTGAAGTAGGCGAAAGGGAATACAAACGTCTAAAACACATGATTGACAGGAAGTGCAAATTGGCTAAGTAGGAATGACTAGAGGACAAGTGCAAGGATTTAGAACCATATTTCACCAGGGGAAAGATAAATACTAAACGAAAGTTAAAGAAGCCTTTGGAAAAACGAGAAGTAGTTATCGCAGTGGAAAGAGCTCAGAAAGAAAACCAGCGCTAAGCAAAGAAGGGAAACCCGAAAGGCGGAGGGAGTATTTACAGGGTCTGTACAAGGGAGGTGACCGTGCAACAATACTACAGAAATGGAAGCCGACGTAGATGGAGATGGGATATATGATACTCGGAGATGAATTTGACAGAGCACTGAAAGATCTAATTCGAAACAAGGGTCCGGAAGTAGACGACATTCCTCAGAAGTATTGGCAGCTTGGGAGAGCCAGCCATGTCAAAATTCTTCCATCTGGTGTGCAAGATGTATGGGGGAGCATACAGTATTCGAAAAGAATGAAATAATTCCAATTCCAAAGAAATCAAGTGCTGACAGGTGTGAAAAATACCAAACTATCACTTTAATAGGTCACCGTTGCAAAATACTAACGCTAATTCTTTACGCAAGAATGAAAAAGCTGGTACGAGCCGAACTCGGGGAAGATCAATTTGGATTCCGAAGAATGTAGGAACACGTGAGGCATGACTGACCCTTCGACTTATTTTAGCAGATAGGTTAAGGAAAGGTAAACTTGCGTTTATACCATTTGAAAGCTTTTAACAATGTTGACTGGAATACTCTCTTTGAAATTCTGAAGGTAGCAAGGATAAAACACAGGGGGCGAAAGGCTACAACTTGTACAGAAACCAGACGGCTATTATAAGAGTCGAAGGGCATGAAAGTGAAGCAGTGGTTGTGAAGGGATTGACACAGCGTTATAGCCTATCGCCGATGTTATTCAATCTGTACAATGAGCAAGCAATAAGGGAAACAAAAGAAAAATTTGGAACAGGAATTAAAGTTTAGGGAGAACAAATAAAAATTTTGAGGTTTACCGATGACAGTGTAATTCTTTCACACACAGCAAAGGTCTTGGAAGAGCAGTTGAACGGACTGGACTTTATCTTGAAAGAAGGACGTAAGATGAATATCAACAAAAACAAAGACAATGGAATACAGTCGAATTAAATCAGGTGATGCTAAGAGAAACGAGACACTTAAAGTAGCAGATGAATTTTGTTACTTTGGCAGCAGAATAACTGATGATGGTTGAAGTAGAGAGCATATATATCATGGACTGTCAAAGGTAAGAAAAGTGCTTCTCAAGAATAGAAATTTGTTAACATTGGATGTACATTTAGGTGCTAGGAAGTCTGTTCTGAAAGTATACGTATGGAGTATAGCCAAGTATGGAAGTGAAACATGGGCAATAAATAGTTTAGACAAGAAGAGAATAGAAGCTTTTGAAACGTAGTGCTAAAGAAGAATGCTGAAGATTGTGTGAGTACTTAGCAAATGAAGAGGTACTGAACTGAATTGGAGAGAACAGAAGTTTGTGGTATAACCTGACTAGGAAAAGGGGTCGGTTGTCAGAACATATTGTGAGACGTCAATGGATCACCAATTTAGAACTAGAGGGAATTATGTGGTTTAAAATTGTAGAGGGAACGCAGGTGATGAATACAGTAAGCAGATTCAGAGAGATGTAAGTTGCAGTAGACATCTGAAGATGAAGAGGTCTGCACAGGATAGCGTAGCATGGAGAGCTGTATCGAACCAGTCTTCGGACTAAAAACGCAACAACAACAATTATAAATAAACAGTTTTTAGATTTTTTCCTTTACTTGTACTGCGAAATGTTACTTCTTACCAAATTTTATGATTCTAGGTCAAAGCTAAGCACGCTATAGCTATTGATGAGTGAGTATGCGAGTATCAAAAATGTGACATAAATGGCCGTATCTTTGCCTAGGAAGCTTAATTTATTATAATGCCAAGACACCTTATATGTTAGTATGTGACATAAATTACAACTAGTTGCTGAGAAAAAAGGGTTCCAACAGACGGACGAGAAAGCCAGACATTCATTATTCCACACTAAGGTTGTCTTTATCACATGAGGGGGTGCACAATGCTGCCACAAAGATTTTTGATCGCCTACCCAATGATAAAAAACGTCTGACAGACAACAAAGTTAAATTTGAAAGCAAACTGATAAAGTCCCTTAGAAGAATTTCCATTTATGTAATACGTAAAAGGTGGTGGATTTACTAATTCCAATCTACATTACAGAAAGATACTTATAACTGACCAGTATGTTGCTACAATTATATGTGAATATGTAACTGAAATGTAATATGAATGTAAGATAAGTCGTTCCACATCATTACGATTAATTATAAAAATCATCCATGGAACATAAAACTAACTAATTTTAGATTTCCAGTTATGTTGCTGTTGTAGTCTTCAGTCCGAAAACTGGTTTGATGTAGTTCCCCACGCTACTGTATCCTCTGCATGCCTTTTTATCTCCGAATAACTGATGCAACTTACATCCATTTGAACCTGCTTACTGTACTCGTCTCTTGGTCTCCCGCTGCAGTTTTTACCCGCCGCATTTATTATCGTTACCTACGTGACAATTCCTTGGTCTTCAAGATGTGTCCTATCAACCGATCCCTCCTTTCAGTCAAGTTGTACAACAGACTTCTTTTTTTCCCAAGGTAATGCAGTACCTCTTCATATATTATTCGATCTGCCCAGCTAATCTTCAAAATTCTTCTGTATCATCTAATTTCAAAATATTCTATCTTTTTCTTGTCTGAATTTGCTTGTCGATCACGTTTCACTTCCGTACATGGCTACATTCTAGACAAATGCCTTCAGAAAAGCCTTCCTAAGACTTAAATTTATATTTGCTGTTAAGAAATCAATCTTCTTCCGAAACGTTTTTCTTGCCATAAGGTGTTTGATTTTCGCTACCTGTCTTTACCTCTGCTACCTAAGAATTTCGAAGAGTGTATTCGAGTCAATATTGTCAGTAGCTTTCTCTACGTCTGCAAAAGGTATAATCATAGTTTTCACTTTCTGTAATCTGTATTCTAAGATATTTCTCCGGGATCCAAACTGATCTTCCCCGAGGACCGCTTCTACCAGTTTTTCCATTCTTCTACACATAATTCGTGTCAGTATTTTACAACCAAGATTTATTAACTTGATAGTACGGTAATTTTCACTCCTGTCAGCACCTGTCTTTTTTGGGGGGGGGGGGGGGAAATTGGAATCATTACACTCTTCTTGAAGTCTGAGGGTATTTCCTCTGTGTCATACATCTTGCACACCATGTGGAACAGTTCCGTCATGGCTGGCTCTCACAAGTATATCAGCTGTTCTGAGGGAATGTCGTCTACTCCTGGTGCCTTGCTTCCACTTGCGGCTTTCAGTGCTCTGTCAGCTACTCCTCCCAGTATAATATCTCTCATCTCATCCTCATCTACTACCTCTTCTCTGCCTACAACACTGCCTTCAAATTAAGTCACCTTGTACAACCCCTCTATATATTACTTCCAGCTTTCAGGTTCCTCTCCTTTGTTTACTAGTAAACAAGCAAGTAGCAAAGCTCCACGTTCTGGTGCAGACGGGCCATTCGGAACCGACCAACCGCCGTGCCATCCTTTGCGAAAGGCGTCATTCGGATTCGGTACAGAAGGATATGGGATCAGCACACCACTCTGCCAGTCATCCCTTCTAGACCTCGGAGCCGCTACTTCTCACGCAGATAGGTCCTCAGTTCGCCTCACAAAGTTGAGAGGATCCCATTCCATTCTCCCCACCAAGGAAAAATCCCTTGCTGTACCAGGTATCGAGACCGGCCCATCCGAATGGCAGCCAGACAGACTGACCACTGAACTATGGAGGTTTACTAGTTTTGTAAGAGTTTCCTTAAATCATTTAAAGCGGATGTCTGCTTGGTTTCTTTGAAATGGACACAGGTCATGCCCATTTCTTTCCCTCTCCTTCCCCAATCAGTAATGACGTTGTCGTAGACGTAACGTTAAATCTAAATCATCCTTAGCTCATTTCTTACTTTGCTTAGTTATTTTATATCAGCGTAAGCTAGTCTTCGTTTGGATGGTTCAAGACAGAAATCTGCAAGGAGAAAGTGCAAGTGCACATTTTCAATAATTAAATACTCGTAATAAAGGTAATAGAGAAGTCAGCTACAATTTGAGACATATAATGTCCACACGGTCTGCAAAATGTGTTGAAGTTAACATTTTCCTTTTGACCATGAATTTTGAAGGAAAAGTGAAAATAATTCCGAAGTTACAATCTTCATTTATCATCACCTGCCTCGTTCTCCGTCTTGACAATTTCGAACAGTTTTATGTGGCGAAAGCGTTGAAAATGTGTAGGCGTACATGTTTATACAGTTCCCCTTACAAACTTCTGGGACTTGTAGACGGGGCTAAGTAGAGAAGATTCTGAATCGGATCCCATGTTCAGAAACGCACGGTTTCCGTGCTACAGCCGTTTGAAACCATGTTTGCTAGGTAGGTATGCAACAGTGTAGTCGTGCTGGCGGTGGTGGGGTGGGGTGCTTACACCGGACCGGCTGATGTCATTTGACGTCTCTCCTGCCTCTCTAACCTAGTTAGTGCCTCATTCACATGTCTGTGAGTCTTACAGCAATATAGTTGAGCACGCGTTTGCAGAGTACACCGACTACAATCTCCATGTCATTTTCGGGAAGAACGGTACCAACGGTTCGGACACAAAAGGATAGGCAGAGTTGGTCAATTCTGATGGTCTCCACGATCACTGGATTTGACTCCATTGGACTTTTTCCTCTGGGACAGAATGAAGAGTTTGTTTTATCAGACTCCTGTGAAGACAGATGAAGATCCGGTGGCATCTGTTGTGATCACTGCAGGACAGATTGCAGAGATACCTGGTGTGACAGAGCGTGTATACCACAACATCATTTGTAGGTACAATGTGTGCACTGGACTTGGTCGGCACATCGAACCTTACTTGTAGTGGATCGTAATGCTAACCCTCCTTTGAAAAGGACAGAAACTGTTTAACCGTAAACAACAGTGTTTGTGAAAACTGATTAAGTTTCCTTTTTGTGTCTTTAGTTATTAATATTATGTCTCCAACCTAGTTGTCAAATATGTGGGGTCTAGGAAGCCTGCTTACTCTGATCACTAGACAACATTCACACAAATCGTATTAATGATTTTTATTACACAAATAAAACATACAATACTTAACTTGACAATTACACAGATGTGTCGCAAGCAAAGGGCGACATACGAAATATTAAATCTTCTTCAGTATAAACAATTCCAAGTCTGAATTACACTGAGTGTACAAACGAAGTAACGAGTGTTGACGCTTCTATCCAAGTCGCTAGTCCTGAAGCTACTGTTCAACTGGGGCGTCGACAGTCGGTTGGGGCACTTATGGCCTCCTCACATAGGGGCCTCTGCTGGAGAGGGGTCGGTCAGCGTGCGATTGGCTGACTTCTCACAGCCATCTCTTCTCTGTCGTTCCCTACTGGCGAATCGGCGCTTGACCTAACGCCATAACAATTAATGAGTGGAACTGTAAAGCAAATGATGTACTGGGTCACGCCTGACAAATTACCGATAAAAGTGGTCGCGTTGTCAACATATTTTCAAGCGGATTAGAACGGGAACAGTAAGTTTCCAGACATGGGTTCCAATTCAAAATATTTTCTAGTCATTCCTCCCTACAAAAAGTTTGTGGGGAGAATTTTGGAGCACCCTGTATAATGTTTTCCCTGTTAGAAAGGGTCATACTATAACATCAGGATGTACGTCCCTTACCTCACGAGACACGGCATGAACACATTACGCGCGTGCTCACTTGTCGCCCAAAGCAAATGACAAATCATAATAACTGCAATATATTTCACACTCAATTTCCAGCGGTATCTGGCTAGGGTTGTGCAAGCTGATGAGTCCAGAAATGGTAACGGAGCACAGTCTTGTGAGTCGCTTAGCAGGACGGAAGCGACGGGTATTCTGCCGCAGCCGCGACTGCGGGGCGCTTACCTCGTTACGTCTGCAGGTCGGCTGCGTGCATTAATTTCATTTGCTATTATCCTCGCAGCCCCGAGATAGTGCCCGTGTGGAAGAGGCGCCGGCGCGAGAAGGGGGCGTGGCCTGCAATCGGCTTTCCGGCAGCGGCCCAGCCCCAGGGCACTCTTCCCTTCCGCGGCTCTCTCTCCCCGCCGTCTTTTATTCAGCCGGATCGGCTTAGGCGCGAAGACCTCCACCGGTCCCCTTCCCGTGACTGGCAAAACGCCGACTGCCGAGCGCAGCACCGCAGTAGTGGGAGAGCACTGAGAAACAGGGCCTGGCAGACGCGGATAAATTTACTTACACACACATTCTCTAGTTTGATAGCTAATTCCATGATTCATAGGTCGTTTACATTGTTTCCGTTGGGATGTTTTGGAACAAGTAGGTTTGCAGGATATGTATAGTTAGTGAAATGGAATGAGTTATTTTACATTCACATCTCAGATTATTTTGTACATATGGTTACATCCTGAACATTTTAAGGGTCTTTTTTACAAAAAGAAAAAAAGATGTACAGATGTTAGTAATTCCTACCCACCACCTTTTACATATCACAATAATAAAAGGAACTGTCAAGCAGAAACTTCCTCAGTCTGTTTTCAAATTTTACTTTGCTGACTGCCAGACTTTTGTATAACTGGGTAAATTACAATTTTTTGTTGGAGCACTGTGCACCCCTTTTTGTGCTAAAGACAACCTTTGTAGAGTAAAGAACGTCGTTTCTCCTTCTGGTATTATAATTACGTACATCATTGTTCACGCTGAACTCTAATCGATTATTTACAACAAGCTTCATGGAGGAATAAATATACTGTGAAGCAGTAGTCGGAATGCGCAGCTCCTTAAAAAGATACTATGTAAGCTTCTGCGACCGGCCTCATGAAGATTAAAATTCTTCATGGTGTTATACCGCGTCATCGTATCAAATACTTTAGTTATAAACTTAAAACCAACGTTTCGACTATATTACAATGGCCTTCGTGAGAGCCCTGACGAAGGCTGCGGTAGTGCGGTCGAAACTTTGGTTTTTTGACACAATATAACACTCAGAATAATTTTAATCTTCCTTAAACAGACGTCGAAAACATGATCGCGGGTGAACACCACATATGTACAGAATTTCTTTATATCTATGGCTACATGCCGACAGATTACAGAGAACTAAATTCTTCATTTGCTCAAAATTAGCAACAAAAATGAACATATCAGTCTTTGGCACCATCGGTGAACTATACTTTTCTTGGTATACACGCTGCTGCTGAATTATATTTAAATGATATAACCGGCAAACGCATTTGTAATAACGATGTTAGTTTCAATTTTACTTTACATTCCTACCTATCAGAAATGTTATAAAGTATATGGCCTAAGATTATTGATCGTCTCCGTATTTGTTTTAGCACGGTCATTCTTCAAATCGCATCGAATTCCACTTCCACAAGTGTATGTTCATTATGCACAGTGATCTCTTATGTCATTGTTGTCTCAATGACAGTTCACTTCCTTCATAATCTTCTTCCACAATGGGCTATTGTTTCATTCGCCTTCTCCTTGAAGACGATCAGCTTGATGTCGGATGGTTTAGCTAAAACGGCACAAATCGAGGGTGCTCGACCGCCACTGACAGCTTTAACTCGCTGCCAGCATAGCCTGACTTCTTTGGCAGAGATCACTGAGTGCAGGATACCGTCTACTTTTGTGTACGAAAGCAGAAATAGCAGAAGGAATTAGCGACGCTCGAAACAAAACTGAGCACGGCAAAGATGACAAAAATGGCGACTAAAACGGCAGTGTACACAAGACTGCATGCTGAGCAAGGGTTGGTAGCAACCCAAAATAATTGTCGTATGCAGTAATGCAACTTTAGTCGATTCTGCGACTCCCTTCAGCCACCGAGCGATTGCGCTAGTGCGGGATTAATAATTCCACTGTCAAATGGGCCAATATGGTGATGGAAATAGACATGTTACTGTCGTGGTTTCGTAAATATCTACGTTCGTTGGAATTCGGAATAGCGGCTGTATCTATGGCCGTGTACGCATTTACATGTATAATATTTGCTTAACAATCTTAACAATATCGAATGATCGAATTTCCAGTAACAATGAATAAAAATGGCGACTGTCATAAGTAGTAATTACGACGCTTAACTCTTGTTGTTGTTACCATCACCAGTTTCCACTACAAGTGGCGGATACTCTCGCTCATCGTCTTTAAGTCTACACTAAACACCATTAAAAGTATCTCGCTTTTGTGTATTTCTCGTTCTTACTGGCCTGTCACAGAATGTTTACCACCAAAGTCTTTTCGTGACAATGAGGCGCTTACATGTGTTTCTCCATATTATGTGTTTTGTGCAGTCAGCCAGTTTATAAATGCTATGACTTCTGCTACGACCAACATGTGTCTTGAGCGAAAATTTCATGGATTCAAGCATCTATTTTAAGATTCGTTTCACGTTTCATAATTAGTGAATGAAGACGTAAGTTTGAGTCTGTGGCGTCACCTATCTAATGTATGACGCAATTTATTCAACCGATATGAAGCTAATGCAAAATAAGAAAGTAATATCTATAATATTATAAGTCTTTTGTCGAGTCTGATAATATTTTTGTCAAATATTTTAAATATTTTCCATTTATATCAGAGAAAGAATATTATATTTCAATACGTTCTCCACGAAAGCATGGAACTTCAAGTGAAATATATATACACTAGAACCATGTTGCTCGCCCCTGTTTGTTCTCTGTTTTTCGCTTGTCTCTCTCTCTCTCTCTCTCTCTCTCTCCTGCGGATCGATGTATGTATAACTAGCTATCTGTATGAGCTTTAAGGTTGCAATATATTGTTAATTGAAAGTATCTTATGTTTCCTCTCAAAAGTACCTCTCCCTACACGTGAAGTTTATTTAAAGATAATAATATTGCTGTCGATTGCCTTCGACTGTTTCGGTGGCACTGAGTCCGCCATTACGTGTACTAAAAAATATTTCAGTATTTGCGAGATTCCCTCGCAAAGGAAAATAATTCCAAGTGCATTTATGAATTTTTACAGTCAGTTTTCAATATTAATGTTAGTTAATATTTTTGATTACGAAACTTATTCAGAAATTTAACTCCGCAAGGCTTAGGTGAGGCTTCACCTCTGGTTTAAAATATTTTCAGTTAATTCAAAGGATCAAAATTTAACTCATTTTTTGGAATTATTTTAAAATATGCAGGTGTTTGTACCATTCTTTCTTTCTGTGTAAAATTAGATTAATTTACTGGTAAAAGAAATCATTCGATGCTCTATATTATCGCTGGGTTAGTTACCGGTTACGTTACGTTGTCATTCATTGAAAGAGAGCGTAACATTTGTATTAGTAATAAATAACTTTTTGCCTGCCTATTGAGATTAAGTCACGCGACGTTTATTTAAGACGCATTTACTCGCGCTCAAAATATACGTGGCGTTCCCAAAACCAATATGCAGAATTTGAACTGCTACGTTATATTATTATCGCTGTATGTTGTGACTGACGCCTGCGTGCGTATTTCAAACCGCACGTAGCAATCTGCATTGACGCATACGAAATAACTGAATTAATTCAACAACACAACAATTACGCAGAAAGGAGGCAATGGTACAAGTCTCCGAGCAGTATTAAGGCGACGTACGGTTGAGCAACTAAAATAATAAATTCGAAATATTCCGAAAGCGTCAAAAATTGAGTTTACGCATTAGGCCCGTTTCACACTGGGACACTGGTGACGGTCACCAGCGACCGTCACCGACAGAGATGCATTCGTTTGAATTGGAGCATTCACACCGAGACACCACATGGTCTCACCGAGCCACTGTGACCCAGCAGTGACTCAACCTCGCCACATGTGACTGACACCGTCGCTGTGTTCACAGCAGTCACCGCCGGACATGCATTAGTTTGGATTGGAGTGTTCGCACTGGGACACAGATTAGAGACACAGCGCTGCAGATTTGCCAACAGACAGGCAGTCATTTCTGAGACAGTGCCGCGAAACATTCACACTGTAGCCATGAGTTTAGATTTCATCAAGATTTAAGATTTCATAAGTGAAGTAGAAAGTCGTCCCGCTATTTGGGACGTCAAAAGCGATAACTACAACAACAAAGTGGTGGCTAGGAGGGTAGTAACCTTTAAGCACATTTGCATCCCTCGCCCACTTTTCTTCTGCGTCTTACGGCGTTCCGCCTTATGGTCCAAAAAATAGAGTTAAGATATCATTCTTAATTACAATTATTTACGCGTATGTGGCTACTGAACCGTGAAATTTACTTTCAAAATCTTTTCTTAAGGAATTTACTTTATTTACTAGCGATTCATCAAGAACAAAAAAATGGGTTCAAACGGCTCTGAGCACTATGGGACTCAACTGCTGTGGTCATAAGTCCCCTAGAACTTAGAACTACTTAAACCTAACTAACCTAAGGACATCACACACATCCATGCCCGAGGCAGGATTCGAACCTGCGACCGTAGCGGTCGTGCGGTTCCAGACTGTAGCGCCTTTAACCGCTCGGGCACTCCGGCCGGCCATCAAGAACATTAACACATTTAAACACACTAGGTGAGCATGGAAGTAGTTGCCAGGGAGTAACTGATGAAAATGAAATTACCTTTAACAAATGGGAATTTTATTCATAAAAGCTTTTTCAAAAACTGATTTAAAATTTATCAGCAGAAAAGTTCCCTCGAAATACCAAGTTACAATTTTATTTAGAGGCAGAAAGAACAATACTGACAGCATGAGCCTTCGGGCTGAGAAGCTTGCCGCTCCCTTTCAACACGGCCGTAGTCACGACCGCTCACAACAACCTCTGAAAGACTACACTGGTGCAAATCTGCAACACACCAGATTACTTTAAACTAAAAATTTTAACAACTCACACAAACACATTAACTATGCACCCCGTAAGAGGGATGGAAGGCTGGCAACTTTATAAAAATGACTATTTGAATAACACCCGTGAAACTCAGACTAACACATAGTAGCACTCCGGACGGCAGATAGACGCTGACTGCCCCACACTGACCCAGCTGACCAACTGACTAGACTCGCCGACATTGACAGACTGACCAACCGCCGAGTTTTTTTTCCCTTTATTGTTATTTTTCACCTCATACTAAGGTGGGCTGGCAGCGGATAAATCTACTCCGCTCTTCAGCCACAAGCATTACAATAAAAGAGAAAATGAAGACAGAAAAATAACAGATTGGTGGTTAAAAAACAGTAGATACAAAAATTAAAAACACGAAGCCGTTCACACTCGACGAAAAAACACGAAAAACTGTCGGCACTGCGCACAAACACGGATGACTTAGACGGTACAAGTGAACGAAGGAGCGTGGCGGCAAAAAACACTAAATCACAAACACGATGGCACACACACAGGAAACTGATGGCGATGATCTCCGGCGTGCGAATGTCCACTTAACGTGTGCGAGTCTGGGGACCTGCCAAGAGGGGAAGAAGGTGGTGGGGGAGGGAGAGGGGAAAGCAAAGATGCCAATGGCAGAGGAGATGGTGGGAGGAATGAAGGTATGGGGGTAGGGGAAGCCCGGGGGAGGAGGGGGGAGAAAGAGAGGAGGGAGGGAAGGGGAAGAGAAGGGAGAGAGGGTGTCCATAGGAACAAACACAGGAAGAGGGAGGGAGTATCAAAGTTGGTAGGCGGGTTGATGGAGGGGAGGAGGGCATCATGAGGGAGGGGGAGCCGTGCGCTGTGGCCGTGCGGTTCTAGGCGCTTCAGTCTGGAACCGTGTGTCCGCTACGGTCGCAGGTTCGAATCCTGCCTCGGGCATGGATGTGTGTGATGTCCTTAGGTTAGTTAGGTTTAAGTAGTTCTAAGTTCTAGGGGACCGATGACCACAGAAGTTAAGTCCCGTAGTGCTCAGAGCCATTTGAACCAAGGGAGGGGAAGCTTGCGGAAGCCATCTTGGGAGAGGGTATGGAGAGTGGAGAGATGCAGAGCAGGTGGGATGTGGAAATACAGGCGTGGCAGCAGACGGGGGCGGGAGAGGATGGGAGAGACAAGCAGGTGAGGAGGATCGAGTTTACAGGAGGTGTAGAGGATCTGTATCCGTTCGAGGAAAAGGAGGAGGTGGGGGAACAGAATAAGGTCATACAGGATCCACGTGGGTTAGGGGAGACGGATGTGATATGTGAGGCAAAGAGCATGGCGTGGGTGGGTGTAGCAGAGGACAGGGTGGATGAGGGATTTATAGGTGTGGAGAATGGTTGAGGAGTCCAGACCCCATGTACGGCCAGAAAGGAGCTTGAGGAGACGGAGTCGGGAGCGTGCCTTGGCTTGGATTTTCCGGAGGTGGGAGGTACAGGAGAGGCAACTGTCAAGGGTGACGCCAAGGTACTTAAGGGTGGGGGTGAGGGCGATAGGACGGCCATAGACAGTGACATAGAAGTCGAGGAGGCGGAAGGAAGCGGTGGTTTTGCCTACAATGATCGCCTGGGTTTTGAAAGGATTGACCTTAAGCAACCACTTGTTGCACCAAGTGGTGAATCGGTCAAGACGGGACTGGAGAAGATGTTGGGGTGGGGTCGAGGGCAAGGAAGGCGGTGTCATCGGCATACTGGAGAAGGTGGATGGGGGGTGAAGGTACAGAAGAGGGGAGAGGACGGAACCTTGGGGCATACCGGTGGAGGGGAAGAAGGTGTAGGAATCCATGTTATAGATGGTGACATAGGAACGATGTTGGGAAAGAAAGGACCCGATCAGACAGACGTAGTTAATAGCAAGGGCGAAGGTTTGGAGCTTGAAGAGGAGACCAGAATGCCATACACGGACATAGGCGCATTCGAGATCAAGACAGAGGAAGATAGCGGAGCGACGGGAATTAAGCTGTTCGGAGAGGAGATGAGTGAGGTGAAGGAGAAGGTCATCGGTAGAGAAGGACGACCGAAAGCCACACTGGGTAATGGGAAGGAGGCGGTGCTGGCGGAGATGCTGGTGGATGCAGTGGGTAAGGATGGAGTCCAGGACCTTGCTGAAGACTGAGGTAAGGCTGATGGGACCATAGGATGAGACAGGGGACGGCGGTTTGTCGGGTTTAAGTAACATCAGGATGCAGGAGGTTTTCCACAGGTCGGGGTAGTAGCCGGTAGAGAGGACTACATTATAGAGCCGGGCCAGACTGGAGAGGAAGGAGGCAGGAGCTTCACGAAGGTGGCAATAGATGACACAATTGTGACCAGGAGCGGTGTTACATTTCGTGTGGAGTGTAGCGATGATATCCTGAGTAGTGATGGGGGCATTGAGTTCGGTGTGTGCAATGTTGTCCAAGTACTGGAAACCAGGGGTGAGGGGAGGGACAGAGGTGTCAGTTTGATTGTGGACATCCGGGAAGAGGGAGTAATCGAACTGGGGATCGTAGGGGATGGTAAAGACATCAGAGAGGTAGGAGGCGAAGTGGTTGGTCTTACTAAGGTTGTCGGGGAAGGGTTGATCATCATGAAGAAGAGGGTAGTAGGGAGGGGGCTTAGATCCGGTAAGGCAGCGAAAGGCTGACCAGTACTTGGACGAGTTGATAGAAAGTGTAGCATTAAGATGGGTGCATGTCTGTCGCCAGTCCCGCCGTTTCTGAGCTGTGAGCAAGTTTCTGATGTGTCATTGTAGTTGCCAGTGGCGTCGTAGTGTGTCCGGATCATGCATGTGAAGGAAGGCACGGTAGAGATAGCGGGATTCTCGAAGAAGGAGGATGGCCTGTGGGGGTAAAGTAGGACGGTGGGGGTGAATGGCAATGGAAGGGATGTGGCCTCCACGGCCTCAGACAAGGTCTGCTGGAGAAAGGAGGCGGCACAGGTAATATCATCAGGGTGGTGGTAGGTGAGGGGGTGGCTATCGAACTGGGTAGAGAGGAAATCCCGGTAGGCATTCCAGTCGGCACAGGAATAATCATGGACGTATTTCGGGGGAGGGTCAGTACGAGGGTCAGGATGGGGGCGACGACCATCTAAAATGGTGAAGAGGACAGGGAGATGGTCACTACCAATGGAGTCCAGGACATCCACCATTATGCGACCAAGGAGGTTAGGGGAGGAGAGGATGACATCGGGAGTGGAGTTGGGTTCAGGGCGGGTGTGCTGGGCAATGGGGACGAAGTCGCCTTGGAGGGAGGAGAGAAACTGATGCCACTGCCATAACTGGGTGGCGGAACGACTATGGATGTTAAGGTCGGCGGCGATCACGTAGGAGGAGAAGGTACGGTCAATGTGGGAGAGGAAGTCAAAAGGAATAGGGGCGTTGGTGTGGACATAGATGGTGGCACAGGTGATGGTAAGGCCAGGGAAGAAGAGACTATCGATAAGGTGTTCTGTGGGGTTGGGAAGGAGAGTTTGGAGGCGAGCAGGGATCTGGCGGTGGTGGCCAATGGCTACTCCACCACGTGCTATCGGGAGGGAATTATCAGAGCGATGAAGGAGGTAGGGCGAGGTGTGTACAGTGTGTGGGGGGTGAAGAAAGGTTTCATTGAGGAGGAAGTCATCCACACAGTGGTTTGCGAGGGTGTGCAGGAAGTGGTTCTTGTTGGCAGGAAGGGAACGGATGTTATTGAAGAAGATACGGTGCTGTCACGCCATGACAGGGAATTAAACGAGGGTGTCGAAATGGGAGAAGGTGAAATGGGCCTGATTATGGGAGTAGATGGCATACATGTTGAGGTGGAAGATGGAGTGGGCGGTGAGGGATATCTGTTAGAGGGTTTGTGGGCGCTGGAAAGGGTGGACATTTTGGAGGACGATGGTGAGGAACCTGATGATGTCCTCAGTGGGGGGGGGGGAACGAAGGGAATTGCCAGGATGGGTGGGGGTGTCCAGAGGGCGGACAGAGACGGTGAGTTCAGGAGTGGTGGGAGGGGGTCGGGCCTTACATTTCTGGGAGTAGGTGGGATTTGGGAGACTACAGGTATTGCAGGAGGGAGGGGACTGTAGGTTGGGGCACTGCCAGATGAAATGCGCCTGTTTACAGTTCGGGCATACAGGGGCCTCAAGGCACTCAGATGTAGTACGTGTGTTGTAGCGCAGGCACCTCTGGCAGTGGAGGGATTGAGGACGGGAATGGGAGGGGTCGACCTTGTAGCGTTGGTGGAAAAGGAGGGCACCCTCCTTCAGGAGACAGTCAATGGATGGGGCATGCTCTGAGAACACCCACATAACGCGGGTGGGGCTGGCCGGGTTAAAGATGCGGTGGACTGCCCATATTTCCAATGAGGGGTGCACCTTGAGCTCTACCAACACCTCCTACTCCGTGATCGTTGGACTAAGCCAAGTGATCACGGCAGTGAGGGATGGCGGGCGACGCGGGGGTTGGCGGGAGGGGATGGGGAAGGAGCAGGGGTGAGGGAGGCATTGGGGCCAAACCGGGTAATGGGTATTCGGGAGAGGATGTCTTTGTGAAGGGTGGGGCTGGGGGAGGAGATGAGAACGTAGTCCCTTCAAGGAGTGAGGAGGGAGATGGGGGCTCCGGGAAAGTTTTGGCAGAGGAGGAGTCAGAGGTTCCGGACCTCGAGGAGGGAAGGATCAGGGCGAGAGAGGAAGTATTGGTAGGAGGAGGGGGAGGAGGAGGAGGAGGAGGGAGCAGGGCCAAGTGGGGAGACATCCATGGCATCCTGGGGGGGGGGAGGACGGGGTGGGGCCTTTTTGGAAGTAGAGGAGGCAGGGTTGCCACTAGGGCGTTTGATAGCGACGGAAGGGTGAGAGGAGGAGGCGTGTGGGACAGGAGCAACTGGGAGGTGGCGGGAAGTGGTAGGTCCCAGTGTGGATGCTGGGGCTGGCGCCGGAGATGGGGATGGCAACGGTGAAGTGACGGCGATGATGAAGATGATGGCGATGGTGAAGGCAAGGGCAAGAGCGGGGCACAGGCCCTAGTGGGGGCTGCAGTAACAGGGTGAGGGAGGGGAGGGAGAGGATCAGAGGTGGAGGTGCGGGAGGAAGAAGCTGGGGATGGGGTGACAAAGAGTGAAGGCAAAGGGAGAGTCAGTAGTGGAGGGATGGAATGACGAGGGGGGGGGGGCAATTGGGCACACCACGTAATTGTGGTGGTGGCGGCAGAGGGAGAGGTATAAACTATTGTGGTGGTGGTGGTAGTGGTAGTGGTGGTGGGGGTTGACATGATGACAAAGAAACAGGTAAGGACAAAAAGTACAGAAGAAAACAAGGGACGGACGAAAATGGACGAAGACGGATGAAGACCAAAGCCCCACTCCACTGATGCTGGCGGCAGGCGACAGTAGGCAGGAACATTGGCAGGAACGCTGGCTGGAACGCTGGCAGGAACGCTGCAACTGCTGCTGCCGTGGGCTGGACCACCGTTGCTGCTGCTGCTGCTGGCTGGACCGCTGCTGGCTGGCTGGCTGAACTGCTGCTGGCCGGCTGGACCACTGCTGGCTGGACCGTTGCTGGCTGGCTGGACCGTTGCTGGCTGGCTGGACTGCTGCTGGCTGGCTGGACCGCTGCTGACTGGACCGCTGCTGGCTGGCTGACCCTGCAAAAGCCCTAACGCTTCGATCAGGGGCGAATGCCACTATCGAAGGGCGGTACTCATTACGAGGTACCGCCGGAGACCCAACTGCCGAGCTCATGGCGGCCCTTAAATGCACGTGAACAGGCAACTTTTCCCCTTTCCCACCAGAGGGAGACACCAAAGCTGTGGCCGGCCTGTGTGGCCGTGCGGTTCTAGGCGCTTCAGTCTGGAACCGCGTGACCGCTACGGTCGCAGGTTCGAATCCTGCCTCGGGCATGGATGTGTGTGACGTCCTTAGTTTAGTTAGGTTTAAGTAGTTCTAAATTCTAGGGGACTGATGACCACAGATGTTAAGTCCCATAGTGTTCAGAGCCATTTGAACCATTTGAACACCAAAGCTGTGATTGACACAGCGGCGCCACCGCCAGAAACGGAAGGCGACTGCTTTACACTACGCGCTACGGCGCGCTCTTCAAAACAGCAAATTTTTACCACGGCTCAGCTACTACAATAATGAATTTTATTCATTTATTATAATATTATTGAGGTACAAGTTCCTGACAGACTATAATTTTAATTGTAAGTTCCAATCAGTTCAGTGAATACAATAATGTGACTTCTTACAGTTAAGGTAGTAATAATTGCGTAATGCACATCTCAAATACAATGCCAGATGAACAATGAGGCCTAACCTCATTAACGTTCACGTAACATTTCTAGCAATTTCATTTTTTGCTGCTGCCAAGCCACTACACCTTCAGGGCTAATGAAGTAGTTTGCAGTCATCTCTGATACTGTTCGCAATATTTCCCCCACGGACTAAACGAGGTGATATGTCCTGCAACCCCTGAATAGTTAACGTATCCTCAAACGACATAAAGAGTATAAAACAATCTTTTCTCCAGCCGATCATGTAGCAGTGGATGTACGTGTAATAATCGTTTTGTCTTCATTCTCCTCCTCCTCCTTCTCCTTAGAAGTACCAACAAAAGTTCCTCTTCGCTCGAATCCATTTCACTAACTAATCAGTGGGCAATACCTGCGGTATTGGACACTGGTGATCCAGGAGTGTTCACCACAATTACCGGTGACCATCACTGGCGACCGTCACCAGTGTCCTAGTGTGAAATGGGCCTTAGATGACATCCATTCAAGCCAATAAGACGTTGCATTCTCAGAGTGGTACACTACAGACCTTTAATATTTCTCAATTCTTTTTTACATATATGAGGTCAAACATATACCCATAGTCATTCACTACGCTTTATGCTATTTAACAAATCATTCATAGTGTAATAGTTCTATTGTTGTTTATCAGATGGTGATGCAAGTTGATAGAAACATTTCAAATAAATCCGTTTCCAATATGTCTGTTTTCATAGTTACAGTTTGTTTTTTGGTTATGCAGAATTCCTCTTTGTGGTCGAAAGCGCTGTGACAAAAGAACAAATACATAAAACCATGTAATCTACTCGAAGTGCACCCTGACAGACACATGTCCTAACATTGCCTTCGCTGGATTTCTGTAGTACGTGTAATCAGTTACATCGTATGTGAAAAATGTATTTCGTAAGGTCTAAAGTTACTACCGGTGATTGGTGGAACGGAAAAGAAGCAAGTCCGCCAAAAGCGACGCGGCGATGGTCGTGGTCGAAACAAAATCCAGCTTGATATCATCGCCTGACTACGGCTGTAGCGAGCAGCGAGGCGAGAGCGATGGTGCAGCTTGCAGGTTAAATGAGCCGTAAAAATCAGTGGGCTTGTTCCTTCATCGTCGTGCTGAGCCAGCAAGCAGCTAGCAGTGAGGTGGCAGCATAAACGCAACCTTGCGCTCGGAATGCACACAGCAGTGCCGTGGGGCGGACGTCTGACGGCGACGGGGCGCTGTTTCATGCCGAATGCAGCAATGCACACAGAGGTGCCGAGATGGAGACATGTCACTTCGTCGTCCGCGTTTCCGCTTGTCGCCACGAGTAACACAACGAAGTTAAGTCCCTTAAGATTTCACACACATTTTCTTTTTAATATGTAATGCGATACATGCAAAGTTGGAACGTGCGGACACTCATTCGAGGTGATCGACAGATCACAGTCAAACACCTCATTGCACAACTAGACGCCTCTGTTAGAAGTGCTGACACACTCGTCCGACAGTTGGGTACTCAAAGGTGTGTGCACGCTTGGTTCCTCGCCGCTTAACAGAAGACTATAGAGTAACGAAGGACCATATGTGCGCTACCGTGGATGATGGGGAGGTTATTGACGCAATAAGACGCTGTCTCCGATGTCGACCGGTAGAGTGGTACAGTGCGGGCATAAAGCCCACCCAATAAAGTGGCGTAAGACCGTCGCATTGAATGGTGATTATGTTGAAAAATAGGGTTCTGTAACCAAAAGAGTGGGGAATAATATGGTGTATCGGAATCCGAAGCCGGCCTGTGTGGCCGTGCGGTTCTAGGCGCTTCAGTCTGGAACCGCGTGACCGCTACGGTCGCAGGTTCGAATCCTGCCTCGGGCATGGATGTGTGTGACGTCCTTAGTTTAGTTAGGTTTAAGTAGTTCTAAATTCTAGGGGACTGATGACCACAGATGTTAAGTCCCATAGTGTTCAGAGCCATTTGAACCATTTGAACACCAAAGCTGTGATTGACACAGCGGCGCCACCGCCAGAAACGGAAGGCGACTGCTTTACACTACGCGCTACGGCGCGCTCTTCAAAACAGCAAATTTTTACCACGGCTCAGCTACTACAATAATGAATTTTATTCATTTATTATAATATTATTGAGGTACAAGTTCCTGACAGACTATAATTTTAATTGTAAGTTCCAATCAGTTCAGTGAATACAATAATGTGACTTCTTACAGTTAAGGTAGTAATAATTGCGTAATGCACATCTCAAATACAATGCCAGATGAACAATGAGGCCTAACCTCATTAACGTTCACGTAACATTTCTAGCAATTTCATTTTTTGCTGCTGCCAAGCCACTACACCTTCAGGGCTAATGAAGTAGTTTGCAGTCATCTCTGATACTGTTCGCAATATTTCCCCCACGGACTAAACGAGGTGATATGTCCTGCAACCCCTGAATAGTTAACGTATCCTCAAACGACATAAAGAGTATAAAACAATCTTTTCTCCAGCCGATCATGTAGCAGTGGATGTACGTGTAATAATCGTTTTGTCTTCATTCTCCTCCTCCTCCTTCTCCTTAGAAGTACCAACAAAAGTTCCTCTTCGCTCGAATCCATTTCACTAACTAATCAGTGGGCAATACCTGCGGTATTGGACACTGGTGATCCAGGAGTGTTCACCACAATTACCGGTGACCATCACTGGCGACCGTCACCAGTGTCCTAGTGTGAAATGGGCCTTAGATGACATCCATTCAAGCCAATAAGACGTTGCATTCTCAGAGTGGTACACTACAGACCTTTAATATTTCTCAATTCTTTTTTACATATATGAGGTCAAACATATACCCATAGTCATTCACTACGCTTTATGCTATTTAACAAATCATTCATAGTGTAATAGTTCTATTGTTGTTTATCAGATGGTGATGCAAGTTGATAGAAACATTTCAAATAAATCCGTTTCCAATATGTCTGTTTTCATAGTTACAGTTTGTTTTTTGGTTATGCAGAATTCCTCTTTGTGGTCGAAAGCGCTGTGACAAAAGAACAAATACATAAAACCATGTAATCTACTCGAAGTGCACCCTGACAGACACATGTCCTAACATTGCCTTCGCTGGATTTCTGTAGTACGTGTAATCAGTTACATCGTATGTGAAAAATGTATTTCGTAAGGTCTAAAGTTACTACCGGTGATTGGTGGAACGGAAAAGAAGCAAGTCCGCCAAAAGCGACGCGGCGATGGTCGTGGTCGAAACAAAATCCAGCTTGATATCATCGCCTGACTACGGCTGTAGCGAGCAGCGAGGCGAGAGCGATGGTGCAGCTTGCAGGTTAAATGAGCCGTAAAAATCAGTGGGCTTGTTCCTTCATCGTCGTGCTGAGCCAGCAAGCAGCTAGCAGTGAGGTGGCAGCATAAACGCAACCTTGCGCTCGGAATGCACACAGCAGTGCCGTGGGGCGGACGTCTGACGGCGACGGGGCGCTGTTTCATGCCGAATGCAGCAATGCACACAGAGGTGCCGAGATGGAGACATGTCACTTCGTCGTCCGCGTTTCCGCTTGTCGCCACGAGTAACACAACGAAGTTAAGTCCCTTAAGATTTCACACACATTTTCTTTTTAATATGTAATGCGATACATGCAAAGTTGGAACGTGCGGACACTCATTCGAGGTGATCGACAGATCACAGTCAAACACCTCATTGCACAACTAGACGCCTCTGTTAGAAGTGCTGACACACTCGTCCGACAGTTGGGTACTCAAAGGTGTGTGCACGCTTGGTTCCTCGCCGCTTAACAGAAGACTATAGAGTAACGAAGGACCATATGTGCGCTACCGTGGATGATGGGGAGGTTATTGACGCAATAAGACGCTGTCTCCGATGTCGACCGGTAGAGTGGTACAGTGCGGGCATAAAGCCCACCCAATAAAGTGGCGTAAGACCGTCGCATTGAATGGTGATTATGTTGAAAAATAGGGTTCTGTAACCAAAAGAGTGGGGAATAATATGGTGTATCGGAATCCGAAGCCGGCCGGTGTGGCAGAGCGGTTCTAGGCCCTTCAGTCTGGAATCGCGCGACCGCTACGGTCGCAGGTTCGAATCCTGCCTCGGGCGTGGATGTTTACGATGTCCTTAGGTTAGTTAGGGCTAAGTAGTTCTAAGTTCTAGGCGACTGATGATCTCAGATGTTGAGTCCCATAGTGGTCAGAACCATTTGAACCAATTTGAATCCTGAATAAAGCCAACCTGCCTTCAGAAAGAGATATGTTGCATTACTTATTGAACACCCCCCCCCCCCCCCCCCCCTGTTTTCATTGGTGATTCTGTTTTCATTAATTTGAAACCTCAAAATCTAAAACGATTTAGAGTTTAACGTAAGGTTTTGTGAAATAATAGAACAATATCCTTAATTATACGATCAGAATAGTGCAAACTATTGCAATCACTGTGTGCAAGACAAAGCATGGCAGAACATCGCTGGAGGTCTAAATGAAGCAAATTAACCAATAAGCCTCATTATTAAAAACGTTTTTACATGATGACGCGTAACTGAATCATTCACCCAAACGAAACAATAACTAACAAAAAGTAAATTTTACAGGAGAAGGAAAAACTGTTTTATGCTTACCTACTCGAGTTTTCTTGATTGAGGGAGTGTATATGGGATAAAAAGCCATTTCGCATATTTATGTTACAGTTATCAAACAACTGTTTGTTACATTTGAAAAAGTAACACGTTTTTTTCTGGACGAACAACTTGGTGTCTGCCCAGTTGCAGCGCTGTGCTTCTGAAATATACTGGTCGTCTGTGTTACTGCAGAAATGGAAAGCTTATTCTGAGAAAACGGAACAAATCACGTCAAAACTCCTAATGTTTATTGAAATATTAATCCGTACAAGCAGCATCAGAAGGAACACTATTCCTATTACAATTACACTAAATGCGTACAGTCAGCATTACATTTTCTGTCCACACCGTGTTTTGCCCGATGGATGTCCAAGTCCACTTTTCGCTTGGTAGCTGCTCATAGAAATTCCCGTTTTTCAGCTGGCATATGTCATGTCAAATAAGGATTTCTTGTTGGCACAGTTTATTCTCAAAGTTTATTGTGCAAGATAAAGAAAACTGAAATGTTATCTCGCGGCAGATTTCTTTTACCAATACCTCTCGGCTTCTTTGCAACTCTTTAACAACCCACGGTTGCCTGATGTTATTCCTTAGCGTAGTTGAGTCATCAGATGAAATTTGTGGCCGGACCTGATGTGGTATCAACGTTCGATACCACACTTGTTAGGGGTTGCAGTTATCGACCACGGTCCGTATTAGTATCGTTGGACCCGCGAGTCGCGACCAGCGCCGCTCCGCATCTTGTATCGAGTTTCTAGCGAGCTCTCGTCCACTCCTGCTCGGGACGTCAAGTAGTAAAGTAGCATAGTCTTCAGCTGATAGGAAGCAACCTCTAACAAGGCGCGTAGTACCGTATGGCCTAAGCCTCAACAGCTATATGTTTATAATTATATGTATGCAGCCAAGAGGAATACTGTACAACCAGTTAAGTAGAACATATATTATTTTTTACCAACGACTTCTAATTATTTTGGTCGTTGCAGATCCAGACCATGCAGCCAGCACCTTATCGACGTTACTGACAAACCTGTAGTGATTTATATGTTTCTATTTAGCATTGGCCACCAGTCAACATTGGCGACGACTCGTTCGTCGTCATCATAACACATAACAAGTTATCTTGAATCAATCTCTGTGCTGCCCTTAGTCTAATGTGCTAAGATCCCTGAAGTCATCTAATTCGTTCTTGCAGACGAGAAATCAATTGTCCTTGGCGTTAAGAATGACTGGTATCCAGTCGTCTGTGTGATACACGGGGAAGGGCGAAATCTCTGTCACATGGTAGGAAACTGTGCGACGTAAAGAGGAATTTCTGGTCTACAGCAGCGAACTACTGACGATCAGATTTTTGGAAAAGTGTCGTAATATTTTGAACATCTCTCACAAAATGTGCGGTATTTAGGCTCAGGTTTAATTTTTTTTTCGTTTCGAGCTGCAATCTAAGCGTAGTAACACTCACACCATCGAGGGGCAGCGTTCAAGAACAGGATGATTTCTTCATGACATATTGAAACCTTCCCGTCTCCTCTATACCTCTTTTGTTACACAACCTTCCCTTCTCCTCTATACCTCTTTTGTTAATGATAACCTTCCCTTTTACAATAAACTATGAAACCTTTCCTTAGGATTTCTATCTCTTGCTTAATAATAACAAATGAAATCTTTCCTGTGAAATTTATTCTCTTTCTCAATCTTCGCACACAAATTTAATTCCTGCTTTTTAAAAGTGATTTTCGGATTATTTCGACGAAACATAGAATGTGTCGTCGTCGTGCGGCCCTCAGTCGTTATCTGCAATAACCCAAAACTGTTCCTTACCTTTTTTACTGTTACTGGCTCGCCATCTGACTGCTACATCGAACTGTGACATGAATATACTTACTCTGTTTTACTATACTCTGTTAACTGCTGGCGGGCTTTCATAATAAGTGGCTGTATTTATTACCAAAGCTGACGTTATTCTTTAATTAATTTGACTGAAGTTACGTAATTCATAGTTACACTTTTTCTTGACAACAATAAAATTTTTGCAAAGTTTTATGTTGATGGTTTTTGGGATGGATTATAATCTCCTGCCAACAATGGTTTCTGGTGCAGACAATCCCTGCTACCATTACAAAATGTATCAATTCGCGGTCTTGCCCGCTCTTTTCTTTAATTGTATCCGTACGCGGTCTCTCCCGCCCTTTTTAAAATTATGTCAATTTGCGGTCTCTCTTGTCAACAATACTTTGGTGCAGACATTCCCTGCTACCACAATTATTTCCAACATGACAAATATTAATTATTCCTACTTAATCTTATTAATCAAATATAAACATCTTTCATAAATTGTCATTTGACAATAGACAATAGAAATATACACGTCTTACAATATAAGGGCATCCATTACCCCTCAGTGCCTCATATTTATTGTCCTTCCACTCAAGAATGTTAACTTCACGTTTCCTTACTTCATTCAAGCGCTTTTGTTCTCAGCTTGTTTCTTGCCGAAGCAATGGATTCGGCGGTTCGACATCCGTCCTGCGTGTCTCTGACAGCGCCACTTCAGTACGCACTTCGGTAAGTCCCGCGCGCGCCACGCCCCTGCCTCGCCACCGCCAGGCGCCCACGCCACGGCCGCAGCCTTCAGCCGTCATCTCACCGGATATGAAAGCGTGTGCGGATGAGGATCTGGCGACGTCGCAGCGTGGAATTCCAAGATACGGTACGCTACATTACGATGCGTGAAATAAATAATTTCGCCTCGTGTAGACCACCGTGGCCCATCCAATGAGATGTGGCTTCATGGTTTCAGTTTTACGTCACGAGCAGAAGTTAGGAGCCGTTATATTGTGTTGAGTTAAACTCCGTATTTTTTATTTTTTTTTAAAAAAAAGGAGTATGTGGTATGAATATAAGCTGTTTCAAAGCATCACCACATTGAGGATCGTTCGATACGGAAAAAGATACCATTAGTTAAATGCTTCCCGTATTTATGCTTTAGTGTTATTACTTGTTTGGTGTGAAAGTATACCGTTGTAGTACTACAGCACAATGAGATATATCAAAAGCGCGTGTTTGTGGGTGCAGTTTGTCACAGTTAAATTCTAAAAAATTATGATATTTATAGATACAGCCGTTACTCAGTGTATACCATATAACTGAGGCGCTGCAGCCATGTTGAAACCAGAGTGCAACTGATAGCGTCGCGAATTATAGTGAGAGAGATAGCAGGTTCCCGTCCAGCTACTACCAGTTTTCTTTTTCATCTTCTGTTTTCTAAAAGATTCAGAGTCTCTTTTATAAATTTAACATAAATATTATGCGAAATACTGGATGTTATTTATTATGAATAATGCATTTGCTGCAATTCTTGTTGCATAGGGAAACGACTAGAACGTTTCCCCAGTGGCCAGACTCTTTAACTTACCGCCGGTCTGTGTGAGAAAGTAAACACAAGTTACACATAGAAGTTTTTGCTATTGTAGGACTTGGTGTAAAATACATACACCAGTCTCTTGATTTCATGGACTGCCTCACGTTTGCATCTTGCCAGTAAATATCTTGTTCAAAGAATCCCGCTCAGCCATAAACGCTGCGTGCAGCGCCCTGGCCGTGTGAGTGAATCGGGAGAGCAGGTCTTTCTTGCAGACTGACTTCGGCCAAAGCTCTCTCGTCTTTCCGCTTAGGGTCAGACAGAAGGGTACCGCTTCACAAAACAGTTAACCTGGATCAGGCGGCAGTCCGCCAGAAAGGTGGTCGGATGGCCGAAAGTGGGTGGAAGAAGCCACTTAAGGGAGGCTGATGTAAACTGAGCTTTTGTGCTAAAGATGCGATGGTCATACAACTCCGTGGGTTCTCATGTTAGAATCTGGGATGATACGGTCAGAGCAGTTGGTGTACTTGTTTAGTGGAGGCAGGACTGTAACCCCCCTCCACATCCCTGATGCCAGGAAGTGGCCAGGTCCTTTGAGCGAGCGGCAAAAAAATAATTTACACGGGCACGAGTGTCTGGGAAGCTTAACAGCCTTATTTCAGAAATTGAAAATGGTCAGCCCGGAAAGATTAGGTCACTCCGTAAATGAGGGACTCTGGTCCCGTCTAGGTAGATGTTTTTTGCATACAAGACCTTGCTTACATTAACAATGACGTCTCTTTAGTCAAAAAATCTTCTTTCTTCAGGCAAGAGAGATATGGCTCCTATCAGAATATGCAAACTAGAGGCTTGCTCCCCCCAGTGTGGGAACCCCAGTGCTGTGGCTGGATTGGCTACCAGCCCAAAAGAACAATCAAGAGGGGATATTCAATGAGTAGACTATAGTTAGATTGATTTGTGCAATGAGGGGGCGGTTTCGCTTTTGCTAATTCGGCTCCCCTACTGCGGCTAGGTGGAAAGTAGTTGTTATTCTTTGGCTTCTTCGTCTTCTGCTCCGCCTCTGAAGTACTTATTTCAGAGTTATGGTAGTCAACACAATATCGAGATTATCGGTATTATGCATGAGCAGACAAACATTACACACTGTATTTTAACTGCATTCAATTTATACCGAAAATGAGATGGAGATCTAATTGAGTTAACGAACAGCATATACCTCAGGTCGTTGCACAGCATTACACCGAGGCGACAGTAGTCATGCGATACCTCCATAATATCGTGTCAGACCTCCTTTTGCCCAACGTAGTGCAGCAGCTCCATGTGACATGGACTCAACAAGTTATTGGAAGTCCCCTACGGAAATACTGAGCCATGGTGCCTCTGTAGCCGTCCGTAGCTGCGGAAGTGACGCCGGTGCAGGATTTTGCGCACGAACTGACCTCTCGATTACGTCCCATAAATGTTCGATGGCATTCATGTTGGGCCATCTGGATAGCCAAGTTATTCGCTCGAACTGTCCAGAATGTTCTTCAAATCAATTCCGAACAGTTGTGGCCCGGTGATATGGTGCATTGTCATTCATAAAAATTCCATCGTTGTTTTATAATATGAAGTCTATGAATTGCTGCAAATGGTCTCCACGTAGCCATTCCAGTCAACGAGCGGTTCAGATGGAACAGAGGACCCATTCCATGAAGAACACAGCCCACACAATTATGGAACGACCACCAGCTTGCACAGTGCCTTGTTGACAACCTGGGTCCATGGCTTCGCCGGGTCTGCACCACACTCGAACCCAACCACCAGCTCTTACCAACTGAAATCGGGACTCGTCTGACCAGGCCACAGGTTTCCAGTGGTCTATGGTCCAACCGATAGGGTCACGAGCCCAGGAGAGCCGCTGCGGGCGATGTCGTGCTCTTAGCAAAGGCAGTCGCTTCTGTCATCTGCTGCCATAACCGATTAACGCCAAACTTCGCCTTTCTGTCCTGACGAATACGTTAGCCGGACGTCCCACACTGATTTCTGCGGTTATTTCAGGCAGTGTTCTTTGTCTCTCTCACTGACAACTCCACGCAAACGTCGCTGCTCTCGGTCGTTAAGTGAAGGCCGTCGGTCACTGCGTTGCCCGTAGTGAGAGGTAATACCTGAAATTTGGTACTCTCGGCACACTCTTGACACTGTGGATCTCGGAATACTGAATTCGCTAACGATTTCCAAAATGGAATGTCCCAAGCGTCTAGCTCCAGCTAGCCTGTCAGTTCCCGTCGTGCGGTCATAATCACATCAGAAATCTTTCCACGTGAATCACCTGATTACTAATGACAAGTCCACCAACGCTACTTTCTCTGTTCTCCTTCCGTAATTGCTAAGATAGTTAACGCAGCTGCATTACGCTCGTCCATTTTCGTAAAGCTACTGTGTGACTTGCAATCCAGATGCAGCCGGGGAATGCCGCTGGAGAGCGCTGCGCTCGCAAATCATGATGAAGAGAACATTATGTACCGCGAGATGCATCAGATCATTTCAGAGGGTGCAGCAGCCACGATGGACAGCACGTCCGGCGGGCTTCGCGATGAGAAACACGTGCCCTGTGAGGACTGCTTCAGGACCCCTTCACACGATGCCACCGAGAAGCGTTTATTTGCAGCGCCCGAGTCTTCACTCAGCACGGCGCGCCACGCTGCCACTGACAAGGAAACATCCCCATCGCACCCCCCTCAGATTTAGTTACAAGTTGGCACAGTGGATAGGCCTTGAAAAACTGAACACAGATCAATCGAGAAAACAGGAAGAATTTGTGTGGAACTACGAAAAAAATAAGCAAAATATACAAACTGAGTAGTCTATGCCCAAGATAGGCAACATCAAAGAAGGTGTGAGCTTAGGAGCGCCGTGGTCCCGTGGTTAGCGTGAGCAGCTGCGTAACGAGAGGTCCTTGGTTCAAGTCTTCCCTCAAGTGAAAAGTTTACGTTCTTTATTTTCGCAAAGTTATGATCTGTCCGTTCGTTCATTGACGTCCCTGTTCGCTGTAATAAGTTTAGTGTCTCTGTTTTGCGACCGCACCACAAAACCGTGCGATTAGTAGACGAAAGGAGGTGCCTCTCCAATGGGAACCGAAAACATTTGATCGCAAGGTCATAGGTCAACCGATTCCTCCACTGGAAAACACGTCTGATATATTCTATACGACACTGGTGACGGCATGTGCGTCACATGACAGGAATATGTTGTCAAACCACCTAACTTGTACACTTGGCGAATAGGTAAAAAGATTCTTCTACCTTGCCCGATTTAGGTTTTCTTGTGGCTGTGATAATCACTCCCAAAAGACGGACAGATAATAATCGTCTGAAAATAAAAAATTAAACTTTTCACTCGAGGGAAAACTTGAACCAAGGACCTCTCGTTCCACAGCTGCTCACGCTAACCACAGGACCACGGCGCTCCTGACGTCATATTCTCCTTGATGTTGCCTTGATGTTGATGGGCTACTCAGTTTGTATATTTTGCTTATTTTTTTCATAGTTCCACACAACTTCTTCCTGTTTTCTCGATTGATCTGTGTTCAGTTTTTCAAGGCCTATCCACTGTGCCAACTTATAACTAAATCTGAGAGGGGTGCGATGGGGAGGTTCCCTTGTGGGAACAGGCGCAGCTGTTGCTGAGAGCAGCCTTGGATGCTGCCGCTGCTGCAATGCTGAGTGCTGTGGCGCTGTGTTTCACTTTCGCCAAGGAGTCTCATGAGGAGGATGCCCTCCTTTGATTCTCTTACCGAATAATAAAACAAAAAAGAAGGAATTTAAAAGAAAATCCTGGTTGCATTCGTTTCTAGGAGGAGGAATAGCTCACTGATTTGTTTTATATGTTGTATGACGACCTTCAACAGGACGCCGGGAAGTTTTTTGTGTATTTCCAAATGTCGCGGGACCCTTCGACGAACTTTTTCCATGCCCCAGCCAGCTACACAGGGAACAAACACCAGCATGCCAGCAAATGAGACGCTTGCTCTCACATCGAGGTAAGAACAATTTAGACCCGTATCCAACCATAATTTTTTTTGTTACAAAACGCACATCAGCTTATTATATAAATTATTCTAAACTTATTTATGAAGACATACCTTAAGCAGATGTACTGGGCGTCAGTTCATAATGATGTTGACTTCCCATGCAGATCATTGTGCGCTATTAAGAGTGACTGAATTGGTCTGCGGATAGATGAAATTTCCGTGTGCACACGACGTTTTATGTAATATGCTGCAGGCTGAGATATGGGACCGAACAATGTGAGGCGTATCTCGTTGAGCTACAAGCTACTGCAACACTTTCATTCCTTGCCGTTCTTAAAACATTTAAAATGTCCACTTTGCGTATAATTTTACAAGTTCTGGGAGTTTTTTAAACTTAGGCACTAAACGCAACCTGAATAGTGTATCTTCATTCTGTTCATTCGATTTTTGACAGCTGTAGAATTTAGCATTAAGTGTTTCGATAAGATCGTCTGTTCCTGTAGGCCCCTTCGTACGTTCCTTCTTTTCATTACGCATAAGACCAAATGCTCTTTTTGGTCCCTTCGACTGTGCTGCATCGTGCTGGGGGTCATCCTAGATACCTTCTTCAATACTTTCAAACGTAGCTTCCAATGACGTATTGAAACGTCCCCTTTTGAACAATTTATACACGACTGTGCTTAACCTGACACACAATGTTTTTAGCGCAACGCAATCTGACTTTCAAAATTCCCTACTAAAGAATGGCCCTGACTAACGTTAAACTATACCTTTCGCAAATCACTTACCTCACAAAAATCTCCGCTGCTCAAGCTACTGCAATACAGCGAGCGCCACTACTGCCAGCTAAATAAAAGATTCAAACTATGCAAGGCACTAACTACTGATAGGGATAGTTAGCAAATGAAAGATATTAATAGAGAACAAACAATGTATTTACCTTGATATCATCATGTATAAATATACCAGTTCATGACAAATCACAAATCTCCGCCATCTCTCTCCCCACATCCACCACTGCTGGCGGCTCACCTCCAACTGCGCAACGCTACGCGCTGTTCACAGCCAGCTGCCTAACACTACAATGGCGAGTATTACAACAATGCAAAGCAGCCACAGACTGCACACAGCACAGCCAGTGATTTTCATATTGAGCGCTACGTAACATTGCCAATAAGAAAACATAAACAGCCTACTTACATGGAGAAAACATGAACAGCCTACTTACATAGCCCCCATGCTCCCCACAAAAATTTTTACAAATGGTGTTGGGCACTGGCCAATACAGATTTGACAAAAATTTTTCACAATTACAGTAACAAAGATATAAAATGCACACACTTATTAATATTATGTTGGTCAAAAGATCAAAATTTCTCACAGTCCATAAAGACAGTCCACATTGTTCATCACAGTAAAAATGCAGAGTTTTTCTCAAAGTCCAAGCAGTAAAAGAAAATGCACATAGAAGTAGTGGATTTCCATGCAGTCTTGAAGAAGTAGTGTTGACCTTCCAACGGAAAGACAGTGCTGACTCTCGACATGCAGACAGGTAATGGGCCACAACAGAGCAAACCCACAGCAGAGTCATTCGAAGTTTGGAAGAATATTGGTAGGTAGGTCATCACAGAGCAGACCCACTGGAGTTCTGGTAGAGATTGTGGTATTGGTGGGCCACCAGAGGTGCAGACCCACTGCAGTCCTTGTAGAAATAATGGCGTTGGTAGGTCATCATAGATGCAGACCCACTGTAGTCCTTGTAGAGATAATGGTATTGGTGGGCCACCAGAGGTGCAGACCCACTGCAGTCCTTGTAGAAATGGCCAGCAGCCATCTGTTGCGATTGTGCAGGTGCACATTCACCATCGAAGAGTCTTGCGGAGAATATAGCAAGTCCATAAACCACCACTTGTGCACTCACAACGTTTTTGGAATTGTCCTTAGATCCAGCAATGCTGTTATCCAGTCCCTTGCTGAGTTATTAACACACGTGCAAACACTCACAGTCCCAACTTCTCACATATTGTCCATATACTATGACCAACAGAAACGTGTGCAGTGAAATGTAACTTAATTGGAAGAACTGGTAACAATTACAATTTGATAACATAAAAATACAATAACAAAGGTACAAAATACATCATTAAAAACATAATAATACAGATAACATCTGTAGTACAGGCTTTACAAAAGAATCGAACAAACATATACATCAGTGGAATTATGACATGAGTACATACATAAAAGATCACAATAATTTTTGAAACATCAACTTCACACATGAGCATTAAACAGAATAAATAATGTGTAAGCATATTTATAAGGTAAATAACATATTATTAATGCCAATTGTATTTGAGGATAAAAGTATTCCTCATCATAGTGAATGTAGCTTAATATTAAAAGAAGAAAAAAATTCTATGAAATTACACAGAGACAGGAAGAAAACAAATACACAAGGGTACACACACACATAGTGGGATAACACCAATAGGAAAGGACAGGGTTCGTTTTCAGTGTAACATTCGGTACTGCAGTCCAACCCAAAACTTCATATATCTTTCTTCTTATTTCATCCTTTGTTTCCACCAAAAAAAATTCTAACTAAGCATGCTTTCTGTGTTTATATGTTCACACATCTCTTACCTCATTTTTATTTTCCATTATCTTACCTCATCATTTATTTCCAAGAAAATCCTACCTAAACCTGTTTTCTCAATGTATTTCTTCCAATTCATCGCAACTCATTCTCTTAGAGGCTACCCCCTCTTAAGCTAACTTAAATCTACTGAGCTCAGATGCTAAACTAAGGGACGAGGCAATGCAGCAGCACAAAACATGTAACACAAACAGCAATGACCAAAAAAATGCAGAGTGCAAAGCAAGCAGCAGTAAATCTAATTTACAGATAAAATGCAAAATTACAACTAATATGAGCCAATGTGCAGCAACATGAAAAATCAATGAGTAGTAAAATTGGCTTAGCAGAGTAATGTAATGTGAAATTTAGTAGCACTATGCCTGGCAAACAGCAACAGCAAATGCAATAACTTATATCTAAACATGACATAGCTCAAGCAGAAAAAATATTACAGTAAAAACAACAATGCAGATAAGGGAAATGTATAATCACATCTTAATGTCTAAGTAATTAAAGTGGTGCACCACAACAACTGATTGTAAAAAGAAATATTACCATGTACTTGAAAAGAAAATTATAGATGCAGTTACTGGTATTAGTCCCTTCTTATTGTTCTTTCCTTTCCAAGTGCTCCTTTTTTAAAGAATGTGGATCATAAAATAATTATTTAATAGATCTGTTGACAGAAAGTGTTCACATTAGCAAATGCATTTCATTTTATAAAAGCAATGCTGCAACACAGCTGGAAACCAGATATCAAGTGAAATAAGCAACTACGCAAACCAAAGCATAAAAATATCATTCAATAGTCATGTGGCATTTCGTAAGTCAGTAGCTCTCAACTCTCATAGAAAGACACTTGTCATAATCAGGTGTGCAGATGTACGAATATTTCCCATCAATTCATAAGCATTTCAGCAATTAGCACAAAGTGCGAGTAATCATCTGTTTTCAAGTAACGAGGGTGTCGCATTAGCGATGAAAGGCACACCCTAATGGCTTGTTCTCCAGGTGTTTTCCTGTGCTCTGAAAGGCACGCGCTAATGGCTTTTTCTCCAGGCGTCTGACACAGCTGGGTGCCCACGACGCATTATGTGTAGGTGGTCCGTTAACTTTCTTACGGAAATATTTACGACAGCAGTTTCCGCTACAGAGACAGTCGCATATAAAAATATTTCACAGGTCAAGAATTTGCGTTACAAATCTGTAGAAACAAAATGCTATTGATATAACAGTGTCCAAAAAAAATTTTCGTCTGCATTGTAATACATTCACGAATATACACACACATTTCATAACTCTTAAAGTACATTTCTTGGTTTCCAACATCCTTTTCATAAATCAGAGTCCCTAAACACTACTCATTATTCCTTACCTCATTATACATATACATATTCGTCGACACTTCTTCAATATTTCATCATGAGAAATACGTAGCATAATAAACATTCCTCAACAACATAATACACATCGTCGTCGTAATAATAACATCATAACACCTCAGTCAAATCTCAAAATCGTCGTAACTTCCTCCAATAATTTCTAAGCCTAAAAAAATTCTCTGCTCATGTCAAAAGTGTCAGCTGCCTCAAACGTACTTTAAAAATCATGATCTCATACCAAATACATCATTCAAAGCTCTCATAGTATCACAATGATTCCGAAAAAATATGAACAGTTTACAAAGTACAGACAAAATACAGTTTCATAAGTGTGAAGTTATCCAACTGTGTAATTACGTAAACATCTGTCACTGATATAGTAAAATAAATGTTTGTCTCTCTCAGTTAAATGATCAGATAGCTGTGTAATTTGTGTGTTAGAGAAATATGGTACCGATGTGTAAAGTTGTATAAGCAAATACCATATTAGCTAGGGTTCCTTGTGGTTGCCACACACATGGTACACAAAGTAGGCATGTACCCCCCTGAGGATTTATGTAATTATACCCTCAGGTGTTACAGATTACAGCAATGAAATGAAATATATCACGGAAAACTTTCTTTGTAATTCAAAAATCTTTAAAAATAAATGTTTTAAATATAAAATTGATCACTGGAATGCGTGTCCTGTAGCGCTAAATGTGCATCTTGTTGTAAGATAATCTCTGTGGAAGTGTCGTAGTTATTTTCCTCCGAAAGCTAAGTTCTGCAGAAGCCAATGTACTTACTTCATGATAAACAAAAGTGAAATGCTTTGCGTATAGATATCGTAGTTATTAGCTTATTGGCGTGATGAAGAAAGTACTGTACAGTAACGTATTGTTGTGCCACGAAAAAAGGCTGTCTCATTGTTGCTATACCACAAAAGTTACTACTAAAACATGTTTTTCTTTCCAGAAGAATTCAGAAAACTGTGCAGATATAAAACAGATACACCGCAAAAGCAACATTGTAAATTGTCACTCATTAGTAGCGTCATGATAAAAATCGTGTAGCTGTCACATAAACTAACCTCTGTGTCATCTGGTATCTCTCAGAAAGCACTTTAAATTCAGAATGTATTTTCAAATAAACCAAAATGTTGCATTAAAATCTCATTAGCAGTACTGGTAAATGTTCTAAGTATGTAAGCCTGATAGTCGTTACGTAATCGTGCAACTAACAAGCAAGAATGTACAAATACAACACTGTGTCGTCTGTTCACTATAACAATGCATTCGTAATTTCTGTTTAAAAATGTTCCCTAGGTTCTACACTGGATATTTAACTTCAAACATTGTTGTATGTTAGCAGTTTCTTAAGTCTAACACAGCATACTAGTAATGTAAAGTGAAAAGTTTTAAGGCAAAGACAAAGTTAAAAAGCAGATTATCTCGCAGTAAGCGGTTTTACATGTGAAGTGTGGTGCAATCCTTTACTCTTCCTAGTACGCAGACTTTCAACTTCAACGGAATTATCATGTGGTATACGTCGGGGAGGAGTGCTAAAAATTTTCTCATGGTTAACGTCTCATGTTATTTTTCTCGGAGCTAGCGGGCGCACGCGGCTGCCTGCTGCATGCGGTGTGAGTCATTGTCTGTCCCTTTGTTGGCGCGCGTCGTTATTGGGATTAGGAGACCTAACTTCTACGAATTCGCCTTGCCGAGAGGGCCCAGCTCTGTTAGAATCCCGCCAGTTCTGATGAAATTCACGTCTGTCGTTTTGTCGGTAGTTTCTGTAGTTCCTTTCTTGTCGGTTAAGTGGTGGAGAATTTCTCCCTGAGTCGTAACTGCGCGCTGAACTGTTGCGTCTGAAGTTATTCTGTCTCCCCTGGTAATAATTGTTTTGGTTCCCATATTGTCTGTTTCTGCGGTTATCTCTGTCATATTCATTACTACGGAAATGCGATCTTTCTCTGTAACTATTATTACTCTGCCAGTGGTTGTCATATGGGTGGTGTCTGTTTTGGTCACGATTTGCGTTGTAAGAATAGCCTTTTCGTGTCCAGTTATTGTTTCTTTCATCGTGGAATTGTGACAGATGTGACCTGTAATTGTTGTGCTCCTGTTTCCGCGTTCCCCGATTGTCAGTGTCACTTTCCAGTTCTTGTAACAGTCCCTGAAAAGCTTCAATGTCGTCTTTGCAACGTCCTGCCAAAATAATATGTCGTAAATGTTCAGGTAATTTGATTAAGCAAATGCGGATGAGTTCTGAGGGGCTGTATGGGTTTGACAGGTACTGATTCTTGTGCAACATGTCTTCAAAATATTTCACAAGACTGGAAAATTCAGATTGTTCGAAATGTTTCATCATTATGATACCATGTTTTACGCGGTCTTGTGTGGCTTGAGACCAATATGCTGAGAGGAAGGCATGGTAAAATTCTCCTTCACTGTGGCAATCGTGAATTACCGATCGCATTCTTACAGCTGGTTCATTCTCTAAGTAGCCACACATAAATTCCAATCTGTGTTCCAACGACCAGTTGGGAGGAAAACAATGAGAGAATTGATGGAGCCATGCTTGTGGATGAATGTCGTTGCCAGAATTCTTCAATGTTTTGAATTTACGTGTAGTAATGAACAGCTTATAGTCAAAATCATCATGTCGGCGAGTCGCATATCGGTCATTGTTAGGTCGTGTCGGCCGTTCCATCTCAAAATTCGGTGCACATTGCCAATTTCTTTCATAACTTCCGAAATGCCCTGTGTTATTATTTTGCGGCTTTTCCGTATTTCTAAGTCCCTCTTCCCGTGTTGGAGCGCGAGTGTCCTCTGAAATACGTAATTCTTGTACTACTTGTGCCAGCTGATCTTGCACTTCCTGGATTTCTCTTTTGTACTGTGTATTGATTTGATTCTGATTTTGTTTGAATTTCCTAATTTGTTCATACTCTTCTGTGTCAGTGAAGGCTACAGGTGTTGTGTCATTCAGATCATCATCTACCTTTGTAGATAAGTTATTTAGCTGATCCGAAAGTTCAACTACTTTCTCTGACAATGAACTAATTTCCTCCATGTGTCTTTCTACTGTGTCCTTTAAGTTTTCCTGAGTTTTTGCAAGTTGCGTAACCGAATCGGTAGATGCAACTGAGTCAATTTTAGCTTGCAAGGTCTCATGATTTTCATGAACAATAATTTGCAGTTCTTTTATGGCTGCTTCGTGATTCTGTAATGCATTTTCATGCCGCGAAAAAATAGGTTGAAAATGCTCACAAATTTGTGTTTTTACGTCGTTACAGACTTTTTGACATTTCGATTCGATTTTATGTAACTCAGTAGTTAAATCTTCACGTGTTTGTTCAAGTGTGGTGTCTAACTTTTGAAGATTTTGTTCCATTGTGTCTAACTTTTTAAGATTTTGTTCCACTGTGTCTAACTTTTTGAGATTTTGTTCCACTGTGTCTAACTTTTGAAGCTTTTGCTGTGTTTGTCCCATTTGTTGTATTAATTGTAATAACAATGCATTGGTGTCTGAAACATGTTCCTCAGTGCTTTTCGGCAGTGAATTTACACCGGAAACATTCACATTTTGACAAGCAGAAAATGTGTCTTGACTTATTTGAGAAAACGGTGAGGATCCAAAACCTGAATCTACAGTATTTGCGAGATCGTGTCGTGTCATTTCGGCTTCCTGAGGCGAGCTGTTGCCGACCGATCGATCGATAATGATTCCCTCTTCACTAATTGTTTCACTGTCCACGCCATTGTTTGACGCCCGCTCCATTTCCCTGTGCACAGTTACCAAATTACTACTTTGAACATTAGTAAATTCATTACTCTGCGGCGCTGATAAGCTACGCTCGTCGTCACTATTATTTCTCAGTTTAGTTTGGAGCCTAGTGTTACGTTTTTCACACGCCATAATTGTCACAATATTTCACACGATAACACAGAAAAGCACAATTTGAAGTGCAAAAATAGGAGAACACATTAACATATCACTGAAAATAATATCTAGTTAATTGCAAGCGTAGCTGCGAAATACTTGGTGCAAATCTATATGCATGCCACAACTGTTTTACTGTACAACAATGAAAGACTGCAACTACAAAGGAGATTTTCTCTACAATTACGCGCTAGAAATAAACAAAATCTACACTAATTACACAAACTACAACAAAAGATCAGAAGATTCCAGTGAGGTATCCTCGGCTAAGGGTCGACATATGCAACGTCCCCTTTGAACAATTTATACACGACTGTGCTTAACCTGACACACAATGTTTTTAGCGCAACGCAATCTGACTTTCAAAATTCCCTACTAAAGAATGGCCCTGACTAACGTTAAACTATACCTTTCGCAAATCACTTACCTCACAAAAATCTCCGCTGCTCAAGCTACTGCAATACAGCGAGCGCCACTACTGCCAGCTAAATAAAAGATTCAAACTATGCAAGGCACTAACTACTGATAGGGATAGTTAGCAAATGAAAGATATTAATAGAGAACAAACAATGTATTTACCTTGATATCATCATGTATAAATATACCAGTTCATGACAAATCACAAATCTCCGCCATCTCTCTCCCCACATCCACCACTGCTGGCGGCTCACCTCCAACTGCGCAACGCTACGCGCTGTTCACAGCCAGCTGCCTAACACTACAATGGCGAGTATTACAACAATGCAAAGCAGCCACAGACTGCACACAGCACAGCCAGTGATTTTCATATTGAGCGCTACGTAACATTGCCAATAAGAAAACATAAACAGCCTACTTACATGGAGAAAACATGAACAGCCTATTTACAGTATCAATATATCGTAAATTCTCAAATAAAATCTATTGCTTTCTCCCATAATCTCCTCTTTCTTTTCTGCACCTCTCTAGGTGTAAGTACACATTAAGCTTTTGCGCTTCATTTGAAAAGTAGATATTGAAAATAAAACGAAAAAAAATCCAGTATCTGTAAGCTCTGTATACTGATAGTTTTTGTGTAACGATATCCCTGGAAAATCAAAGGAAATTCTTCTTGCTTGTTACTGGCATTTGTTTTCAGGTTTCTTGGAGCCTGAAGTACAATAACAGATCTTCACCTACAATTTCCATTTGGCTCATCAACTATATCTGTTATAATACGACAAGTGTTTTACACTGTGTGGCAGTACTTGAGACGCGACTCCTTTCCCCTCTGACAATAAGTCGATTTCTGGAAGCTGCCACAGCCTTTCAAAGGACAGCCAATTTCCCCACTGTGTGTCGGCTATAGATGGTAAACATAAACGTGTCATCAAGACCGCTGACGGTGAGTCGCTTTATTACTACTACAAAAATTGGTTCTCCATGTTGTTGTTAGCCATGTGTAATTCCCTCTTCAGTTTCATGTTCAATGACGATGGTGCATTTGGAAGATCGTCAGATTCAACAATGTTAACAAATTGCTTTATAAGAAGCTAACTGAGGAGGAAATTAAATTTCCTCAAAGCAGGCACTTGTACCAGGACTCTGATTACTTTTCTTTTGTATTCGTTGTCATGTCACTGTACCTACTGAATCCTTATGAAGGAAATTTCATATCAGTTAAAAAAAGAAGTTACAATGCTGTCTCTGAAGTGCTAAAAGATAATATTCGATGTAGAATCGGCATTCTTGCTAACAGGTGGAGAATTTTTCACAGATCTTTGTATCATACCTAGAGAATTTACTGAAGATCTTATAAAGACAAGCTGTGTGTACACACTTCTATATGAAATCGAGATAGATACAGCTTTGAAGACACTCTGCCTACTTTTGGTTTATATGACATGCCAACAGACCCAACACAGGCGTAAAGAAATGTGAACAATGTTCGTGACAAATTTGCAGACTACTTTATAAACACAGAAGAACTACCACGACAGTTCGAAAAAAATAATGTGAGACCACCTCACACAAAATCTCATTAGAAGTATATTTTGTATTCTTACTAGTTTAATAAACACAGAATTTGGTATATGTCCAATTTTGTTAATCATTTTGTTATTATGACGCTCACCAAATGTCTTCTTTTCTGTAGCACTCTTCCCTTCAAAGTCCAGTGAAATCTTAGAAATTTCTGCTGCCCATGCTTTAATCTTCTCCATCTCATTTAAAAATTCTACACACTTTGCTTGCCATATCGGTGAATGTTCAACTTCAGAGAAGAAATCTTCTGTATTCAATCCCATCTCTAGCCCACGATGTTACCTACGGATTGCACCACAAGAAACAATGGCCAGCGATCACTAATAAGTTATGCGCCGATTGTTGAAATGCAGCATTACTCACTGCTTGGCTGGTCAGTAGCGCCACTCAGCGGCATCGTGTGAAGACTGCTATTGAAACAAATGTCCCACCAGTGGTGCCCCAGTTTCGCTTCTGCGTCACCGGTCTCGGTAGTCCACCCTAACCGCCACAGAAACGCAGTGGCACTGCACGTCTGAAGGCATCCATTCAAAACAAAGACTTCGCCAGTGAAAGCGCCAACGAGAAGGGATTCTCTGCGGCTGCGTGTGAAGAGGCCCTTATTCCTGAGATCATGGCGGGGGAATCCAGTGTGGATGACTCAAGGTCACGACTGCTAGTGATTGAGGGAAACCTACCGGCACCACAGTATGTCACAAACATCCTGTGTCCTCATGTGTTGCCTATCATGTGACAGTATTGTCTTTTCTTTCTACAACAGGACAACGCTCCTTCACACAAGACACCTGTCTCCATGAACTGTCTGCATGATGTTGATGTACTTCTGTGGCCAGCAAGATAGCCACATCTGTCCCTGACAGAAAATGTGTGGACCAGGTCAGATGTCAATTTCATTCCAGGGCCAGTATCACAGATATCATAGATCAGTTACAACAGTTGTGGGTCATCTTACCTCAGAAAAGTATACAATGGCTTAATGACACCTGTCCCAACAGAATCCATATCCGTATGGCACATGGTGGAAGGTACCCCATACAATTGTTAGTCATTTCCTTTCCTCTTTCACTTGCAAAAAGAGCGAGGAAAAATGACTATATGTTGCTATAGGAGTCCTAATTTCCCAAATCTCATCTTTGCAGTCCTTACGCATAGTGGATGTTGGACTCAGTAGAGTCATTTTGCAGTCAGCTTCAAACACTGGTTCTCTAAATTTTCTCCACTGTGTTTCTCGAAAAGAACGTCGCCTTCCCTCGAGCGATTCCAACTGGGGTTCCTGAAACATGTCCATAACACTTGTCTGTTGTTCAAACCTAACAGTAACAAATCCAGCAACCTACATCTGAAGTTCTTCGATGTCTTCCTTTAATACGATCTGGTATAGATCCCAAACACTCAAGCAGTACTCGATAATATTGCGCACTAGCGTCCTACATGCTGCCTCATTTATAGATGACCACACTTTCCTTTCTCTCAATAAACCAAAGTCGACCATTCACCACAATACTCACATGTTCATTCCACTTAATATCGTTTTGCAACGCTATGCCCAGATATTTAAATGATGTGATTGTATCAAGCAGGTCACTACTAATGCTGTATACGAACAATATGGGTTTGCTTTGCCTACTCATCCGCATTAACTTACATATTTCTACATTTAGAGCTAGCTGCCATTCAACAAACCAACTAGAAATTTTGTGTAAGTTATCTTGTATCCTCCTACAGTCACTCAACTCTGACACCTTACTGTACCTTAGACATCATCAGCAAACAACCACAAATTGCTGCTCACACTGTCTGCCAAATCATTTATGTACACAGACAATAATAGCGGTGCTATCACATTTCCCTGGGGCACTTCTGACAATACTCTTGTCTCTAATGAACACTCGCCATCAAGGACAACATACTGGGTTTTGTACACTACGCTCATTAATTTCAATATGCTCAATAAATGGCATCTAGTTCTCTGTAGATAAGTCTAATACCATGGGTATGGTTGAGGAAGCAAATAAATAGTACATCAGTTGTACATATGTCATGATTTTTGTTTGTGGTCATCGATATACAATAGTATCCAACAAACAATGTTGTCTACATAAACGTTATGTACCTATCTGATAGGTTTATTTATCTATTTGCCGACGGACGCCGCATTTGGTGCACCTGTGTTGTTCCCTGTAGTGATGTGATGTCCGCAGCAAATGGCAAGCGTTGCTACGATACATAACACGTGGTTCCTGTACGCCAATTCCTTCGTGACAATGAAATGTGCACATCGATAGTATGGCTCCATGAGTGAAGATATCCATAGAAAAACGTGCTTCAATTGTAGCTAACACTTAGCCAAGCAGGTTTATCTATTCGCCAATTGTGAACCAGTGTAGTGTGTCTATAGGGGGGAGTGCAATGCGCCCTGCACCGCCAGAAGACAACGGGTAGCAATAAGGACATACTACGACCAGGACTACTTTGTAAAACAACTGAAAGCGATTATAAATATATCAGAATTGCCTGTAAGAGAAATAGATTCAAAACAGCGCCCCAAATTCGTGCAGAATTGGTAGTAATGAACACGAAAAATCTGCTGCAACAGTAAAAACGAGACTGAATGAAGCCGCCTTGAAAGGATGTGTCACAGCAAGAGAACCCCTTCTAAGGCCCATAAATAAACAGAAGAAACTTTAATGGGCTAGAAAACATCGTAATTGAACATGCGAAGAGTGAACAAAGGTGTTATTCGCCAATGAATCGCAGTTCGAGATTTTTGGAACCATAAGGAGAATATTTGTTCGCCGATTTGTAGGGGAAACAGTAGCCCAGCAGTGTGTTCTACCTACAGTTTAACACGGTGGAGGTTCTATTATGGTTTGGGGATGTTTTGCCGGAGATAGAGTTGGTGACATTGTGAAAATAGAATGATGTATGGATCAGAAGGAGTACCACCACATACTTCAGTTCTGACGCTCCACTCCTTTTCACGTTCGTCAGACATCAGCAAAAACATCCTGTGAGCGCGTTAGCGTCACTAGAATAATCTTTTGGGGTTAGGAGTGGACCGCTATTCTATGACAGAGCACATCGGTATTTAGCTGTACTAGATTTGTTTTATTCCTATATTATTGTTAAAGAAGCACACGAGTTTACATAGATTGTGGCCTAATTTCAGGACAGTTATCAAGATAATGCATTACATCATGTTTAGCAGAAATAACACTGAGCACAACAATATCAAATTTAAATAGAACGTTCTCTACAAGATTCTTCTTACTTCTAGACAGTGAAGTTGGCCAATATTATGACAAATCAACCTATTCTGGTTCTAAGTTCGGAACTATTTAGGATAACAATCAAGTCTATGGAGGATTGATGAGCTCTGCTTTCATCTTGCAAGCAAGACTGACGATTGGCAGCCTTTACCACTCCTGATAGCCACTCGAAACCAGAGAGAATCTCTTCCTAACCAAAGCAACACGCATCATTGGTACCGACGTGAGCCACCACCTGCAGTTGGCTACACCCTGTGCTCCTCATGACATTCCACATCTGGAATGATTCCATTCACTATGCACATAGAATGCATACTGGCTTTCTTCCCCTCCTTAGCAGCCATATCCCTAAGGCACCCATTGATGCGCCTAACATTGGAGCTCCCAACTACGGAAAAACCCACTCTCTGTGACTGAGCAGGTCTTGTGGGCTGAGAGGTTTCCTCTGAAACAGGACAAGCGACTGCATCTGGCTGAGGGACAGTGTCACCCTCAGAGAGCAACTGGAGGGTCACTCTCAGTGTGATCACTAACTGTGCTGGCCACCAGTGTGGACCAATTGGCGGACTCATGGGCCTTGCTGGACGTTCATTGGACCCCTTCAGCCGGCCCACAACAGTGATGCCCATCCACTGTAGCCTCAAGCTGTATAACTGAAGCCAACACAGCCTGGCGCTGAGAGTGGAGTGTCACCAACTCGGCTTCTCAACTTGCATCCGCACACAGCAATCACATTTCCTATACATACTAAAGACCATGGAAAACTACACTATGTAGACAAACTAAGGAAGAGATTCAAAAACTAAACTAACAAAGCATACAGGTGAGACTAAATAACTCGCTTCTGGTTAAGAACTTCTACAATATCACAAAATCAGTTTACTTTTTGACACAAGTGAAAACGCTATAACTGTGTGCATCAAACATTAAATTAACAAGCAGAAATTCAAAAACTGAACCACCAAAGCACACAGATGAAACTATATAATTCACTCCTGGTTTGGAAATAGTAAATGGTCACAAAATCGGTTACCTCCATGTTTCATATGAGCTCTATCGAATTCGATGCTATTTTTGTGCTAACTGATTTGCTTCCCACAGGTATTCAATTTTTTATCAGCTTGAACTACTAATAAATGATTACTTTTACAATTAGGCTCGATATAGATAATTAGTTCATGTTATCCCTACTGCATACAGGCCCAAACTCATACCTACTCTTGAAGTAGCAACTGCGTGTGTGGTAACTTTTCGAGGTCAATTTTCTGAGTCGAGTCCTCTTCATGCAGAGGAAAGCTGAAGTTAAGTTGGTTCTACAGCATTTTCCTTCCCGTTATGAAAGACTTGATGATAAGCATATTTTCCTTTTTTACACTTTAAATAGACATTTTCTGCAAAAAACGCTATGAACTTCATTTAATGTTTACTGTAATGGTAGCAAAATAGACCTCTTCAACTTTTGTAGTCCTCTCTTCCTCAGTTTCGTGTAATATTACGGTATATTGATATTTTTTTTTACTTATGGACTTTTACTTATAGATCTTTTGGCACAATAATTAATTTTTTTAGTGTTAGTTAGATCTTGGTTGGAAATATGAGTAAATTGGAGGCAATTTCTTTACGAATTAGTTTTGAAGATATCTCACACGATTCAGCAAGTCACATACGAGGAGTGAGAACGACACTCACAGCATAGCACCCAGGGAAAGTGACTAACGATAACAGTGCTACGAATAGTTCAGTGCAAATATTTTCAAGTAGCAAATAAAACACTCGTGCATAGTCGACCCGTTTATGACATATCTCATCGACCTGTTTACTGTGGTAATGCCAAGACTGACCACGTGCACTTGGGCAAACAGTAAACCTTTTCGCATGTAACTGGTACTCACCCCGTTTGGTAACATCAACCATGTCATATTGCAAAGAGTAATCTGTAGTAAGTAAACACTGCATCGGTACTGCGTCAGTATTGTAATCGGCTATGTGAATGATGTTTTGTCTTCAGTGGTTAACATGAGTGCAAAACCTCAGACTTAAAATAAATGAGAAAATCCCCAAGTAATTTTACAAGGAGCATCTTGATTACAAGGTGGCTAGTTCAGTCTTTAGTAAGGTTCAGTTGGAAGTGTTGTGTTAACAATTATGACAAGAAAAATATTATTTGCTTATGACTTACCATGTGCCTCAGGAGGGCGATAGAAAAAGTGTGTCCGGGATGTGCAGAGACCAACCTTCTACGGGATGGTATGTACAGCGTGATTATAATTAAAGTTAAACTTTTAAACCTCTGTAGAAATAACACCACTGGTCAAAATGAAGTCAAATTGCAACGGAATATTATCGGATAAGGGGGAAAACGTACTGCAGAAGAAAAACAGTTACAAAATGTAGCAATAGATGTGCTGCAAGCATCATAATTTAATAGTGGTCGACTACAAATGACAAATGAATCATACAACAGTGCCTAAGGTGTACGTTTGACATTAAACAAACTGTACGACTCAGTGTGCATAGGTGTACAGGTGTGATGCTGTTAGTTACGTAAGCCCATCCACCACTGCAAGGTCATATCACACAGGATGGGCAAAATCGGTTTTTAATTGTTCTGAGGTCAAAAATCGCATAAAAAGCTTCACTCACATCGGATTTTAATTGCCGTGGGGCCAAAAACCGCATAAAAACCATCAATCACATAGGTTTTTAATTGTCCTGAGGCCAAAAACGGCATAAAAAGCATTAATCAAAATCAAACTGGATTATTAATTTACGCGTGACTGGCGCATAACATGTTCAATATGCTGAACTCCGTTTTCTGCAACAAGTTGAAAACGAGAAACAGCATGTTCCACAACTGATCGAAGTGTTTCCGGGGTCACGTTCAGAATGTGTTGCGCAATGCGTGCCTTCAATGCACCTAAGTTTGCAATCGGAACACTGAATACAACATCTTTCAGATAGCCCCACAGCCGGAAGTCACACAGATTAAGATCAGGTGATCCGGAGAGCTCTAGGCGCGCAGTCCGGAACCGCGCGACTGCTACGGTCGCAGGTTCGAATCCTGCCTCGGGCATGGCTGTGTGTGATGTCCTTAGGTTAGTAAGGTTTAAGTAGTTCTAAGGTCTAGGGGACTGATGATCACAGATGTTCAGTCCCATAGTGCTCAGAGCCATTTGAACCAATAGATCCGGAGAGCCAGGTTGTAGGAAAATGGCGGCTGATAATTCTAGCATTTCCGAAATGGTGCTTCAGCAGCTGCTTAACTGGACTTGCAATGTGCAGAGGTGCGCCACCTTGCATGAAAATGATCCCATTCACACATCCACGCAGTTGGAGAGCTGGAATGACGTGGTTGCGCAAAAGACATTCATAGCCCTTACCAGTGACGGTACAGATAACAGGACCGGAAGCACCTGTCTCTTCGAAAAAATATGGCCCTATGATAAATGATGCCGTAAACCCGCACCACACAGTGACCTTTTCAAAATGAAACTGTACTGGTTGATTTGCCTGTGGATTTTCCGTTGTCCATATTCGACAATTCTGTGTATTGACATATCCCGTCAGATGGAAGTGGGCTTCATCTGTCCACAAAATCTTCCACGACCAATCGTTGTCCACTTCCATGCGAGCAAGAAATTCTAAAGCAAAGGTGTCTCTTCTGGCAGGTCAACAGGAAGCAACTCGTGCACCTGAGTAATTTTGAATGGATAACAAAGCGTTTTCGGGGTCACGTTCAGAATGTGTTGCGCAATGCGTACCTTCAATGCAGCTACAATTGCAATCGGAACACTGAACACAACATCTTTCAGATAGCTCCACTGGATTTTACGCGCCGTGTTCGCAGGTATGTCCAATGTTCGGGCAATTCTCCGTGCACTGCACATTCGCATATCACCTTTCGTCTCCTCCTGCATTACTGTGGCCACTGCTAACAATGACGTCGAATCAATTCGTTTCCTCCCTCTAACAGGTTGCACATCAAAAGAATCCGTCTTTTCGAATTTTCGAATCATTTTCTCCAGACCCACGGCAGCCATCGGACCAACGCCTTTTTTCAAACCCTCTAGTGTTCAGAACTTCTACAGAGTGGCGTGTGTACAGTCGTCATTCTTGTAATACAGATTTACAAGCAGAGCGCGATCCTGCATTGAGAGTCATGGCGAACGTCGCAGACGCGAAAGGAGGAAAATCTGTGGACCCGGCGTGTTTATACCAACTTCAATGGGTCGTGCGCATGACAGGTGTTTTCATTTACGTATTCTGACACATTCAGCGCCATTTATTGATCAATTTTCATACTATTTTTTTTCTTCTGCCGTAAGTTTTCCACCTTCTCTGACAATATTCCATTGCAATTTGACGTCATTCTGACCATTGGTGTTAATTCTACAGGGTTTTGAAAATTTGGCTTTGATTATAATCACCCTGTTTTAACTTCACAAAATAGACATCGTCGACATTCAAGAAATGTTCAAAACAAATAATTAACTTGCACCACGAACACTGAATGAAAAATGGCGCGTCACAGTCATCACAAAGGTTCGCACCATCAAGATCAAAGGCAAACTCCGTGGGAGTTACAAACTGTGCAAGGTGTTCAGCTAGGTATCCAGTCTTAAAGATACAGAATCATACTGGTGTAACGAGGTGATGAGAACTGGTGGAATGTGATGGCATGGAAATGAATGTGAAACAGTCTCTTGTGGAACTTATCGTGAAAGCAGCTATCCTTTAAGGCATAGCTGCAAGTAGTGCGATAGTACTGTATGTTTCATAGGCACGGAAAAAACAAACATCCAGAGGCTGAATTTGTAGGTGGCTCCAGTTGGTGTGAAATGCAATGTTACTCACTTTTCAGGAGGAGTAGTTTTCTCTAAAGGTATGTAACATTCATACCCAGACCAGGAATCAAACAAAAGCAAACTATTTTGACCAGCTATTGGCCAAAAGCAGTGCTCATACTGTAGCCATAATTCTTTTACGTCCATTTTCCCACTCTTGCTAGGTATGAGGTAAATATTCCCTGCTGTTCTTGCAAGATCACGCACACTAGAAAGAATCATAGAGGGCGGAGCACCTCCGACTTCTCGCAGCACAATAAATAGCTTTCCAGCCCATTTACCATTCAAATTAACAGTCAGCATAATTGAATTTGTCACTGTTGAAAGGTACCTAAGTCAACAAATTTCGAGGAATCACAAAAAAGTGTCCAGCTCAATAACTAAAGAATATATAATCACAGAAAAAATACTAGTTAATTTTCTGATAAAATGAAACAGATGTTGTATAGACGAGTGCTCGATAGTGAAATAATTTAGTGTACAAAAATATACAAAACTGGATGACTTGGCAAACTTTCTGCACTGAAAGTATTAGATGCCATTCCCAAATGAAATTATTTTGGCAGATTAACCCCCTGATTAATTACCTGAAGAACATCGTTATTATTCACATGCATTAATAGGATAACATCACAGGTAGCAAAACTTAATTTCAAAAAATATTATTTCAGTTTGCTGTTCACGCAAAATAAAAACTTTAGACAAGTTGGCTTTGCATTTTCTTGATAACATTTTGCTTACGTTGAACCTAATAGCTTTGTCATTTGCAAAATGTTTAAGTGTAAACATGTGGCCAACATAAAATATGTTCATAAAAGTTCATAGAGTCTTCAGGGACATATCGTGGGACATCCTGAACATCTTCTATCTCACTCAGTTTTACAGGAACTTTATCGTCTTGGTGTAATGCTTGAGTGAAAAATTTGTGTGGAACAGCTCTTCCGACCGAGACAGAGGAAAGGTGAGTTGGATCAATCCACACCCTTTCTTTTTCGACAAATACTTGAAATAACTAAACTGGGACACGTTGAAGTGCTGTTTTCTCTCTCTAGAAGCACATGATGTTTCTAGGAATTCAGTCATCTCCTTGAGGCCACCATTTGGTAAAATCCTTAATATCTCTTGCTGCAACCATTTTCAAAGTAAATGTGTCGCTTTTTGAAGTTGAAACAATAAGCTCGCAGTATTCATAGGGTGTGTAAATTCTGTTTCTCTTCTTAAGAGCACGTTTTATCACCCTCAAATTTCCGATCACACGGCAAGAATGAATGTCCTCTTAGAAGATAGAAGTGAACAATAGTATCAAACCGGTTCATATCAGCTAAAGACAAGCAAAACCTTAGAAGAGTGTTATTCTTATTTTGCCCACTACAGTTGTCGCTAAATAAATGTAATTCCAATATGTTATTTGGGACAAATTCGTCAATATAATCATTAAGAAATGACACCACTTCATCTGCACCTTTTCTCTCCCGTCCCTCGTGGTCCACATAGAAATGCGTTCTCTCTGTCTTCAAATAGTGAACGGAAAACACACTGATGGATAACCGCCTAAAACAGAAGATATCTCGAACTGTCCTTGCTGGTAAGGCCACAGTGTTTTCATTCTTCATACATTTTTCCTAGCTTTCCTTTAAGGCACTGTAAAACTTATTGCTTCTCCTCTTGTGAATCATTAGTTCAGCTACTGCTGCCTGTTTGTTTGATTCAGATTGAGGTTTCTAATGTTATTGTTTAACTCCTCACAAATAGAGCACGCATCTACTTGTGGGCATCCAAACTGCAGTGCACAGCTTTCATTGAAGTATTTGTTATCAAATTTATAGTTTATCTTAGTATTTGGATGTGTCTCTTTGAAGAGTGAATAAATTTTGCTCACGGAGAAGGACGCATCTAAATGTGGATTATTTTGCCAGAATAATGGCTTTGCTTCATTTCAATATGTTCGCAGATAAACCTCAGTTGCTGTACCTTTATAGCGTTTCCACTGTATCCCTTGCCCCTTGATCACGTGGTGGCTGTCTCATTCAGTAGCAATTCGTGAAGTCTTCTTATGTGTTTATCAGACACACTGTGTAACGAGAAGAAGGCTTCCCTGCAAACCTGCATTTTTTTCTCACGCAACAATGCATTGCATTTAAATTCTTTGTCTCTCAGAGTTGGGTCTTCTTTGCGTGGTCTATGTTGTGCTGGATCCACCACTTCAGTCATTACTTGGAAATGAAGATCCTGTTCACCCTTTGTGTTTATCCTATAGTGGTTTCTGAATGTTCCTTCCCGTTCCGCTTCAGTGAAACTCAAAATATTTCTTATGACACCTATAAGTTAAGAAACCACAAATAATCTTGTAAAGTCAGGTATCATATATAGCTTTTCATACTAAAACTGTAAAACTGCAACATCATGTTATTATTTTGGCAAAGCAGTCAAATGCAGTATGATTCTAAATTTAGTTTTTTTAGTTCTCACTGTGCAGTTAAATATTGAATGGTGTCACCATGATCAATACTAATATTGACAATTAAACATTGTTGTACAAACAAAGGCATACAAATAGGTTTACCTTACAGTAAGTCTACCCTTAAACTGTCTGAGAAGTTGGCCTTTGAACAATATCTCGCAATTACCTATCACTAAATTTTAAATTATTTACTTCCTGAGATAAAAAACAAAACACGTTGTTCCTGAAATATACTAATTGTTGCACCTACAGTTTAAAACGTTAAATCAGCAAATCAAACTTCTTGATATTTACTTGCATTTTGAGCTTATCTCTCAGTCTACTATAGGAAATGTATGCTTCACCACTTACACGTGCTTTCTTAATAGCATTTCTTTTATATTCCTCACTTTTACATTCTTCCTTTTCTTAGGAGAAACATCAAGAACAGACTCGTTTTCCGCCATTTTACAGCTTTGTGAATGTTTTGGCGATACCTGTGCTCACGTGTCAGAAAGCAGAAAAGTAGGCAAGTTACTGACTTAGAAGCCATTGTGCAATGCATCTTATTTTCGTAGAGGATTTGTCACCCTTACGACATAGGCACCTTTCTGTTTAGAATGTGTGTTTGTGTACATGGATACCGAAAATGGTTATATCTCAGTTCCCCCCAAAAAGTGACTTAGGTACCTTTCTGCAATGTCACATTCAATTATATACAAATGCGTTAAGGCAGTGATGTTAGTTGATCTTAATACAACTATCTTGGTACCTCTAATTTGCAGGATTCCTTTCTTATGCATTTCCTCTTCAAATCGAGATTGGTCGGAGCGGAAAACAAATTGCTTACTAAACGGTGGGGTAAGTTTACTTCATCTACAAATTTTCGTACTGATTCTGCAGATTGCTGTGCATCGTCAGGTTGGTGGTTTGTTTGAAATTTAGTTATATAACGTCTTCCAATTCTGTAGCACTTTTTGAAGTTACGGAACCATCCACTGTTTTCTTTAAAATCACTGTAATTTATGCAGCGCGCAATTTGATGTGCATAACGCAGTAGGTCACTATCATGCACATCCTTTAAAATGTGAAATTTTGTAATCTTACGTGTTCTAATTCTGTAGCACTGTTTGAAGTTATGCTATCATCCACTGTTTCCTTTCAAATCACTTAACCTATGTCGTGCGCAGTTTGATGCGCATAATGCAGTAGGTGACTATCATGCACATCCTGTACATTGTATCTAGCACCCTAGAAACACGTGTAAACACCAATTTTTGTAACAAGTGCGCTTTGTCCTCCCTTGAATATCCGCACTAATGGTAATATTGCTCTGAACTTATTCCAAATCTGTCCATAACTGTTTTTTTTTATTATGCTGCCGATGGTCTTCCATGAATGTAATGAAGTACCCATTCCTTGGACAACGATTGTCCTCTGCTATGTTTCACTGGAGACGGGATTTGCGACTCCCTGTCCTACAAGGCTGTTGAACTACATGGCTCGACAACTGTTTCAATACAACTTTCATTTGTTAAGCACATATTGTCATCATTGTTCTAATCATGTACATTGTCCGCACATTCGAGCGTATACGACACCACACATTTCACTGACTCTTCTTGCAGAAACGATAATATTTCTCACTCTGCAAAATTCCTTGTGTTCCTTTCTGACGAAATATCGACTTGGGCGACTGTTGTTGTGAATATAACGCAATGTTTGCTTTGTTTATCGTTACCATCGCTCCGCTTTATATCAACACCACTGGCACAGATGTACTATTGTTACTCGTCGACTAAGCAGTTCAACTAAGCTCCGCAGCCTCATGCTGTGTTCACCACTGGGTCCTTTCGTCCCGCCTCTGTTCCATTAGCAGCCATATTGTGATTGCATGGTACACAATATGTAGGGTGTCGAATGCCATAAACATCATTGGCCTTTCGCGACGTCGTACTCAAGGGATTCCCTGTTAGTATCAAATGAGCAATTAAAAAGTTCATAAGTCTGTGAATAATTATGTCGACAGTATTCCAGTACCGTATAATAAAACAGCGAAGAACTTGGATGTAACTTTGGACGAGCGTCTCAGCAGGGTAGAAAATACGTCGCTCCTTGCAGGAAGGTCTTCACTTGTCTCTTTGTCCTCGAACACTTTCGGAACACATTTCTACAGGATGTGAAACGTAAACTCTTGCAATAACTTGTTCTACCAAACCTCTACTCTTGCCGTGTAACCCAACATGGCATGAGTAGTGCTTGTGTGCGTTAAATCTGCAACATTCGTGCATTTGACCATGTCAGTGCTACATACGCCCTGTCAGGTTCACTGCAACTTGAAAATTTACGGCACTACCATATGCTACGTCCATTTCATCGGCTCCTCAATGTGTAAGCATCCTAGTACCTTGCAGCAGAGATTAAATACCTATCATCTCATCATGATCGAAAGACAATGTCTCACTTCTCTAGTATCCCAGCTGTGCTCATGCATAAAATTAAAAGATTCGCAAACCACCTGCCTATCATAGTTCAGGAGATATGACATCAAGACATTCGTGAAAAACTGCCGCATCATGCATGACGTTCAGATTTATTATCTCTTTGTTACTAAATCTATTCGCAATAAATTTCACAGACGGTATCCGCATCTGCCGCTAAATGCACCTACAAAATTATATCACGCTACCACACATAGTTCAGGATATATGACGTTATAAACACTGAGATGCATGAAAAACTGCTCCATTGTGCATGATGTTTAAATTTACCATTTCTTTCTTACTTACTCTATTCGTAAAAGATTTTGCAGACAGTATTCACATATGCCGCTAAATGTGCCTATACAAATAATCATTGAACAACACATATTTCAACAGATAAGACCACGTAAACACTGAGATTTGTGGAAAAAATGCCGTATCATGCTTGTAGTTCTAATACAATTATTGTATACTTCCAAAAACTCATACAGTCGAGTCAACTTAAGGAAATCCCTGACACCTAGCAGCGCTTTTGATAGTATACAATTTCGATGTGTAGATTGCTGTAGGAGAAAACAATAGGTACCTACAGAGCCATGAAGAGGCGTTGCCATAGAGACATTTACAAAACCGCGTTGTAGACCCGCGAAGCAGCTGTGCTCAGCATTTGGAAACTGTCCGGGATACTGTACTTATATAATTGTACATTAAAAATATTTCTTTGTGAGACTGTTTACCCACTCCATGAACCGTGGACCTTATCGTTGGTGGGGAGGCTTGCGTGCCTCAGCGATACAGATAGCCGTACCGTAGGTGCAACCACAACGGTGGGGTATCTGTTGAGAGGTCAGACAAACGTGTGGTTCCTGAAGAGGGGCAGCAGCCTTTTCAGTAGTTGCAGGGGCAACAGTCTGGATGATTGACTGATCTGGCCTTGTAACACTAACCAAAACAGTCTTGCTGTGCTGGTACTGCGAACGGCTGAAAGCAAGGGGGAAACTACAGCAGTAATTTTTCCCGAGTACATGCAGCTTTACTGTATGGTTAAATGATGATGGCGTCCTCTTGGGTAAAATATTCCGTAGGTAAAACAGTCCCCCATTCGGATCTCCGGGCGGGGACTACTCAGGAGGACGTTGTTATCAGGACAAAGAAAACTGGCGTTCTACGGATCGGAGCGTGGAATGTCAGATCCCTTAATCGGGCAGGTAGGTTAGAAAATTTTAAAAGGGAAATGGATAGGTTAAAGTTAGATATAGTGGGAATTAGTGAAGTTCGGTGGCAGGAGGAACAAGACTTTTGGTCAGGTGAATACAGGGTTATAAATACAAAATCAAATAGGGGTAATGCAGAAGTAGGTTTAATAATGAATAGGAAAATAGGAATGCGGGTAAGCTACTACAAACAGTATAGTGAACGTATTATTGTGGCCAAGATAGATACGAAGTCCACGCCTACCACAGTAGTAAAAGTTTATATGTCAACTAGCTCCGCAGATGACGAAGATATTGATGAAATGTATGATGAGATAAAAGAAATTATTCAGATAGTGAAGGGAGGCGAAAATTTAATCGTCATGGGTGACTGGAATTCGATAGTAGGAAAAGGGAGAGAAGGAAACGTAATAGGTGAATATGGATTGGGGGAAGAAATGAAATAGGAAGCCGCCTGGTAGAATTTTGCACAGAACATAACTTAATCATAGCTAACACTTGGTTCAAGAATCATGAAAGAAGGTTGTATACATGGAAGAACCCTGGAGATACTAGAAGCTATCAGATAGATTATATAATGGTAAGACAGACATTCAGGAACCAGGTTTTAAATTGTAAGACATTTCCAGGTGCAGATGTGGACACTGACCACAATCTATTGGTTATGAACTGTAGATTAAAACTGAAGAAACTGCAAAAAGGTGGGAATTTGAGGAGATGGGACCTGGATAAACTTATAAAGGCACATTTGCATGCCGAGCGTGAGTTTCCTCGGAAACGCGAGATATTAATTAAATAAATAATCAGTGACAAATAAATAAAGCCTATGGCACACAACTGCAGCGCTGTGTCGCTGATAAAACAAAAGTACATTTTCGTTAGTCGTATGTTTGATTAAAAAAAAAGAGAGAGCTCTCGTTGAAGTGGTGCGAGAAGCACGTATTTTAGTTTATTGTCTGGCACACCGCCATATTTCATGATATAGAAAATTACTGCGAGTTGCAACCATACTAGGCACTCGATTCTGTAAAGAATTTATATTTATAAAAGTAAGTAGGATTATGAACTGTAGGCTTATTCATTGAATATATCTGATTTAACTAACTGTGTAATTTTTTTGTTTAGTAGACAATCACCTCTGTACGACGTTTTGGCATGGCTGGCAAATTATTGTAATATTGAGATTTAGTTTATGAGTCCGCACCTACCGCAGCAGTCTTTGGAAACGATTTAATTACGAAGTCCGATTATTTCAGTTTTATTTCACGGTCAACTACGAGTAACATTGCCTTTACGAAAAAGCCATTGTCAAGCGTCTCATACCGAATAATGAAAACCTGACGACTCATAGGAGAGCCAATCATACAGATAAAAATAATTAATAATTAATATTTTATTTTATTTTATTTTATTTATTTTATATTGGCGACCGTGACAGGACGTTGTTCAGTTTGTCATTTGTTACATTGTTCTCTTTGTTTCATGTGAAAAATCAACCTTCTGGTCCTGGACTTGACTATATGAGAAATAAAAAAAAAAATCAGAAGATATTTGCCAATTATAAAATTTTGCGGGAAGACGCAAAGAAGCTTCCAGCAAAATAAGGTAAGACGCAGCATCTTTGCATTAGCAGGCTTGACCAGACGTATAATTCAGTGTATTAGCTTTTCAGTAAAATTCTGTAGTGTTTCTTTTCCGCATAACAGTTTCAGTGATAAATTCCATTCTCAGTATTTTTCCTTAAACAATAACGTATGCAACAATACCAATACACGAGTGTACAATATGGCCGACTTCTGTACGATATCATGTAACATGGCCAGCAGCCATTACCAATAATCTCAAATTCAGTTTATATTTTTAAATTAACAGACAGCCATTGTTGCTACGACCGATTCATGCTCAACTGCATTTTATTTTAAAACCAGTGTCAAACATTAATTTCTTGAAATATATAGCACGTGTGGCATGGTAATAACTAGAAAACAATACGCAAAAATGGAACAGCAAAGACGTACTATTCAGACGCAATCCGACTCGGACGAGAGACAAATGTTAGAAAATGACTTTACGACAGCAACCGGTAGTGACGATACATCAAATATTGACGCAAGTGTCAACGGAAATTTTGACAATAGGCCGTCCACCACAAAAATTTCAAAGTCTCAGTCAGAGCCCATGTTAATACATGACGTCACGTCTAATGACGCGGCGGGGGCAGAGACCTTGCAAACGGTAAACATTGCCGACATGTTACAAATGCTAATGAAACAAAACGCAGAAAATATGGCAACCTTACAGACGCAAAATGAACAATTAAAGACACAAAATGACGGAATCAAATCTGATCTCATAGCACTCAAGACAGCTAATGACACTTTATGTAAGCGTGTGGAACTTATAGACGCCACACTGACCAAACAGATGACTGAACTCAGTACGAAATTTTCCAAGCTTAATACGAGACAAGAAAAGACTACAAATGACGTAGCACTTTTACAGACACAATTAAAAAACCTTAATGTCACGTGTGAAGCTCTTACTGAACAAATTCAAACATATCCTTCAGTACACGACAACCTTGAAAAACGAATTACTGACGAGCAGAATAAATTTGACGATGTTGAACAACACCTGACTGACATCTTACAGTCTGATGCCACAGCTCATTTTCAAAATATTAATAAAGAATTTCATGATTGGGTAGAGAACAAAGACAAACATTTTGATAGATGCATACGTGAAAATTTACCAACAATTGTGCACGACTCCGTAGCGGAATACATCACTAATAACAAACAGCTGATTAGTGACGCAGTACAATCCGTCACTGCACCCATGAGACAATTCACCGATCGACCACAGTCTGAATGTAACGAAAATATCAGTCAAAATGCACAGTTCAGGAACCAATATACATTCGAGTATGACACACACATACCGCACACGACAAACACACAAGAACAAAACACACCACAACTACAACACATACCACGATGTGCAAACACAAACACAAGCTATTATCATGGTAAACCACAGCAACATTATCGTAATTACTCGCCAGCTGAGCATTGCAGTAATTACAGTGGAACAAATCCATATCATAATGCAAAGGAAGAAGAAAGCTTAATAAAACACAGGCAATTTCAGGCTTTTATCCCAGAGAAACGAACCATTCATCCGGTGATTTTTCTTAAATCTTTTAGTAACGCATTTCCACGCACTTGGAGTGACCGGAAAAAGATTTCATATATTGTCGGTTACATCCAAGGCGATGCAGCTGTCTGGGCATACAGTCAAGCTGACGTATGTACCACGTACAGTGAGTTTGAGCGTGCTTTTCTGAACAAATTCTGGTCGCAATCCGTTCAGGAGCGACTCAGAAGACAAATTTTAGAACCTGAAGCTTTTAACAGTAAAAATGGTAACTTACGCAGATATTTTGAAAAATACTTGAACATGGGACATTTTTTAGACGAACCAGTCGCAACACGTGATATACTCCGAGCGTTGAAGGCCAAATTGCCTTTCAACATTAAGGAAAAACTTCTACATATCCCGGATGACGATTCAGATTATTTTTTAACAGCTTTAGATTCGGTTGACATATTACTTGAAGATCAGCGCTTCGCGCGGCAAAACAGCAGCCACAATGTTTACACTAGTGGTATGCAAAACATGCAGGCTTGCCAACACAATTCTGGCGCGCCCACAGTTGGATACGCGGTACAACAAAAACAGCAAACTCACATGCCGTCTCAGTACGGAAATCAAAATCAACACGCGTATTCCAATACGAACAATAGTTACAACAGTAATAACATTTCATGCGGCAATCCATACAAAAGGCACCGCGGTAATAACTACAACGGTAACAACGGATACAAAGGTAATAACAAAAACACAAACAGAAATAGAAATAATAATAACTACGAGCCAAGACAGCATCAAGGTTGGACTCGTAACGATCAGTACTTTCATTCAAACTCTGCTTTACCACAGCAGCCACCAGGTCAAAATTGGAGCATACCTTACGACCGACAGGTAAGTTATAATGCGCAACAGCAACAACAACCGCAAAAGTTTGGAGGTCATAATAGGCAATATCCGAATGTGAATATAATAGAAATGACACCTGATGCACAACCTCAATCTGTGTCAGTACCTAGTACAAATGACAATCCAACAAACTAGAAACAGTCACTACTTTGCCCCAGGTCGTGGCTGAAGAATTCTTGGGGGGCGGCTTCAATGTTAATCAGTTATTTGACACCACACTTGAACAACAGAATAATGATATGCCGAGTAATTCTAAACAAAAACTACCTGTTTTATTTATAAGATACAACCACAATAACAATATATCAGATGAACTTTTACAAGACAGTACACAATGTCGTTTAAACACAAATGAAATCGTTTTAGCATCCACTACTGGTGTAGTAGGTGGGATTCCAACTACTATTATCCTAGATACAGGTGCAGCTGTGAGCGTTTTATCTTTTAATTTTTATAAAAAGATGTGTGAATTGGAACCTGTGCCTGAGTTTCCTGCCCAAAACTGTAAAATAACTACTGCACTAGGTAATAAGTCATGTAGGGTTACGAAGCAAGTTTTTGTAAACGTTAAAATAGGTAATGGAACCGTACAATGGCCATTCCTGGTTGTACAAAACCTTGTGACAAATTGCATATTAGGAATAGATATTATGAGCGAGAAGGACTGCATTATAGACTTCTCCAAAGGTAAATGTATTTTAAATGATAAAAGCAGGGTAATTATTATTGATTTGGACAGGAGAACTCTAAAGCATGACAAACACTGTACAGGGTACAAGGTTCAGTTAGTACTTGACAAAGACATTCAAGACATGCAAACACACTCATCTGACACAGAGCTAATGGACTTGAAAACATTGCTTGATCATAAGTGAAGCTACAGCTCTCAGTGTACATGAACGTATAAAACTACAGGAAGTGTTATCCAAATATTTACAAGTTTTTACCAAACGATTAGGTGTTATCAACACGTATGTGTACAAGATTGAAGTTAAGCCTCACAAGATCTTCTACCATAAGACATATAACGTACCGTTATCTCAACGACCTGCTGTGTGGCAAGAACTAAAACAAATTACAACATAGATTATAAGTAGTATAGAAATTTTCATTTCAGCGTTCCAGAGTCGCAGTTGAAGACAGAAGAACTTTTCTTTCAACGCCGCGGCTCCACCGAGAAGACTGAATATTAAAGTAAAATTTATGATTACGTAGCAGTGAATGATATATAAATTTGTCACGGAACATTTGTGACTGTAGGTACCACTGACCTGGTATGACACCTGACGAACTGACAGACGTCATCTGTGAAGCGATCTTTTACTTTGAGAAATAGATTAGACGCACATCTCTCAACACGAAAAGCATCTATCAGTAGTCAAGGCCACACAGACACTCTACACACACGCACAAAACGCGAGGAATCGAACATTTTCTCTCTCTTACTATTTTGAATATTTATTGAGTAGCGAAAACGCCTGGTCTTGCCTACTGATGTAATGAATGTTGTGTCTAACCTATCTTAATTTCAGATGACATCACAAAAAACATCGATAATATCCCAGCAAAACCGCTAAAGAGGATGCAATTCATGTAATCAAATGTGACACAATGTAATAACCTATAGCTATGTAATGATGATGTAAACATGTTTATGTGCAACTGTATTATGTTTATGCTAAGAAAATATGTGACGTGTGTATGTATTATTACTTATGTTTTTTTTAAACTGATGTATAATGTAACTGTTACTGTGTGAAAATTTGAACGATAACGAGTGCCAAAATGTGAAAAACTTTTTAAAAAAAAAAAAAAAAAAATTGCGTAGTGAACCACTATTCACGGACATTAACGTACATTACTAAGTCTGCAACTACGCAGAAACCTATGTGAAAGAAACTGTTAATGACATTCATGATGCATCGTACCTTTGTTAACGCGATGAACGATTTCTTCGATGAGTAACCACGAACATTTAGGTGAGCTATATTTAAAAAAAAAACTGAATATGTGAAGTGCATAATTCGTGCATCGTCTAGCGACATTACTACAGTACCCAACTTCAAGATGTTAACTGGATTAAATGGACACAAAGTGCCTGTCCAGAAAACAACACGACGGGTGGAAGAATTTTGGTTGGAACTTCAGGGAATGAAATGTTCTCGAAATGTGACGGACACGCTTACCTGGACTGTCCAAGGATCGACGCCAGCTATGTGCCGTCCGAGGTTCTGCAACCAAGCTTCCACGGAATATCGAAAACGAACTGCATATGGACTAATTACTCGACGGGTCACGTCTGATCTGTAATAAACAATGCTTTTTGTCACAACGAACTGCATCACAACGACTATAATGGAAATAGGAAATGGACATGCTTATGTATCAATCACGTTGTTATACAACGATGTTACTGTGATCAAAAAAACTTTACCACGACGATACTAACCTGTAAAAAATTATTGTGCAGCAGATGAATATGAACTGTGATAACGACACCATGTGTATAGGTCAACGCACCTGAAAAATACGGACATTTTTCTTTGAAGCATTTCATTGCAATGCTATGTAACTAAGAACATTCAACAATCTAAAGTTGTATTGTATTATAACAAATATTGTAATTTTAAAACTAAGTTACCTGTCATAGAATGTAGTCTTCATATGTAATCTTGGTGGAATATCTTCTTTGTGCAACGACTAAGAAATGCGCGCGCACACGAACAATGTGAACTGCAATACTGTGCCGCGTGATCTAAATTTACGAAATAACGGCAGTGCCGTAGTTACACAGACGCTTCTGCGCATGCGCGCACTCTGTTTTGCCAACATAAGAACTTTTTCGGCGCACGCGCGTCATTCAAATTTTGTGTATAATATACAGTATAATGTAAGTCATGTAAATAGTTGTAGATAACTTAGATTTTCTTGTGCCTTTAGGTGAATTGCTCGCCTGCAGGTGTGTCCTTTCGCCTCGCAATTCAGGGGGCAATATAAAGGCACATTTGCATGCCGAGCGTGAGTTTCCTCGGAAACGCGAGATATTAATTAAATAAATAATCAGTGACAAATAAATAAAGCCTATGGCACACAACTGCAGCGCTGTGTCGCTGATAAAACAAAAGTACATTTTCGTTAGTCGTATGTTTGATTAAAAAAAAAGAGAGAGCTCTCGTTGAAGTGGTGCGAGAAGCACGTATTTTAGTTTATTGTCTGGCACACCGCCATATTTCATGATATAGAAAATTACTGCGAGTTGCAACCATACTAGGCACTCGATTCTGTAAAGAATTTATATTTATAAAAGTAAGTAGGATTATGAACTGTAGGCTTATTCATTGAATATATCTGATTTAACTAACTGTGTAATTTTTTTGTTTAGTAGACAATCACCTCTGTACGACGTTTTGGCATGGCTGGCAAATTATTGTAATATTGAGATTTAGTTTATGAGTCCGCACCTACCGCAGCAGTCTTTGGAAACGATTTAATTACGAAGTCCGATTATTTCAGTTTTATTTCACGGTCAACTACGAGTAACATTGCCTTTACGAAAAAGCCATTGTCAAGCGTCTCATACCGAATAATCAAAACCTGACGACTCATAGGAGAGCCAATCATACAGATAAAAATAATTAATATTTTATTTTATTTTATTTTATTTTATTAATTTTATAAACTGAAAGATCCAGAGGTTGTAGAGAGCTACAGGGAGAGCATTAGGGAACGATTGACAAGAATGGGGGAGAGAAATACAGTAGAAGAATAATGGGTAGCTTTGAGAGACGAAATAGTGAAGGTAGCAGAGGATCAAGTAGGTAAAAAGACAAGGGCTAATAGAAATCCTTGGGTAACAGAAGAGATATTGAATTTAATTGATGAAAGGAGAAAATATAAAAATGCCGTAAATGAAGCAGGCAAAAAAGGAATACAAACGTCTCAAAAATGAGATCGACAGAAAAAGCAAAATGGCTAAGCAGGGATGGCTAGAGGAGAAATGTAAGGATGTAGAGGCACAATCTCTAGGGGTAAGATAGATACTACCTACAGGAAAATTAAAGAGACCTTTGGAGAAAAGAGAACCACTTGTATGAATATCAAGAGCTCATATGGAAACCCAGTTCTAAGCAAAGAAGGGAAAGCAGAAAGGTGGAAGGAGTATATAGAGGGTCTATATAAGGGTGATGTTCTTGAAGACAATATTATAGAAATGGAAGAGAATGTAAATGAAGATGAAATAGGAGATATGATACTGCGTGAAGAGTTTGACAGAGCACTGAAAGACCTAAGTCGAAACACGGCCGCAGGAGTAGACAACGTTCTATTAGTACTACTGACATCCTTGGGAAGGCCAGGCCTAACGAAACACTACCATCTAGTGAGCAAGATGTATGAGACAGGCGAAATACCCTTAGACTTCAAGAAGAATATAATAATTCCAATCGCAGCCGGCCGATGTGGCCGAGAGGTTCTAGGCGCTTCAGTCTGGAACCGCGCGACCGCTGCGGTCGCAGGTTCGAATCCTGCCTCGGGCATGGATGTATGTGATGTCCTTAGGTTAGTTAGGTTTAAGTAGTTCTAAGTTCTAGGGGACTGATGACCTCAGATGTTAAGTCCCATAGTGCTAAGAGCCAGCTAATTCCAATCGCAAAGAAAGCAGGTGTTTACAGATGTGAAAATTACTGAACTATCAGTTTAATAAGCCATGACTGCAAAATACTAACACGAATTCTATACAGACGAATGGAAAAACTGGTAGAAGCCGACCTCGGGGAAGATCTCTTTGGATCCCGTAGAAATTTTGGAACACGTGAAGCAATACTGACCCTACGACTTACGTTAGAAAATAGATTAAGGAAAGGCAAACCTACGTTTCTAGCATTTGTTGACTTAGAGAAAGCTTTTGACAATGTTGACTGGAATACTCTCTTTCAAATTCTGAAGGTGGCAGGGGTCAAACACAGGGAGCGAAAGGCTATTTACAATTTGTACAGAAACCAGATGGCAGGTATAAGAGTTGAGGGGCACGAAAGGGAAGCAGTGGTTGGGAAGGGAGTGAGACAGGGTTGTAGCCTCTCCCCGATGTTATTCAATCTGTATATTGAGCAAGCAGTAAAGAAAACAAAAGAAAATTTCGGAGTTGGAATTAAAATCCATGGAGAAGAAATAAAAACTTTGAGGTTCGCCGATGACATTGTAATTCTGTCAGAGACAGCAAAGGACCTGAAAGAGCAGCTGAACGGGATGGACTGTGTCGTGAAAGGAGGATATAAGATGAACATCAACAAAAGCAAAACGAGAATATTGGAATTTAGTCGAATTAAATCGGGTGATGCTGCGGGAATTAGATTAGGAAATGAGACGCTTAAAGTAATAAGGGAGTTTTGCTATTTGGGGATCAAAATAACTGATGATGGTCGAAGTAAAGAGGATATAAAATGTAGACTGGCAATGGCAAGGAAAGCGTTTCTGAAGAAGAAAAATTTGTTAACATCGAGTACAGATTCAAGTGTCAGGAAGTCGTTTCTGAAAGTATTTGTATGGAGTGTAGCAATGTACGGAAGTGAAACATGGACGATAAATAGTTTAGACAAGAAGAGAATAGAAGCTTTCGAAATGTGACGCTACAGAAGAATGCTGAAGATTAGATGGGCAGATAACATAACTAATGAGGAGGTACTGAACAGAATTGGGCAGAAGAGGAGTTTGTGGCATAACTAGAAGAAGGGATTGGCCTGGTAGGACATGTTCTGAGGCATCAAGGGATCACCAATTTAATATTGGAGGGCAGCGTGGAGGGTAAAAATCGTAGAGGGAGACCAAGAGATGAATACACTAAACAGATTCAGAAGGATGTAGATTGAAGTAGGTACTGGGAGATGAAGAACCTTGCACAGGATAGAGTAGCATGGAGAGCTGGATCAGACCAGTCTCTGGACTGAAGACCACAACAACAACAACAACAACAAGACTGTTTCATAATTTCAAAGGTGTTTTCGTGAATATATGGAAAAGAAATGTTTTTGATGTATTAAACTTCAAACACGCTACATTTATGTTTTTGTTTCAGACATGAAGTTGGCAAAATGGATACCCAGGCAATGCCTGATTTGTCTGCTAGTCTCTATATATGATGAGGTTTATGGCGTAATGGTGTAAGTTAATTTTTCTAATTTTGTGAAATTGAACATTTTGTGGACTGGAACATTGTACAGAAAAAGCAGGAAAGCCTAATGGAAGTACAGTCATAGGGATACTAAGTTTAATAATGGATAGTATTAAACTGGAACATAAATTAAATGTAGTAACATTAATATTAGTACCATAATTATTACAAATTCCATGAATTTTACTTTGCATTAACGATATTAATTTGAATTAACAATACCTGAGCACATTAAACTGTAGTCATATTAATATTATCATCATAACTGTGTGCAAATTGCATGAATATTAGCTTGAATTAACACAAAAACAAATCCCAGTCATCACTCACTGACTCGTCATCGCCCAGCCCAAAACACTAAGGATAGATATTTGAAATTTGCAGAGGATGTTGATCTTATACTGTAGGCGCTGTCTAGGAAGGGATTTTTCGAAATTCCAACCGTAATGGGATGAAATAGGGGATGAAAGTTTTTTGAAAAATGTCGCTATTAAGGTAATATTGAAGCTAGACCTACGGAAACTGGTATTTGGTTTCTAGGTCAGAAATGAAGACATAGGGAGTAAAACATAGGTCAAAGTTATTTTTGAAAATAAATCAGTATTTAAAAATAATTAAAATGTTTTAAGGCTGCTTCTACGAAAACTGGTGTTGACTTTTCGGTAAGATTTAAAGAAATATGTGCTAATGGATGGAAGTCTCTATGGAAATGTCACCAAAGGAAAGAAAAAGTATGATTAACAAAAACTTTGGTTTTCAACTACTAGATCACTTTTTGGTCAGAAGTACATACGAAAAAGATCATGCTTCTATGGCCTTATTTAGCAGGAAGGTGTTGCAATCTGGGAACATCATAAAAATTCGATTAAAGAAAAATCAAAAAAATCTGTGCAGACTATACAGTTAACGCTAGCGAAGCAGCGGGCGCTAAGCCAGTAAATAAATAAAATGCGTAAATAAACCGGTTGTGGTTGTCATTTGTACAGGCGGCATACAGCGGTGGGTACGACCAAAAGGACCCACTGGTCCGTCCTGTTCCCCAGACGCAGCAGATGTGGGAAGCGGGCTCGTCCGGGCTGCCTTGTGTTTATCCTCGCGCTCCTCTGCTATGTAGATCTCCGCCTGCCGGCCGCGGGCTTACACAGCACAAGCGGCAATGCTAACAGCAGCAACAGCTCCGCACTTGCAGCTGACACCCAGCATAAATACTCGGCGGACAGACAGCCAGCGAGCCCACACCACTGCCGCCACCTCCACTCCCCCTAGCGCCACGTGCCCATCTAGTCAGCGACAGGCGACCTCGGTCTACACTGTTTACCCCTTAGCCTGTTTTGTCGTACCACAAGCGGTTGTTCTAAGCAGGGTCAGAGATAATCATGATTATCATCCTCAACGTTGGTTTTCACCTTCACTGCATACCACTGTTCGTCCACCTGAGCCCAAACCCTTTGCGAGGCACAGGTCAGATAGCACAGTTGCATTCAGACAACATAGGTTGGGTTCGCAGATAGGACCCTGCAGATGTTGACTGGATTTGGCGAGTTGTGGGACGCTTACAAGAGAGGCAGTTTACAAGGCACCTTGCATGGGGGCTTAATTAAATAAAATGAAAATAATCTTAGTTTTTAGTAGCTGTATGTCCGATTACGCTGCGTCTCGTAAACGGTTGGCCCTGACTAGTATTATTACGCAATCTGACTGCATAGAATAACAACAAAGAATGAAAGAAAATTTTCGTTAACACAGTTAATTAATTAAGTCCCCAGCAACTATGAAACCAACGCAACAACAAGCACAAGTATAACTGTTCTGTATGTGGAAGTATGACTCAACGCACATCTGGCACGGTTCTTCTTCAACAAGACAAGAACTTTTAAATACCAATTATACTGACGTGATAAAAAAAATTAAAAATACTATAATTGCGCAAGAAACCCAGAATTACACTCTAATACAAGAACACACGCCAGACGCTTTGTTGACTGAACCTGTAATGACGCATTATTCAGACCATTGAAATAATGAGAAAAAAAAGAAAAGTAGTTTGTTACCTTAATTTATATTGATGAAAAGCACTCTAATACATTACAATCTCTCCACACCGACTCGCTACTACCACATCTCAACAAGAACCTTTCAGTATCACATCTCAGCAAGCACTCCCTGCTACGAGTTCTTAACAAGCACTGACCACTACGAGTCCTCGACAGGCACGGACTACTACAAGTTCTGCCCAAGCACTGACTACTACGAGCTCTCGACAGGCACTCCGTGGAGGCGGCTGAAAAATACTCTTTGGCGCAATCTCTGGCGCCGTGGCTCAGTGTAGCCACCTTTCATATGCCCCTCCTCCATGGGCCAGAATTTGATGGTATTTTTGCCAGCATTGGTGGTGAAAATACCACCAAATTCGTCCACAAAAATACAGACAAAAATAAAAGATAATATTAATACCTAAATATCACATAATTAGTTAAAATTTTGGCTTTACACTGACCTTTCAATAACCTAATATATAAAATACAGTAGGCAATACAAATTCTTTCATACATGTGGCTTTACATAATAGTTTACACAATACACAAAAAATCAGTTTATACAAATGTTCACATAAAATACTTTTAATTATTAAAAAAAACAAATAGTTGATAATTCCAGCCCAGCAATGGTCAACAGGTGCAAACACCAACAAGTTACTTCATTTTAGTAAAAGCAGTTCCACCTGTGGCACCCAGTAGTGTTGAGCAGGTACACACAGCAACAAGTCACATTATTTCAGTAAAAGCAGTTCATCAGTGGCACCCAGTAATGTTGAGCAGGTGCAGACACCAACAAGTGACATTATGTCAGTAGAAGCAGTCCATCAGTGGCACCCAGCAATGTTGAACAGGTGCAGAAACCAACAAGTGACATTATTTCAGTAGAAGCAGTTCCATCTGTGCCACCTAGCAATGTTGAGCAGGTGCAGACAGCAACAAGTGACAACTTTCAGTAGAAGCGGTTCCATCTGTGGCACCCAGCATTGTTGAACAGGTGCAGACACCAACAAGTGACATCATTTCAGTAGAAGCAGTTCATCAGTGGCACCCAGTAATGTTGAGCAGGTGCAGACACCAACAAGTGACATTATTTCTGTAGAAGCAGTTCATTAGTGGCACCCTGCAGTGTTGAGTAGGTGCAGACACCAACAAGTGACATTATTTCAGTAGAAGCAGTCCATCAGTTGCACCTAGCAATGATGAGCAGGTCCAGAGAGCAGTCCATGATATTCACTATCACTGATCACACTGTTCATCAGAGTTTATTAAACATGTCCTAGTGGCACCAATCATGTAGAAAAAGTACAAGTAACAGTCCATAATAGTAAAAGCAGTTTCATCAGTGGCACCCAGCAATGTTGAACAGGTGCAGACACCAACAAGTGACTTCATTTCAGTAGAAACAGTTCTAACAGTGGCACCCAGCAATGATGAGCAGGTCCAGAGAGCAGTCCATAATATTCACTATCACTGATCACACTGTTCATCAGAGTTTATTAACAGAAATTAAACATGTCCTAGTGGCACCAATCATGTAGAAAAAGTACAAGTAACAGTCCATAATATTCACTATCCTAATCACACAGTTCATCAGCAGAAATTAATCATTTCTAAGTGGCACCCATTATGTTGAAAAGTGCAGGTAACAGTTCATAATATTTACCATCACTAATCACACAGTTCGGGCATGAACAATAGTTTGAATCCACATACAAATCCTTTTACACTAAACATACAAATCATAACAAACACACAAATGATGTCAGATAATTGTCATATTAACTATTACAAATACACAAATATCAGTAAACCTATAATATTTATGGGTGTCAGTGCAAGCCACTACAAACAATAAAATAATATTTAGGAGGTAGGTGGGTAGGATTAGGAAAGGAAAACACACAAAACACACTCACTCATCTTTCATCCACATTAAGTACTACTGAGTAATTGAATAGTGTTAACTGTGTAAATGCAATTCTGTCAAAATTTGATGTTCATCATGTGTATCAAGTAGTAGTGGCAGCAATGTATAACAGTCAATAATAGTTAAGTCAACGTCATAGTCATCATGTCAAGACCAATGTTTGCCAAGCCAGATCAAAATGTATGGTTGCTGAACAACTGTCAGTGAGCCAAGATATGCAAATACTTCCTCTCTCAAAAAAAAAATTATATACTGCTTAGTGATTTAACAAAGTGTGTGTATAGACTATCTTCCTTCTACTTTAGTGTTCTAGTCTGCTATCTTCATCTTCCTTGTTCCATATAGACCAACAAAAAAAATATGCTCCTCACTTACTTTACCTCTTATACACCAAAACTGCAATAATCATCAGCATCACATAATCTCAAAACTTCAATAATACCTCTTACGTCGATACATATAAATCTTATCATCAATATCATTTACCTTACCTCTTGTCCACAAAAACTCCAATAATCATCAACTTCATATAATCTCAATACGTCAATAATACCTCTTCAATACGTCGATACATATAAACTTTATTGCCAATATCATTTCACTTCCATAACAACTCTTTCCTCTAGTCAGTCTCCTCGAACAAGTACAGATAAAATCCTAATGCAAACCTCATCATCCCATACAATCCGAAGACACACTGTCAACACACAACTTCTGTGTAATCCATCTGACCCAAATCTTCTACTCATTATGAATTATAAACATAAGAAATGCATACATGACCTCTAACAGACTTAGTTCGAATAACTCTCAGTAATTAAGTACGATTACGGAGTGTGAATGATCATAATATTTCACAGTGTGTACACCACTTCAAGAATTATGGCAAACAGAAGCAAACATGTGGAGTATTTCTTGTGTCAAGTGTCACTTCCTATTTCAACTGCTCACGAAAAATGCAGTGTAATAACTGTCAATGGTCTAAACCTAGTTTCGGTATGTCATGTCGTTAGCTTCCTTCCTATTAGCATAAATTTATACAGCTTTCATAAAACCTCCAGCTCATGTGACTTCTATGAAGTTTCTTGTACTAACGACGTTCGTCGAATTATAGCAGTTCATTTTCCTATCTTAAAATATAAGGCACTGAGCGTAAGCAAAACATGCGATAGCGAGTAAATAGACCAGTAGAGAACAGAATGTCAACAAGTGGATGCAGCACAATTCTTACAACGAGGCTCTGCCAAGCGAACAATCTATAATTGATGCAATAGTTTGACCTAAACTCTATGTTTATACACAGTATATCAGCATTTCTATATACCAAATTAAAGAGTAATTATGACAACAAAACAGAAATGTGTAAATATGCAATCCATACGCATAGCAGTAAACATATATCTTACGTAATAAACAGGTCATTAGCATCATATCAGCATAAACAAATAAATGTTCATATGTCATCTTAATAAGTAAACATGAAGGCGCAAGCAGATAAATCACAAAGTATAACTTACATACATATCAGCACAACTAATCAGGTGACAATTATAATTTAAATAAATAAACACAGCAGGCACATAATTAAAAAAATATGACATCAGTGAAAAAGCAGTGCAGCCAAGCGATGCATAATATACACAAGTTACAAGCCAGTTCATTAATAATCATTGTCAAAATCAGTTAACGTACGCAAGCACGTCGCTTCACAAGTAATTTCATAGAACATGAAATTTAGCACAAAGTATGAATCACATAATCGCGAGCAGCAAATTACGTCTAAAGTACGTACCTAAGTGGAAATATGTTACCTGAAAAATAAACTCAATTAATAGTTACCTTTTTAGTTTAGTAGTTTCTTCTTCGAAATTACATTCTTCCTGAAAATTTCTCGATAGCAAGTCGTCTTAACGTCGGACACGCACAGAATTTACCTGAAGTTCTTAAATGTTTTATAGAACCGTATCCTGAAAAATACTGAATGTTAATAACATAATTCATCAAGTCACTATAGCTTTATACTGAATTTAATCGGAGAAATTAAACTGTGTATTTGTTTACGGCTGTCAGTGCATTCGCACTGAGCGCTCGATCAGCTGTAGGCGCGTGACGTAGGAAGTAATTGTTTGCGGTCAACGACTGCCATGTGCGGCGCGCAGACTTGACTGTTGCTTTGAGTATGTGCCGCCGCCAAAACACAGCGCGGTATCCTTGTACTCTCCGCATGTTTACATCTAGTTGTTAGTTTCTCACAAGTATGTCATTCCACAAAATTTTTTTTTAAAAGTATATCATTCCACAAAAATTTTGGAAACTACGAACCTCACGTTTTGTGGTAGGAACAGCATAATTACGAATAGCGTCTAATTTCTGGATCAGGAAGAATACCTTCTGTAGAAATAATGTGACCGAGAAATTTCACCTGAGAACGACCAAATTCAGATTTTTCCAAGTTCTCTGTAATGCCAACTCTTGCAAAGATACGTAACAATGAATCCAAAATTTTGTTGTGCTCACTCCAAGAACATTTAGCAATAAGAATGTCGTCAACATATGAAGTAATATTGTTACGAAGATAAACAGGTAAAATTTCATTTAAACTACGAATGAATGCTGCTGAAAGTACAGTAAGTCCAAACGGTAATTTCCGAAATCACATTTAGGTAAAATAGTCATATCCGGTTATTGTTTACTTACTCACTGTCTAGATAGATTGATAGTCAAAGAGTTGTTTTTGACAGATGCAAAGAATAGTAAAAGAGTAGGCAGCGGTACAGAAAACTAAAAGGGAAATAGCACCACTACGAGGCCCTATGCTCGCTACGGCACATATTCACTTAGTGTAGTGAATCCCCTGAGGACATTAATAGCCGCACATAATTTCCAGTTTGTGACTTAGTGGCAAATTTGGCGGAAGTGCGTACATAAATTGATCTAACCATGCACATGGATGTATGTCATTCTTAGAATTACGAAAGATCTTAAATTTCCGAACAGTCAAAAAGTGTTTATAGTCAAAGTTTTCTCCTCGTGGCGACAAAGACCTACCGCGTCTGTCCCAGTCCCAATGTCGATTATTGTCAAGTTCGCGCGCCTGGCGCTCTCTTGTTGCATCTCGTAAATTAAACAAATTATTTTCTTCAAACCCCTCTGCTATCTGTGATTCTAAATTTTTTTTGCTGTCTTTTCCTACGATTTCGCCTTCAGTTTGTTTGACTTGCTTTTTTAATGCCTCAAATTCCCTTTTCACGCGTTCATTAAATTTTCCCTGATTTTCAACATGCTTATTTATGTTCTGATACTCTTCGGTTTCTGCAAATGGCAATGGTGCTGTATCATCTGAATCTCTGTCCCCATTTAAACTAAGATTTGTCAATTTGTCTGAAATCTCCTCAACTCTTTCCGATAAATCACCTATTTGTTCTTTCTGTTTATTTACGTCTTCCGTAAGTGTCGCGACTCGGGTTTCAGTATTGACACATTTGGTAGTTAACTGTTCATACTGTTCTGTTAGATTATTTATTCTGTCATTTGGTACGGATTCCTCGATTCTCTCAAATATTTCTTCCTTATCGTGTGCGCGTTGTAAATTTAACTCTGAAAATTTCTGTATTATCACGCGATCTTTTTCTTCCCGTTCTCTGTCCTGTTCCTCTTGTCTGATTTCTGTTGAAATTAAACTATTATTGTGAGCATTCAAAATCGGTTGTACTTCTTCTCTAATTTCTTTCTTTGATTCATCTTTCATGTTTTTGAAACATGTCCCTGTTCGTGAGCCTAACTGTGTTTCCATTGTTTCCATCTCGGTTTTACTTGTTCCTATTTGTGATCCCAGTGGGTCTAACCGTGTTTCCATTGTTCCCATATCAGTTTTAATTTCAGATCGTAACTGTGATCCCACTGTTTTTAATTCATATCTTAACTGTGATCCCACTGTTTTTAATTCGGTTTTAATTGTTCCTAGTAGTGATTCAAACTGTGTTTCCATTAGTGATCCCAAATTTAATATTGCACTCATCAACTGCTCCGTTTCTTCTGTCGTTAACCACGTAATCTGTGAATTTTCTGATTGAGAAAAATTTTGAAATGGTTCCGGACTATTTTCCCGACTTATTAAATTGTTTTCCACTTCATTATTCATAATACTGTTGTCCTGTGTTGGCGAGTTCGCCATGTCAACAATTTCGTCATTCTCACTATTCATCATTTTCGCCTTTTTCATTGATCGCGTAATCATTTACAAAATATACAAAACTCGTCACTATATGAAAATTGCACACAATGACACTTTATCTCCAACAATACCATTCACACGAAATGTTTCCTTCAAACACGATTAACGAACAATTGAAATAATTGCACTAAATTGTCAAACGCGTATACAAGACAACAAATCAAATTCTGAAAAAAATACCATTAGAAGAATGACAATTACCAAATCTACACATGCAAAATAGACTACAATTACTAAACTACAAATTACTACAACAATACTACGGTCTACTATTTTTACAATCAGAAGATTCCAAGGGACGATCCGAAGCAGCGGTCGCCACGTGCATGGGGCTTAATTAAATACACTCCTGGAAATTGAAATAAGAACACCGTGAATTCATTGTCCCAGGAAGGGGAAACTTTATTGACACATTCTTGGGGTCAGATACATCACATGATCACACTGACAGAACCACAGGCACATAGACACAGGCAACAGAGCATGCACAATGTCGGCACTAGTACAGTGTATATCCACCTTTCGCAGCAATGCAGGCTGCTATTCTCCCATGGAAACGATCGTAGAGATGCTGGATGCAGTCCTATGAAACGGCTTGCCATGCCATTTCCACCTGGCGCCTCAGTTGGACCAGCGTTCGTGCTGGACGTGCAGACCGCGTGAGACGACGCTTCATCCAGTCCCAAACATGCTCAATGGGGGACAGATCCGGAGATCTTGCTAGCCAGGGTAGTTGACTTACACCTTCTAGAGCACGTTGGGTGGCACGGGATACATGCGGACGTGCATTGTCCTGTTGGAACAGCAAGTTCCCTTGCCGGTCTAGGAATGGTAGAACGATGATGGTTTGGATGTACCGTGCACTATTCAGTGTCCCCTCGACGATCACCAGTGGTGTACGGCCAGTGTAGGAGATCGCTCCCCACACCATGATGCCGCGTGTTGGCCCTGTGTGCCTCGGTCGTATGCAGTCCTGATTGTGGCGCTCACCTGCACGGCGCCAAACACGCATACGACCATAATTGGCACCAAGGCAGAAGCGACTCTCATCGCTGAAGACGACACGTCTCCATTCGTCCCTCCATTCACGCCTGTCGCGACACCACTGGAGGCGGGCTGCACGATGTTGGGGCGTGAGCGGAAGACGGCCTAACGGTGTGCGGGACCGTAGCCCAGCTTCAAGGAGACGGTTGCGAATGGTCCTCGCCGATACCCCGGGAGCAACAGTGTCCCTAATTTGCTGGGAAGTGGCGGTGCGGTCCCCTACGGCACTGCGTAGGATCCTACGGTCTTGGCGTGCATCCGTGCGTCGCTGCGGTCCGATCCCAGGTCGACGGGCACGTGCACCTTCCGCCGACCACTGGCGACAACATCGATGTACTGTGGAGACCTCACGCCCCACGTGTTGAGCAATTCGGCGGTACGTCCACCCGGCCTCCCGCATGCCCACTATACGCCCTCGCTCAAAGTCCGTCAACTGCACATACGGTTCACGTCCACGCTGTCGCGGCATGCTACCAGTGTTAAAGACTGTGATGGAGCTCCGTATGCCACGGCAAACTGGCTGACACTGACGGCGGCGGTGCACAAATGCTGCGCAGCTAGCGCCATTCGACGGCCAACACCGCGGTTCCTGGTGTGTCCGCTGTGCCGTGCGTGTGATCATTGCTTGTACAGCCCTCTCGCAGTGTCCGGAGCAAGTATGGTGGGTCTGACACACCGGTGTCAATGTGTTCTTTTTTCCATTTCCAGGAGTGTATAATGCAACTATTTTTGGTTTTTAGTAGCTGTATGTCCGATTACGCTGCGTCTCGTAAACGGTTGGCCCTGACTAGTATTATTACGCAATCTGACTGCATAGAATAACAACAAAGAATGAAAGAAAATTTTCGTTAACACAGTTAATTAATTAAGTCCCCAGCAACTATGAAACCAACGCAACAACAAGCACAAGTATAACTGTTCTGTATGTGGAAGTATGACTCAACGCACATCTGGCACGGTTCTTCTTCAACAAGACAAGAACTTTTAAATACCAATTATACTGACGTGATAAAAAAAAATTAAAAATACTATAATTGCGCAAGAAACCCAGAATTACACTCTAATTCAAGAACACACGCCAGACGCTTTGTTGACTGAACCTGTAATGACGCATTATTCAGACCATTGAAATAATGAGAAAAAAAAGAAAAGTAGTTTGTTACCTTAATTTATATTGATGAAAAGCACTCTAATACATTACAATCTCTCCACACCGACTCGCTACTACCACATCTCAACAAGAACCTTTCAGTATCACATCTCAGCAAGCACTCCCTGCTACGAGTTCTTAACAAGCACTGACCACTACGAGTCCTCGACAGGCACGGACTACTACAAGTTCTGCCCAAGCACTGACTACTACGAGCTCTCGACAGGCACTCCGTGGAGGCGGCTGAAAAATACTCTTTGGCGCAATCTCTGGCGCCGTGGCTCAGTGTAGCCACCTTTCAACCTTTCCTGGCTTCCACTTTTCTGTTCGGTACAGTTACCAGATCGGAATCAATCTAGCAACTCTAAAGGCTCAAAGAACAGCTGTACGGTCTGCTGCTCGTTTACCCGAATGATATTGTTTCAACATTCGCGCCGGCCGGGGTGGCCGAGCGGTTCCAGGCGCTACAGTCTGGAACCGCGCGACCGGTACGGTCGCAGGTTCGAATCCTGCCTCGGGCATGGATGTGTGTGATGTCCTTAGGTTAATTGGGTTTAAGTAGTTCTAAGTTCTAGGGGACTGATGACCTCAGAAGTTAAGTCCCATAGTGTTCAGAGCCATTTGAATCATCAACAGTAGCACTTCTTGAAAAAATACAGCGCCCTGTCACTTCACTACATAGCTTTATTTATGTCAAGACGTGTTTTCGGCGTTCACTCACGTTCGACTGGCGCAATACATTTAGATCTTCGTCAGTACAACAGTTTGTTTAGCAACTACGTTTCCCGAGTAGTACATTTACATTTAATTAGTAGATACGTGTATTACCATTATTCTGTAACCTTTAGTCTCTTCTTCGCCTGCAGAGTTTGTGCCACGCATATAATGGCGAAAAAATGAGCTAGAAGTTACAGAATAAAAGGAAGTGCAACTAACAATTAGTTAAACGTAAGTGTACAACTCTGAAAACAAGGTGGTTAAACAAATTGTGATTTTGACCAGACAGTGCAGTGTTCAAAATGCAGAAGATACAAAAGTATTGTGCCAGTTGAAAATGGGTAACGTAAGTCAAAAGTGGTACCCGTAATTCACAATGATGCGAGTCAGGTAAACTGGAAACTTCATTGAGAAAATTATATTTAATTGACCAAAAGCACTGTAGGCCAAGTTTACTTTTCTACTTACTTCTTTTGTTGTCAATCTAATCGCCTTTTTCAAATGCTCTGAATAAAGAAGCCTATCAATTGTTTATATGTCTTCAGTCTTGATTATATTTTATTTTAGTCTTATTTTAAGAGATTTCCGGAGCTATTTTCAAACTTTCTGTGTTAAGTCCTTATATTCGCCGTTAAAGCCCATCCGCACTAGAAGCAATCACTGTAATGTCATCATTAAAATGGAGGGGGATCTAAGTAGGTATATTCCATTAACATGTATTCCTTCTTCATTTACTAAGACCTGGGTTCTGAAAACTTCCACTAGGAATGCTGAGAATAGTTTTGATAATACAGAATCTCCTTGCTTGACTCAGTTATCAACACTGAATTCCTCACTACCCTAGTCCCGTGAAATGTAAAGGAAGCTATAGTTTTTATATAGGTATTCTTGAGGTCGAATGAATTACTGCCACTTAAGACAATCAAGATTTTGTAGTTACTGAGTCAGAGGCGTTACAGACCCAAATGAAGTAGTAATCTATGTTCACTGCGCTGCTCTTTTCTTTCGATCTCGATTTTCCAGTGGTGCATTGAACTACAACCATTTCTTTGCTTGGTCGAAATACAGTGACTTTCCTATGGAGTGGGTGATAATTTCCTTGGATATCTTGTACATGACACTTTCAGGTCCACAGATTCACTTGTAATTAAGGCACAGATCTGCGTGATTTATCGACGTCTACATAAATACTGCGTAAGCCACTGTACAATACTTGGAGCAGGGTACGTCACACCAGTATTAACAATTTTCTTTCTTTTCTATTACAGTCACATACAGAGTGACGGGAAAATTACTGCCTAAATGTCCCCGTATGCGCCCTAATCTCCCTTATATTACTCTTAGGATTCCTTCCTACATAAGATATACGTTGAAAGCAGCAGAATAATAGCACAGTCATCTTCAAATACGGATTCCCCAGATTTACCCTACAGGATTTCGCGAGAACTACGTCGTCTTTCCTCCAAGTATTACCGAGCATTTCTGTTAAACTTTGGTGTGGGCTATATCGACCTTTCACGATCCTAACACTGTCTCTGAATTCGTTTGATGTCTGCTGCCACGCCTACTTAATAAGGACTCCAAACACTGGAACAATAGTCGTATTCCAGAATTGGTCTCACTAGTGTCTTGTAAACGATTTCCTTTTCAGACCCACTGTACTCTCCCTGAAATATTCCAACAACTCTAAGTCTTTCATTGCTCTCGCTAAATTTTTATTTTACGTGATGATCCCATTTCATATCAATTATTAATATTACCCCTAAAAACACTCTAAGACAAAAAAATCCGCGCACCATGAAGGAATTATTCTAATGGGACGGAAATTAGTAGATGTGATGTACATCTACAGACAGTTTCAGAAAAATTTGGTAATTTCTTCGAGAGAAAGAGCTTCGCAAATTTAGCAAGCCAATACCAGTTTGGTCCACCTCTGGCCCTTACGCGAGAAGTTTTCCGCTTGGCACTGATTGACAGGTGATGGATGTCCTCCTGAGTTATATAGTGCCATATTCTGTCCAATTGTCGCATTAGATCGTCCGAATGACAAGCTGGTTGGAAGGCGCTGCTCATAATGCTTCAAATATTCTCGATTTGGGAGAGATCCGGTGACCTTGCTGCCAAGCACGAAGACAAGCTGCAGAAACTCTCGCCGTCAGCGGGCGGACATTATCTTGCTGAAATGTAAGCCCAGAATGGCTTGCCATGAAGGGCAACAAAACAGGGAGATGGATATCGTCGACGTAGTGCTGTGCTGCACGGTACGCCGCGGATTACAACCAAAGGGGTCCTGCTACGAAAAGAAATAGCACCCCAAACCATCACGCCTGGTTGCTGGACAGTACTGCGGGCGACAGTCAGGTTCGTATCCCACCAATGTCCGGGGCATCTCCAGACAAGTTTTCACTGGTCATAGGGGCCTTTAACCCTTTCAGGTACATAAGAAAACTAAAGTGCTAGTGATTAAAATTTTTGTATCTCTGTGGTATCTGGGGGTTTTATAAACAAAATATGTTATTATTTCAAACATTTTCATTTGTACTGCTAAAAAAAAAGCTGGGACGTATTTGTCCCTGTGGTCCTTAATGGACAGTTACAGAACACATTACACTTAATACATCGAAAAATTACAGAGGCTGTGTATATGTTGTCTATTTGATGTGAAATTCTGCAAAACAGTTTCTGCTTGAAGTAAAGCATAAATTAACACCACACTGTTCACAAATATTGTAAGTGCGATTTTCAACACACTTTGAAGCACAATGAACACATCTCTTCCTTATGTCTGATTTTATCATTCGGTGCTCTGGACTCTTTGGATTGCAACTGGTCTGCAACCTTCCTGATGTTTTCACTACTGTTCATAAATTCCTTTGTGATTCTTGAGTTTCTCCCAGCGTATTTCATAATCAAAATATCCACGGGTGTGCTGCCGGTCTATAGTGTCCAACGGGCACAATATTTCGGCGATCATACATGTCGCCATCATCAGGTGAACTGACGGACTGAGCTCCTGTGAACGTGCCGGCACGGAGATCCGTACGCTATGGCTGCTCAGAGGGAACTGGGCTCGGTCGTGGCGGCGGCCGATTTAAATACCCTCCGCCCGCGGCGCGCTCCCTCCGCCGTCCGCGCCCCGCGCCACGGTCGCGCGGTGGAACAGATTGCCACGGCGTCTGAGATGACGTCGGTGTGATGGCTCTGTCCGCCGTGGTCGTCACAACTATACGTTTGCTCGATTTACTCTTGATTAACCCGATCGCTGGTTCCCAAGTCTTGCTAAGATTATAGCCACAGTCACGGTTTATGAGGTCGTCATTGGTGCGAATTTCGATGGCCTCTCTAACAACGCTGTCCCAGTATCTCGACGTCTGTACCAGAATCCTCGTGCGGTCATACTCCATGGCGTGATTTTCCGACAAGCAATGTTCAGCGACCGCCGACTTGCTCGGATACATCAGTCGGGCGGAGGGTATTTAAATCGGCCGCCGCCGCGACCGAACCCAGTTCCCTCTGAGCAGCCATAGCGTACGGATCTCCGTGCCGGCACGTTCACAGGAGCTCAGTCCGTCAGTTCACCTGATGATGGCGACATGTATGATCGCCGAAATATTGTGCCCGTTGGACACTATAGACCGGCAGCACACCTGTGGATATTTTGATTATAAATTCCTTTGTCAACTTGAATAATTTCCAATTAGATTTCTCGCAATGCATTGTCTGAACTCTAGAGATGATAGTGTTGATTTGAATCCTGATTCTTCTGCCAATTTTGAATATATTACGTACACACTGTTTACACCAATGTCAAGAAGATCAAAGAAAATTCTCAGGTAATACTTAATCTTTGCCTTCCTGTCGATCTCATAAGTCACTTTCTTCTGGTCCATAAGGTCCACCCCTCCAATCCACTTGTTGTACTTTCTTATCGTAAGAGGACACTGAACATTGATCTTTTCAGAAGAACCAGACTGACGCCTCTTCACTGTCGTACATGGTATTGGGGAAATAAAATTAGTCAGTAGAAAAACTGGCTTGTTATCCATCCATTTGAGGATTGTCAGACCAATGCTACTGAGACTGCATGAATCACCTCTTTTCATTTCCTTGTCTGGAAGGAATGTCTTTGGGATGTTTTTTACGATTGGTGCGCACTGTTCCACATGATCTGATATTTTGTAAACCAAGGTAATACTGCAAAGCTGGAGAGTTAAAAAAGTTATCTATGTAAATTTTACATCTCAGTCGGGATAGTAATTTTGTCAGTTGCAGAACTACTGACTCACCAAGCCCTACTTCAGGACCTGAGATTTTTGCCATTGTATAAATCACGCTCAAATAGGTAGCCAGTTTCCGAATCACATCTGCACCACATTTTGAAACCCCATTTGAGTGGCTTATTTTTGACATACTGTCGCATAATATTATGTCCTTTGAATTTATTTGATCATATGCTCGTCTACAGATTGAGCCCTAGTTGCACTAAGAAATGTCTGGAAGGTTTTGTTCAAATGGGTAATTACAGATCTCACTTTGTATGTGCGGTCTTCCTTTATTGACTGATCTGCATTGTTGGAAAAATGTAAGTAGTTTTGAATCTCTTCAAACCGATGTAGTGGCATAATCTGTGCTATATAAGGAACACCTAAATCGGGTTGAATGGCCCAGTAGCTTCTAAATGTAGGCAAAATATGGTATCCCATTACCAGGTTCATACCAAGAAATGCCTTGATTTCATCTTCATTTGTGCTGAGTGCATTGCCTGATTGTTCTGCATACCGAATACTTCCAGGAATTAATACATCATGCACCAAATCTTTTAGGCCAATAGTGGAAGAAAAAATTTCAAATGGCTGTGGAATTTCACGATTTTCACTGACACTAAACAAAAGCACTTTCCCAAATTCATGATTACTGTTATCACTGATCTGTCTTGGTTGGTAGGTTCTAGACCATTTAAATTCTCGTAAATCTGGAAGGGAATCAGGTACCTCAGCATTTGGTTCTGATATTTCGTCTGTATGCCTTCTTTTGCTAGGTAGGCTACATATTTCTTTTTCAGAATCTTCTATAACATCATGTTCTCTTTCATCTTCCATATCTTCTTCAAGAAAAATTTTATCTTCTTCATCCAGTAACAGATTATCTTCGTCATCACTACTGAAAGCCTCCAAAATCTGTCTAACACTATCATCAGTGATGAAAAATTCGCTTTTTCTGGAGCACATGACCTAAAAGCAGATTTGAAATTATACCAGTACAAATTTTTTCCGCTTATTTAATAAAATGAAAGACAATATATATTTTCAACTGAATTTTAAATACCATTCTGCTCGTTTTTTTACGTAATAGTAACGATTTCATGACATTCAAAAACAAGTACACAAATTACCATTGTGGTACATTGGGACAACTATGTCCCAAAGAATGAAAATAAAGATTTCCACTGATGAAATACAGTTATTTTCTAAATTAATGGTCTAAAGTAAAAGAGAAACTTACTTGAATATACTTTCAAGCTTTGACAGTAAGGCAGAGAACACAATACGCACACAATAAGTGAATAAATTTGTGTGTCTGCTCGAGGTGAGAACCACCAACAATAACCGACGACTAATGGTAGTTATAGTGTTGTTGCCACCAAAGATGTACGATATGAAAGAAAACAAATATCTCTGCTTCAAGTAGAGCATCTGCAGCACATCAACTGTGATTACAGTCCAATTAGTAAGGTGATTTATATGTGGGACAAATGTGTCCCATGTGCGTGAAAGGATTAATCTCATTGACTGAAGTTATTTGTCTGCTGCGATAAGTCCTGCTTCGTACTGAGCCCCGGTGTCCAGCGAAACGTGTCTGGAGACGCCACAGACAGCAGTAGGATACCAATCTAACTTTTGCCCTCCGTACAGTCTGACAACCAGGAGTGATGGTCTGGGGTGCAATTTCTTTTCATAGCAAGACCTATTTGGTCGTCAACCGCGACAGTCTTACAGCGCGGTGATACGTCGACGATATTCTACGCCCCGTTTTGTTACCCTTCATGGTAAGCCATCCAGGGCCCACATTTCAGCAAGATAATGCCTACCCGCATACGGCGAAAGATTCTACTGCTTGTCTTCATGCTTGCCAAACCCTACCTTGACCAGTAAGGTCGGTGGATCTCTCCAATTGAGAACATTCGGAGCATTATGGGCAGGGCCCTCAAACAAAATCGGGATTCTGAGCATTTAACGCGCCAGTTGGACAGACTTCGGCACGATGTACATCAGGATGACATCCAACAACTCTATCAATCAGTGTTAAGCCAAATAACTGCTTGCATAAGGGCTAGAGGTAGACCAGTGCGTTACAGACTCGCTCAATTTATGAAGCTCTTTCTCTTGAATACATTGTCTAATTTTTCCGAATCATTTCTTTGTCTGTACACGTACATCACATCTACCAATTTCCGCCTCATTTGGATAATTCATTCGTTGAGAATTTTTATTTTTTTAATTTTTATTTATTTATTTATCTTTCTTAGAATGCATTGTACAATTTGATGTGCTAAAGTACTTCACCATTAATCGTGTAATCGGATACTATACCGTTCTTTCTCTTTTTTTATAGATATTCTCTTACATTTATCCACATTTAATGAGCGCAACTGGGAACCTCCAATTCTTTCTTAAAACCCTTGCGGTCGCCCAGAAATGTTACTTTCCTGTGCATCCCCACATTGTCATTAAATAATCTTATAGTGCTTCTGATTCTACCTGGTAAATCATTTATACACACTGACGGAAAAAATGCAACAGTAAAAAATAATTAATGTTGAGTAATGAAATTTCGGGAGTACATGTTTCTATGTAACATGTAAGTGATTAAAACTTCAAGATCACTAAGCGCGAGATAAGCCATTGCAAATGTGAAATGCTTGGAAATTAATAACCGTTGTAATCGCCAGAGTGTTGAATTCAAGCATGCAAACATTCATGCATTGGGTTGTACAGGTGCCTGATATCAGTTTGTGAGATAGAGTTCCATGCCTGTTGCACTTGATCGGTCATTACAGGAGCAGTTAATGCTGGTAATGGATGATGCTGCAGTTGCCGTCTAATGATGTCCCATGTGCTCTCGATTGGGGACAGATCTGGCGATGTAGCAGGCCAAGGCAACATATCGACACTCTGTAGAGCATGTTGGGCTACAACAGCGTATGTGGGCGAGCATTATCCTGTTGACAAACACCCCGTGGAATACTGTTCATGAATGGCAGCACAACAGGTCGAATCACCAGAACGACGAACAAATTTGCAGTCAGGGTGCGTGGGACAATCACGACAGCGCTCCTGCTGCCATACGAAATCGTACCCCAGGCTGTAAGTCCAGATGTAGAAACAGTGTGTTGAGCACACAGACGGGTTGGTAGCAAGCCCTCAACCTGCCTCCTTCTAGCTAACAAACGGCCATTACTGGCACCGAGGCAAAGCCAGAGCACAACAGCCCTCTGTTCTGCCCTCTAATGAGCTCTCGCTTGACGTCACTAAGTCGCAGATGGCAGAGGTTTGGGGTCAGTGGAAAGCACGCTACAGGGGGTCTGGCTGGGGGCTGTCCATCAAGTAATCGATTTTCAATAGTTCATTACATCACTGTAGTGCCAACTGCTGCTCAAATTTGCTGCTGCAGATGCAGTATGATGTGCCACAGGCATACGCCAAACATGATGGTCTCCCCCCCCCCCCCTTCCCCCCGGTAGCGCCATGTGGCCGTCCGGAGACCGATCTTCTTGTGACCTTACATTCTCGTGACCACCGGTGCAGCAATCATACACAGTGGCTACATTCCTGCCAAGACTTTCTGCAGTGTTGCAGAAGAAATAGTCAGCTTCTCATGGCCCTATTATACTATTCAAACTCAGTAAGTTGTTGATAATGGCGTCTTTGTCGCCTGAAAGACATTCTTGGCTAATATCAACTCACCACGTCCAGTATCAAAGATAACTAACGCTCACGAGCGTTACAGCACAGTCTAATAAATAAGGTCACGGCACTCTCTGATTTGACAGCTGGAGCGACACTAGCTCTCCAAGCAGTGAGAAAGCAGATACATTTGTCATAAGGTTAATGTTCGTTTTTAATTATTTTTTATTTAATTAACGGAATAGTGGCTATATTTTTTGCATTCCATGCGTTAATACGTTACCAAGAGACTTAAATTATTGTGGAGTACATGTAAAAGCAGCTGACTCACACTGATTCAGTGACATAAACTACAAATAATTCATGAAGAAGTACTTTCGAATATGCCTATATTTGCAACTTACTCCACTGAAAGCAAGGTAATATAAATACATTTCATGCATGAGAAGCAAATATTTCTGTTGTTGTTTATTGTTCCTATCACAGGATCTTTCCTTGGCACTTAAAAATTTTTTATGAAATCCAGTGATTCGCCCTTTCTTACACCTCACTCGACTTTCTGATGCACAAATATTTTTGTAAATGTAATTACTTTTGCTTCAAAAGCGAATGTGTCGAAGTTCTTGCAGTCTGTGGCTCAGACTTAGCAACACTTGCGGAATTGGTGTCACCTGTGTTGGGAAACATTTTTTACATTTTTATTGCGTTTGACGATTTATTATCATATCTGTATGGTTTTCTCTTCAGCTACTGTTCTGGTGACCTATTTGACACGTAGAATAAGGTAGGTATTACTTTCCATATAGGTTTCCTAGATTCCACATTCACTGATTTGGCTGGAAGTGTAGCGAACAAAACTTTGCTTTGTTGGGTAGATGTACGACATCTTTCCATAAAAGGTCAGGTCTTCTGGGGTTTACTAGTGATTTTCTGTTATTAAAGGAAAACGACGTTATTCAGTAAACGTCTGAACGTTACAAGAGAATCGTAAATAAACTTCCCTGTAACGCACAATTTCGTATCTCCCAGGGTCCCTTAGGAAACTAAATAATCACAAATGTGATGTAATTTTTTAGTTATTTTCGATTTTAATGGCACTACATACACGACATATTGTAAAAACTATGTTACAGATCAATATAAACCTTAGTATTCGTACTCATCCGATATCGTATTCAGAAAAGTCACTTACTGGCTGCTTGGGGCGCTGCTATCACTGGGGTAACAAAAACGAGATGAAGTGTCGCGACTGTTATGTTAGACTACGGTTACAGTGTGTATTTGAAGCAAACTTGATTTGCATCCTCATAGTGGCGCTACTAACGCCACTCTTATGCGACTGGCGTGAAATGTGAATAAACATCATCTTTCAGATGTAGAAACCTAACTACCGACTTTCTTTTACGTCTCACGAACGTGCCTTTATTTGTATCTACATCTCGGGAGGTAATCCGACTGCAATTCTTTCAAAGATATACATTGGCTTTCTCGAAGGCATCCATAGGTGTTTCTGTTGTCAAGGTATCGTCATGACTGCGGCGGCTATTCTAGCACACGAACTAAAGTACAGTAGTGTAGAATAGAGTTTTATTGGTCCTGGTAATTATACAGTACACAAATAGTACATTCTGTTGTAGGACAAGTCAATGTGTAACAAAATACAGGGTGATTCAAAAAGAATACCACAACTTTAGGAATTTAAAACTCTGCAACGACAAAAGGCAGAGCTAAGCACTATCTGTCGGCGAATTAAGGGAGCTATAAAGTTTCATTTAGCTGTACATTTGTTCGCTTGAGGCGCTGTTGACTAGGCGTCAGCGTCAGTTGATACTAAGATGGCGACCGCTTAACAGAAAGCTTTTTGTGTTATTGAGTACGGCAGAAGTGAATCGACGACAGTTGTTCAGCGTGCATTTCGAATGAAGTATGGTGTTAAACCTCCTGATAGGTGGTGTATTAAACGTTGGTATAAACAGTTTACAGAGAATGGGTGTTTGTGCAAAGGGAAAAGTTCTGGACGGCCGAGAACGAGTGATGAAAATGTAGCACGCATCCAGCAAGCATTTGTTCGCAGCCCAGGAAAATCGACTCGCAGAGCTAGCAGAGAGCTGCAAATTCCACAATCAACTGTATGGAGAGTCCTACGAGCGCCACCACATTGGCACTTATCTGTCCGTAACTACCTGAACGTCAACTACCCGAGGCGATGGATCGGCCGCCAGGCAGCCCGTGACAGAGCACTTCATCACTGGCCTCCAAGAAGCCCTGATCTTCCCCCTGCGATTTTTTCTTATGGGGGTATGTTAAGGATATGGTGTTTCGGCCACCTCTCCCAGCCACCATTGATGATTTGAAACGAGAAATACACTCCTGGAAATGGAAAAAAGAACACATTGACACCGGTGTGTCAGACCCACCATACTTGCTCCGGACACTGCGAGAGGGCTGTACAAGCAATGATCACACGCACGGCTCAGCGGACACACCAGAAACCGCGGTGTTGGCTGTCGAATGGCGCTAGCTGCGCAGCATTTGTGCACCGCCGCCGTCAGTGTCAGCCAGTTTGCCGTGGCATACGGAGCTCCATCGCAGTCTTTAACACTGGTAGCATGCCGCGACAGCGTGGACGTGAACCGTATGTGCTGTTGACGGACTTTGAGCGAGGGCGTATAGTGGGCATGCGGGAGGCCGGGTGGACGTACCGCCGAATTGCTCAACACGTGGGGCGTGAGGTCTCCACAGTACATCGATGTTGTCGCCAGTGGTCGGCGGAAGGTGCACGTGCCCGTCGACCTGGGGCCGGACCGCAGCGATGCACGGATGCACGCCAAGACCGTAGGATCCTACGCAGTGCCGTAGGGGACCGCACCGCCACTTCCCAGCAAATTAGGGACACTGTTGCTCCTGGGGTATCGGCGAGGACCATTCGCAACCGTCTCCATGAAGCTGGGCTACGGTCCTGCACACCGTTAGGCCGTCTTCCGCTCAAGCCCCAACATCGTGCAGCCCGCCTCCAGTGGTGTCACGACAGGCGTGAATGGAGGGACGAATGGAGACGTTTCGTCTTCAGCGATGAGAGTCGCTTCTGCCTTGGTGCCAATGATGCTCGTATGCGTGTTTGGCGCCGTGCAGGTGAGCGCCACAATCAGGACTGCATACGACCGAGGCACACAGGGCCAACACCCGGCATCATGGTGTGGGGAGCGATCTCCTACACTGGCCGTACACCACTGGTGATCATCGAGGGGACACTGAATAGTGCACGGTACATCCAAACCGTCATCGAACCCATAGTTCTACCATTCCTAGACCGGCAAGGGAACTTGCTGTTCCAACAGGACAATGCACGTCCGCACGTATCCCGTGCCACCCAACGTGCTCTAGAAGGTGTAAGTCAACTACCCTGGCCAGCAAGATCTCCGGATCTGTCCCCCATTGAGCATGTTTGGGACTGGATGAAGCGTCGTCCCACGCGGTCTGCACGTCCAGCACGAACGCTGGTCCAACTGAGGCGCCAGGTGGAAATGGCATGGCAAGCCGTTCCACAGGACTACATCCAGCATCTCTACGATTGTCTCCATGGGAGAATAGCAGCCTGCATTGCTGCGAAAGGTGGATATACACTGTACTAGTGCCGACATTGTGCATGCTCTGTTGCCTGTATCTATGTGCCTGTGGTTCTGTCAGTGTGATCATGTGATGTATCTGACCCCAGGAATGTGTCAATAAAGTTTCCCCTTCCTGGGACAATGAATTCACGGTGTTCTTATTTCAATTTCCAGGAGTGTAACAGCAGCTATCCAAACTGTTACGCCTGATATGCTACAGAGAGTGTGGAACGAGTTGGAGTATCAGGTTGATATTGCTCGAGTGTCTGGAGGGGGCCATATTGAACATCTCTGAACTTGTTTTTGAGTGAAAAAAAACCTTTTTAAATACTCTTTGTAATGATATATAACAGAAGGTTATATTATGTTTCTTTCATTAAATACACATTTTTAAAGTTGTGGTATTCTTTTTGAATCACCTTGTATAATGTTAAATTTGGATTAATTTCATTATTTCCGTATTACATGATCACAGAGTTACAATATACAGAGCAAATATTGTACAAAAATTAAGAGTAGATATTTTAAAGCAGAAAGAGCATGTACTGTACTGGCAGATTAATATTTCTATTACAGCAACATTTACATGGTAAATCATTAAAGTTCTAGTACTGTTTATATGATATATCACTAAGGCAAAGACACAAATCGCTACTGAGCTTCCTGAATGAAGTTGTGGAGCAGTGATGAATCAAATATACCTTAGCAGTTGACTTGAAATTTGCCAAATTATTTATTGATTTAATTGGTGGGGGAAGTGATTTTAAATAACTTTCCAGGGTTCCTTTTTTATTCAGGCTGGTTTTGGTGGGCTCTAAATGAAGTTTCCTTTTTTCCTGGTGTTATAGGAATGGATATTTTCATTTTTCTGAAAGAGAGTGGGATTTTCCATTGAATATTTTTTCACAAACACAATTATCTCGTACACATATATACATGGAAGTGGGAGTATTTCTTGCTTTTTAAAGGGTGTTCTACAGGTTGTGTTCCATTATGCACCTTACGTTATTCTTGTCATTCTTTTTCGTAGCCTAAAGAGCTTTTGGCTAAGAGAAGAGCTACCCCAGGAAATAATTCCATATTCCAGTTGTGAGTATATATAGGCACAATACACAGTTTTCAGGGTCAGGGAATCTTTTTTGCAGCATCGCTCTAATATTCTCACTAAGTAGCATGTAGTGCTTAATTTCTTACAGACTTTTTCAATATGCACCCCAATTTAAATTATCTTGGAGTCATACTCCCAAGAACTTAATGTTGTCTACATACTGAAGGTCTTCGGCAGATAACTGAATCTGAACATTTTTCTTGCCTTTTTTCATATTATAGAAATTTAGTGCCACTGTCTTACTTGCATTTACTACCAATTTGTTGTGACTGAACCAGTTTTCAATATTATTCAGTGTCTCTTTTGTAGACTTCTGAAACATTTCTATTTCTTTCTCACTCACTAGCACACTTGTATCGTCAGCAAACTGGATGATGTTATCACAGAACTTGTTTAGGTCATTCTCATATAACAGAAATAGAAGAGGTCCCAGAATTGTACCTTGTGACACTCCACATTTAATGGTTTCATAGTCTGAATAGTGTTGAGTGAGTTTGATGAAATTTTGATGTTGCACTTCAACCACTTGTTTTCAATCGCTTAGATATGACTTTATCCAGTTGTTGGATATTGCTCAAATCCCCATGCTGTCAAGCTTAGGCAATAGTTTTGTGTGATCTATGATATCAAAAGCCTTAGAGAGATCTAGACATATTCCAATGACATTTTGGCCATTATCTGGTTTCTGAAGTACTTCACTTAATAGTTCAAGAATTGCTGTATCAGTTGATCAGTGTTTTCTGAAACCATGTCATGCTGTGGATAGTATTTTGTGCTCTACCAAAAAATCTACTACTCTACTTTAAAGATTTTTTCTATGATTTTTGAGAATACAGATAGTAGAGCTATGGGCCTGTAGTTAACCTCTTCATCCTTTTTACCTTTTTTGAACAGTGGTTTGAGCAGGCGCAGCTCATGGTTTCTATATTGGGGAAAGCTGCGGCATTTATCGATTGGAGCCAACATAGACCTCGGGTTACACTACAGATTAGTCTGACATAAACAACTAAAAATTCAGGGGGAGGGGGGTGGCAGATCACTCTCTACCCATAATTTTACGTACTGTATCTTCTATAATCAGGTATTAAATATGATTAAAAGCTAACTTCGAATTAAAATCTTTGGTTAGTGTTTTTATACGTCATCATTACATATTCTGACACTGCAGCAAATCATATGAAAAGACGCGTTTTGGAGAGATCTTTAATGCGATGAATGTTAACTTTGCGGTTGCTTAATATTTTTGGTGTTTTCAGTACTAAACGTAAGGCGTTTATTGTGGTTAACCTCCAAAGCTCGAAGTTTACGAGTTCGCATGACGATACTGTAATGTTTTCGTGACGTCACAAGTCTTGTGCTGTGATTGGGTGGCATGAGCAATCCGTGCAACTGCCACATTATTTCGCATGTTTGAGAAGCGAACAGTTCGTATTTATTGTGTATTATGAAAATATGCATTTATATGAAATAGCGCACTAAAGATCTCTCCAAAATACGTCATTTTTAGTACGGTTTGTTGTGCTAAAGTACACAAAATGTGACACTGTAGCGCAACACACTGTACCGGTACCAAAAGTGATTCGTTTCGGAAAATGTCATCACGTTTATGACTGGCTAAACATGACACTACACTTTTTTATCCACTTCACTTAATAGGCTAAGTAGGACTTAATATAAAGAATTACCTCTTATCAATTATGAATGCACTTTTGCTTACCTCAATTCATTTGTTTATAGACGAAGTCAGCTCGTCTCCCCTTCTGCGCAGCAAAGTGGTCTATGACCATTTCATTGAAATTTGGCCGATTCAATAATTCTTTTTCTAGGGAACACATTGCAAGCGCACAAAGTCTGTCCTCATTCATAGTGTTGCGCATGAATGTTTTCACTCGCTTTAACGTCGAGAAGCAGCGTTCTGCCTCGCCGGTCGTCATAGGGAATGTTACTATTATTTGCAGAAGTTTTACACTTTCAGGAAAAGCTTTAGCCAGATTGTTATCGTAAAGACAGTTCAACAAGGTCAAAGCACCTGACGCCTTCATAAAATCTTTTCGGCTGTACAACACGTTCAGCTCATGACGTAGATCAGAAGACTGTAAATTGAACAAATTAACAGCTATTTTAAACTCTTTTTCCGGAAAAATAGTTTGATGTTTTGCAAACAACGATGGATCAAACAGCTGTGCAATCGATAAGTGATCATTGAAACTGAATCGTTCTCTGATCTGAGTTGTGATGAGGTCGCAAACGTTTCGTGCACACACTATTCTTGATTCTGTGAAACGTCCCCGTTTTGCAGTTGGTTCTACCTGTTCCCAGAGATCGTCAGTTTCAAGTGAGGCCCTAACTTGCTGGACAGAATCTGCAAAGTGCGAAACATATTCAACAGTTTTCACTGCATCAATATTCCTCTGCTGCAGTTGATTAAAGAGAATGTCACAGTGAGGCATGACTGTATTAAAAAAATTTAACCAGAAGAGGAAATCTTCGTCTTGCAGGAAACCCTTCAGTCCCGTGGCCTTGTTTATTGTCTTGTAATCACTGGCATCATCATCAATAATTCTTTCTAGGCACTCAACAATTTCCTTTTGGTATTTGTACACAGTGGTTACGCTCCGTGATTTAAAATTCCATCTGATGGACTGAGGACAGGTAGGAATACGCTTCTTCACTACTTCGTCAAGAATGGCTGTACGGCTAGAAGACCGTGAAAAAAAGGTGGAAATTCCTTCCAAGTTGCTAAAGAAGATCCGCACTTGTTTATTGCCCGTCACACAACGTTCAACAATTAAATTTAACTGATGGGCGTAACAGTGAATAAAGTGAGCATTCCTGTACACTTCTCTAATTCTAGTTTGAACTCCACTTTTATGGCCACTCATAACAGGAGCACCGTCGTAACACTGAGCTATCAGTTTTTCAGGTGTTTCTTGTACATTCATTTTCTCTAGCTCGCAGAGAACAGCTGCAGTTACATCGTCTGCACTGTGACTTTTTGGGCGTACAAAGGAAATAAATCTTTCATTTATTTGTCCCAGTAGCTCATAGCGAATTATTAGGACCAATTGTGACAAATTTGCACAGTCAGTAGTTTCATCAACTTCTATTGCGAGAAAGTTTGCCTTCGACAGTTCACTCTTGATGAGATTAAGGCACACCTCATAAATTGATTCCAGGAGTTCATTTTGAATTTTCTTCGATAGGCCTAAGAAAACACGGTTTTCTGATTTCTCAATGTGCTGCTTCAAGACGCAGTCCAGTTCTGCCATAAGACTGACTAATCCTCGAAAAATTCCTGGGTTTTTGGAATCTTCTGTTTCATCGTGGCCCCTTAAGGCAAGCTCGAATTTGCCGCAAAATTTAATACAGTCTATCAGTTTACCCAGAATATACCGATTTTTTGATACATTTTCATTATATATCTTTATATTACGGCGGTAAGCACTGTCTAATTGGCACATAATGTCCACTTTCCCTAGCATTGAAAACTCAATGAACCCATTTAAATGTTTTTCGCTGGAATTATGTTTTTTCACCTTTGCGTGAAAATTCTTTAAGTCAGCGATACCAGTTTCAGTCCAGGTACTATCAGTACTATTTGCAAGAAGACAGGTGAAACAGAAAAATGCGTTTTTCACTTCACAACCACACAACCACTCAGCTGCATCGTACATTGCTCTATTAAAACTGCGTTTGTATCCTTGCCTAGATTTACACTGTTTCTGTTCTTGATTGATCGTTAGATCGGGTCTGGGTGCACCAAGTTCTTTCACTTTCATCCTGTGGCCGTGTTCCAAGCTTTTACCTATTAAATTGCACACTGAATTCATATTGCGCTGGTTTCACACTCGCCGTAATTCGCAGATATTCACAAGGAGGTAAAACTCACTAAAATCTTGCAAAATACACTCCGAAATAGAAACTTGCTAATATCACACGGTGTCAACAAAAGCAGTCAGCATCAGCAAGCACGGAAAATAAAGTAACGGGACAAATTTCGCGCGCTTTGTCCTCTAATCACTTACGAAACTCTCGCTAGATGGCAGTACTGTTATGTTACTGTAGTCTAGTGCACTCTGGCGGGATATTTGCAAACTTACTCTAAATGTGGATACAATAGCCAATGGCAGAAACAAAACTACTGTGTAAAACATTATCAAAACAAAAATACTAAACGTCGATTAATGACGCATCGAGGCGTAGTAGAGATGTGCAGAGACAGATATTGGATAGCGAAGTTTCGGCCACTCTACATTCCTTTATTACATAGACAGTGGAACGTGAAAAACGTGTGGTGGTTGGTATAACACCCTTAGGCTGCAAGCTCTGAGCCTTCGGATCGCCCATAACGAGCAATGCTATGTAGAAGCCACGCCCCTAAACCGCTAATGCACGCAGCTTACGGACTTTCCAAGGCGCAGCCTAAACACTACTAACCGTTCAGAAAACATTCATCGATACAAACAGTTCCAAAAACGTTGAACGTCGTTATTTTAATCGGAATGGGAAATATACGAAATTCGTCCTGATAATTTAAATTATGTAATACGTTCTTGCGAAATTTACTTTAACATATATTTTGGGGCGGCTCCGCCTCAGAGCCTTTAATTACGAGCCGCGCCTGGGTTTGAGCTTAGCTGTTATTAGGCACGATGGGAAAATTCCGGTTTGAAAGGAACTATTATAAAGGTGAACTAATGGTTCAATAATGAATCTCCACATTTTTAATAAGGCTGTCTGAGATGCCATATATTCCAGTGGAATGATTCACTTTTAAAGTTCTCATAACTGACGGGACTTCTTTCTGGGTTGCTGGAAAAGGAAACAGTGAAGTACAATTTATGTTGGTATTTACAGATGACACTGCATGGTTTGTATTGCAAGGTTTGATTTCAGCAATTAATTGCTCACTTATATTGCTAAAATAAGTATTGAATACATTTGCTATTTCTTTAGGATCATTAGTTTCTTTGCCATTACAATTCAATTTAATATTGGAATTTTGAGGAGAAACATTGTCAATTTGATGTTTCACTATACTCTATACAGCTTTCATTTTGTTATTGGAGTTATCATTTGCCATTACTTTAGCTTCTTTGATCACTTTTTTAAGTATTTTATAATTCTTGAAATATGCAAGGAATTCATTGGATACTAAAAGACCTGGATATCTCATATAATCTTCGTTTTTCAGCACGTCTTTCTTATGGCACTACACTTTTTTCTGGTTTTTAACTGGAACTAACACAGTAAAATAATGTGTAAATCTATCCATATATATGTTAAATGAATGTGTTCATTTCAGTCCATGTGTCCTTCTTTAGTAAATTCCTAAAGTATTCATTGTTTTGATGGCTGAAGCTTCTTCCTATTTTTATTGTTTCTGTTTGTTTAATTAAGTACATCATTGAAGGTATTTCAAGAAGCTGTGCATAGTGGCCGCTGACACCTGTGTTGAAGTTTCTAGCTGCATATTCATGGCTTTCCTTGTTTATCAGTATCATATCAATAGTGGTGCTGGCTACACTTGTCACTCCAGTAGGGGAATTTATAATTGGGAACAGGTTGTATGTTGCACAAATATCCATAAGATCATCTCTTTCTTTTGAAACTTTGGTAAAGTCAATGTTAAAGTCTCTGTGTACTATAACTGGTTTGTCTAGGTCGCTGATACTGTCAAGACTGCCTTCAAGTTGTTTAAAGAAATTTTTATGTTTGCATTTGGAGTTCGGTACAGGCAAATGATGATTGTTTTTTATTGAGGTTAGATCTACAGCATAAATTTCAAAATCACCTTCTTTTCCAAACTTTTCGAGAGATTTTAGGCAGCAACAGTTGTTACTGTCTTTCACAAATATACTCGTTCCTCTATGTGTAGATATTTTTCTACAGAAACGATATGTCAGAACATAACCCTATGTACATGTGATTGCTAACATCTCATCAGTTAGCCATTGTTCACTAAAACACATTACAGATACTTCTTTCAATTGATCTGACGGTAATACTTCTAGCTCCTTAATTTTGTTTCACAATGACTGCAAATTTTGATGGAAAATTATAAACCTGGGGTTTCTGCTTGGCATATCTGATTTATCACTTAGCTTTATCTGTCTCTGCCTTCCTTTCGTTTTAATCTGAAGAACACTTCTGGGATGAACTATGGAGGTACTGTCTTCATCTGTGGCCAGTAAAAATCCTCACTTCTTGACGGTGGTTGTCTTACTCTAGCAGGTTGTGTCCTTGTGGGTATTTTTACTGTTGTATCTGATGATGTAGTTGTTTCTATAGCTGAATATGTTGTCACTCTTACTGTTTCCTTGTTCTCTGGTCCTGCCTGTGTTGTTTTACCTGCTATCACTGTTCTTATAAGTTCTTTCTCAACACTTCCCAATATAATCGATCCGTTTTGTTCTAGTACTGCTGCAGTAGTATTTATTTGTAGGGAAGATATTTTGCATATCTCCTTTACAGTTGGCAGTGAAATTTTGTCACATTTCTGACTGTCATAAAAAACAATTTTCACTGAGGCTTTGATTTTCTGGCTGAGTTGTGATTTGCCCCATTTATTTATACGCATTCCATGTGTTATTAAACGCTTTCTTTCGAAATCATCAACAGAGAGAAAAAAAGCATTTGAAGTGGCCTTGCAGATCTTTCTGTAACTCCTGTTTGCCTTTTGAATCTCTTTATTTGCAGAAGATTCTATATTTAAGGTCGTGACTGTGAAGTATACCAATCACAATCGCGTTTTGATCACCAAATGTACATAGTGCATCTCTTAAGATTCTGTCTGCTACTTTTAGTTCATTTTTATACATGTCATTTGAGACACCTAAAATTACAATACACTGATTCTGCGACACACAACTATTGATTTTATAGTCTTTTAGAACTCCTTGCCAACCTGCTCCAGGTTTCACAAAGATTCTAACATTTAAATCTTGCTGATAATGAAGAATTTGCGCAAGTTCTCTATCGTGGCTGTCAGCAAGCAAAACTGCACTAATAACGATATTTTCTCGCGTCTTCCAGGCACTTTTTGGAGATGTGAAATCATTTTTCTTATTTCCCTTGTTGACTGTATCTTCATTTTTATCTAACGGATCATATTTGTTCTTTGTTTTCAGTTCGAAACGTTTTGTTTCACACGCCAGCTTTTTTTAGGCCTAAAAACTGCTCGTTTTCCACTTTTTGTTCTTGTTTGAGTTCATTTATCACTGTTTCCAGATTACTTACATATTGTTTTGCACACAATAAGTCCTGTTCTAATGTAGAAACTACGTTTCCTTCATGTACACTAACATGTTTTTGTAAATACGCCATTCGTGAGCAACAGTCAATTACACCACCGGCGCATTTTGTTTTTTCTTCGTCGAGAGACGAGATACACTTCGAATGAATCCATTTTTGTCACACTGAACATAGTCTAATACCATTTGAAAGTCTTTCACTACATACAATGCACTTTATATTCGTAATATAAGCGTTTTTCACGGAGTCACTTACTACATCTTCTGTATGAGCCGCCATCTTTTATTTGAAGCTCTTTTTAATGTTCAGCTGGTTGATTTATTGCAAATTTGGAAACTCTTACAGTTGTTCCATTCTTTGAAAGTGAAAACTACCCACTTTATACTCGTTATAAATAATGAGCTGTATATTGTACGAAAAGTACTCAAGAATCTCCCCCAAAGCTACATAAGTTTGCTGGTTGTGTGAAGTATGTTCTAATTTGTGTGGAAAATTGCAGTTCAGTAAATTTATTCGTTTCTCTGCAAAGTAACTGAAACACGAGCACAAATATACCTGGACCAGTACAAGAATACATTTCGTCTGCATATTTGCTTAATTTGAAGACGTTCTTTTGTGGAAAACAAGTCTCCTAAAATAACAAGCTTCTAAACTACCCTTAATATTTCTTAGGTAGACGTATCAGTCTTTCTTATGTTTTTTGTTCTGATGATGACTGATATTTCGTTTTTATCAGATAAAGTCAATGTGTTTTGAATACTGACTTGCATTTTTGTTTCATCCTTAATTTCTACATTTTTGACAATGACAATTCCAGAAGCTCTCAGCATCGTGAAGATGAATAATAAATTTTCTGCAGATGGCAGGACTCGAATCGATTCTAGATCTAGCGCCATTGTTTGAGAAAATACCATATTTCTCCAGCAGTACTGTGCTGGAACTAATAAGTAGCACCACGCGGAAGAATTGGGCACTTTCCTTTTGAATACTGGTTTGATAAGATGATTCTTTCTAAACAATACAAACAACGAGTGAGGTTAAATAATGTTTGAAGTGTAAATAATGTTTGAAGTGTTTACTGTGAAGTGTATAGTGAGGTGTACTTGAAAGTGTTCTTGCCGATAGTGTTACTTTTCGGATTATTACGCAGAAGCGTGGCCTTTTGTCCAGAAAGGACGTACGGGTCAGGAATTGTTGTGGGAGATTTATAGCTGTTTCATCTCAGTAACTCACAAAGGGAAGGCAGATGTGAGGCATCACAATTCTACAAAGAATCATACAAATAGATTCGCAGTAGTATCGACATCAGAACCTATTTTTTCATTCATGATTAGAGAACATACCCAGGAAGAATTCTTCGTCGCAGAACTAACAACAGCTTATAAAGTTTCCAAGCATCATCAGTCCTTCAGTTCTCTTGACTGTGCCAGAAAACTGAATGCTGCAATGTACCGTGACTCCATAGTCGCCGCAAAGTAGTCTACAGCCAGGACCAAAGCTACAGCGATTGTTAAATATATTCTCGCACTACACTTCGCGTCCGAATGAATAAAAAAAACTGCAAGAAGTTTCATTTTAGGACATAGGCACCGACCATCCAAACACAAGACAGAAAAGATGTTTCCTTCTGTTGTTCAATACTTCACTGAAACTGACGGAATCCAACAGCAGCTGTTGAAGTTTGGCCGGCCGCGGTGGCCGAGCGGTTCTAGGCGCGTCAGTCCGGAACCACGCGGCTGCTGCGGTCGCAGGTTCGAATCCTGTCTCGGGCATGGATGTGTGTGATGTCCTTAGGTTAGTTAGGTTTAAGTAGTTCGAAGTCTAGGAGACTGATGACCTCAGATGTTAAATCCCATTGTGCTCAGAGCCATTTGCATTTTGTTGAAGTTTGATTCGCTGAATAACTAAACATTGGAGACAGCTGCAAAGTTTTGTCTAGATACTTTAAAGCAACTGCAAATTCCATTAGATAAATTAATCGCTTTTTGTGGATGCAGTATCAATACCAACTTCGGGGGCTTCATCGACATGGCCAGCGGAATGTGTTTCACCAAATTACAGAAGAACTAGGAAAAAATGTAGAAGGAACTGGACGCCCTGCCCATATTCTCCATAATACTATATCAGATGCTGCTGGGGTCTTAACTGACGACACTGAAATAATCGTCACGAAAATACTTGATAATTTTTTAGTATGCAAGGTAAGGACAGCAAAGCAGAAAAGAGTTCTGCTTATACATTAATCAGTCATCAGACTCTTATATCTCACTCAATACCAAGATGGGTCTCATTATTGCCCACAGCTGAGAGAATTTCTTAAGTTTCTGATTTCATTAAAATCATTTTTTGACACCAAGGACAGGCCACCTAACATAATTTCAGATTTTTTCTGTAGTCCGATCAGTGAAATTTACTTCGTACTTCTGCAGTCACACTTGGCTCTGTTTGAAAAAAATATAAAAAGAGTGGAGAAGAATAAAGTCTTGATAATTGAAATAATGAATCTATTAATCGACGTTCAAAGATGTCTGAATGAGAGGAAGGCTGCCAATTTTGTTGGCACACAAACCAAGATGAATTTGAACAAATTAAGGAATGAGAACACTAACCAAGAAATAATTAATTTGATTTCAAAATTTGAGGAAGAGACAGTGGCTTTCAATACCACATCATTTAATTACTTAGAGAAATGGGCTATTTCTTTTAATAACAATCAAGTATTTGATTGGATTACACTGTATGAAATCCCATACTGGGTGATGATTTAAAACACTATTCTATACCTGACTAAAAATGGTGTGAAGATTTCAGGTGACAATTGTTTTCAAGATTATACACTATGTGATTAAAAGTATCCAGACACATGGCTGAAAATGACTTACAACTTCGTGGCGCCGTCCATCGGTAATGCTGGAATTCAAAATGGCGTTGGCCCACCTTAGCCTTGATGACAGCTCCCACTCTCGCAGGCATACGTTCAAACAGGTGGTGGAAGGTTTCTTGGGGAATGGCAACCCATTCTTCACGGAGTGCTGCACTGAGGAGATATACTGATGTCAGTCAGTGAGGCCTGGCACGAAGTCGGCGTTCCAAAACATCCCAAATGTGTTCTATGGGATTCAGGTCAGGACACTGTGCAGGCCAGTCCATTACAGGGATGTTATTGTCGTGTAACCACTCTGCCACATGCTGTGCATAATGAACAGGTGCTCGATCGTGTTGAAAGATGCAATCGCCATCCCCGAATTGCTCTTCGACAGTGGGAAGCAAGAAGATGCTTAAAATATCAATGTAGACCTGTGCTGTAGCAGTGCCACGTAAAACAGCAAGGACTGAAAGCCCCCTCTATGAAAAACATGACCATACCATAACACCACCACCTCCGAATTTTACTGTTGGCACTACACACACTGACAGATGACGTTCACCAGGCATTTGCCATACTCACACCCTGCCATCGGATCGCCACATTGTGTACAATGATTTGTCACTCCACATAATGTTTTTCCACTGTTCAATCGTCCAAATTTATGCTCCTAACACCAAGCGAGCAGTTGTTTCGCATTTACCGGTATGATGCGTGGCTTATGAGCAGCTGCTCGACCATGGAATCCAAGTTTTTTCACCTCCTGCTAAACTGTCATAGTACTTGTAGTTTGCAGTTTGGAATTCCTGTGTGATGGTCTGGATAGATGTCTGCCTATTACACATTACGACCCTCTTCAACTGTTGGTGGTCTAAGTCAGTCAACATACGAGTTCGGCTGGTAGGCTTTTGTGCTGTACGTGTCCCTCTTCACATTTCCACTTCACTATCACATCAGAAACAATGGCCCTAACAATGTTTAGGAGTGTGGAAATCTTGCGCACAGACGTATGTAATGAGTGACACCCAATCACCTGATCACGTTCGAAGTCTGTGAGTGGCTGTTCAACTACAAGCTGACGTGCATGGAGTTTTATAAATATATAAAAGGAAAAAATAGACTTGCTGAAAAATGTGAAATCTTCCCAAAAATATGGTGCACCAACTACTTCTGCCACAACACATTCCATGTAATTCTGTTCTAACTAAAAAGTAATTACATTAAATAATTTTTTACTTCATTTCTACATGCTCATCTCAGTGTCATGATGAGATCCCAACTAGAAATGGCAACCCTACCAGTGAAATACATCTGCTAAAACTATTAAATGGCAGTAACTCATCATCTTACTTTTAATATCAATAAATTGTACCTTTTCGAGAGATCCTCAGTGAGCTAGTGTTTTGGAGCAGCATTTTGTTACAGGACATAAGTTACAATGTGATTATAATTTTAAAAATGCACCAAATATGAGCTTGACAAAATCCAATATGGTCTCATGTAGGTGCTTCGGTCACAGTATATCTTTGAAAGAAGTGCAGCCACAGTACCTTTCTTAACATGTAAGCAAATGAAGCCATATGTCATACAACTCCTTCTTGGTGTTGCGATTTTTTTTTTACATCAGTGTATATTGAAAAGATTACAGGTCCTATTACGCTTTCTTGGGTCACACCCGAAGTTTTTGTTTACGTGGAACACACATGATCCAGTGCAAAGCTGTGTTTCCACAGCGAAGAATTACTTACATGTGCATGCACCCAACACCACTCACATGAGTCAACTTACACGTGGAAAAAATCTTATTGCACAGTCATGCCAACTTATGCATAAGTTACGATAAAGTTAAAAAGGCATTTAATTTTCTTGCCCGGTGTTGCTTTCCCCATCATCGCTTCCATGGTGCAGCAACTGCTGCTAACTGGATCAGCTCACATTTTGGCCTCATATGTTGAAGAGTACATGCCTTGAATCGTTCATTTATGTCTGTGAATAGTTAGTGTTATGACAAAACAATGAGTTTAAAAACAAATACTCTATAAATAGCATAATTTCTTAAATTGTACATAGAGGTTTCATTCTAGCATTCAGAAATGTCTTATGATCACTTATTTATAATAAAGAAATACAGCATCGTTTAAAGTGACCTACGGATTACAAAAATTGTGAATGTCTGGACTTGCTGAGGTTCATATAACTGCAATAACAGTCAATATTGTAAAGGTAATTTTTTATTTCAGTACTAGCGTACTGTATTCTTTGTGTAATATGGGAAAAATTTCATTTCTATGTATTCTTGAGAACACTTTTGAAATTATGAAACAGTCGAACAACATAATATGTATAATGTACAAATGTATAAGTACAGTATTCAAATTAAAAAAAGTTGTACAAAAAATGCAAATTCTCTGTAATGTTTATTTCTGTTGCTGGACGCAGGTGCTTTGTGTGTCTATAACATGATTTTGTAAACGTCTCTATGTCAATGCTTCTGCTTAACATAGACGGCAATTGTTTTCGCCTACAGCCGTTCGCACTTCGCAGTTGATAGCTGTCAAATGTGATGCTAAGTGTCAGGGATTTCCGTGAGTTGACCCGACTGCAGGAAAGTCTTAGCAGTAAAGAATAATTGTATTAAAACTTCATGCATGATGCAGCATTTTTTCACGCATCTCGATGTTTCTTACGTCATATCTGCTGAACTGTGATTCGCACAAACACGTATTTGTGTAGCTACATTTAGTGGAATATGTGGACACTGTATGCGAAATATGTTGCGAATAGTGTTAGTAGCAAAGAAGTAATACACATCAATGTCATGCATTATGAGGCAGTTTTTCACGCATCTCACTGTTTATGGCATCATCATCCCCAGAATCTGGGCCCACGAAAAATACAGGCCCTGTCATTGAGGTAAAATTGTCATTACATCATAAACTTGAAGCCAACATCCGCCAACTTAAATACTCGAGCATGAGTTTCACCAAAGCAATACTTCCTCGTGACGTCACGTGTGTTTGGCACTTTGAATGCGTGGAAACGTACTTGTTTCATCAAAAATGACAGCTGGCGTTGTTTACGGGTATACTACCTGATCCAATCGTAATCTAAACTTTAAAGAAATCACATCTCATGTAAGTGGAGCCGTTCAAGCAATATTTTCTTTCGTATATATTAATTAAGGCTACACCCTTTAATTTTATTGTAGTGGTCTTATTTCTGTAATTTGACTTTACATTTGCTTTACTTTACTCGAATGTCAGTTTTTTTCTCTTCTTTCCAGTGTTTTTCACTGACTTCCAAATTGCAAACACTCCAACATCTGAGCCACCCGTATCAACAGTTTCATACCCGCACAACACATGGCTAACTGTGCTGATTGTTGGGGCATCATCTCATGCCCTAAATTTCTCCTCCCAATAATTATTCATTGTTCACATTTCCTCCACTTTTAAAAAAAGATTTTGGCTAGAACAGTTTGCAACAGCGGTCGTGTGTGTGTGTGTGTGTGTGTGTGTGTGTGTGTGTGTGTGTGTGTGTGTGTGGTGTGGGGGGGGGGGGGGGGGGTTGTAAGTAATCCACTACATTTCAACAGGAACATTTTATTACCAGAAGAAACAGGAGTTCACAATGCCGCAATCAAAAGTTTTGATCACTTACCCATTCATATAAAATGCCTGACAAACAGCAAAGTAAAATTTGAACCAACCTGAAAAAGTTTCTCTTTGACAACTCAATTGTGGAAGGTTATCTGTTACTGTAATGTGTACATGGTGATGGGTAGAAATTAGTAACATGTGTCTGTCTTTAATTAAAAAACGGGAAAAACTGGTAAATGATCAGCATGGAAGCATGTTTACAAAAAAAAATTATGTCAGTATATACTGAATCACTCCACATCATCACATTTTATCAAGTAAATGATGCAACGAGCATGGAACTAACTAGCTACTGGTATATCAAAAAGCATGGTATAGGCTTATATTCTTTGAAAGCCTCAAAATGAAATTCAAAAGTAAAATCAATCAAATGGTCAAAGTAGACTTACATTCCAATTGTTCTACATCTGATTATTCCTGAAAAACTGACAGAGTTACTACCTATAAATATTTCAGGAAAAGAAGCAAATAGGCTATTGTTGGAAAGCTAGGCCTGCATCTTACACAGGTTGGGCTATCGTTACTAAAAACCAATTACTTACATGGTAAAGCAAGATATTCATTTTACGGGGTCTTAAGCGTTTGAGACCATTCCCTTAATCACATTTATAGCATTCCACAAAACTGGGAAATGTTTAAAAATTCTTTTCTTAACCCTGTAAATTGTTGTTATTGACCACACATTGAATGGATCATTATAAATAAGATTTCAAAGTGAGAAGATATGTAAACTGCAGTGAGATTAATGCATTGACAGTCTAATAAAATAAGAATATTCTGCATGGAGGTATACCTCTATGGAATTCTGCTTGTGGTCTAGTGGTTAGCATTGCTGCCTCCAAATCATGGGGTCCTGGGTTCTATTCACAGTCCGATTGGGGTTTTTCTCTGCCCAGGGACTGGGTTTGTCATCATTACTTCATCATCATTTGGAAAACTGGCGAGACTGGAAAGTGTAAGGATTGGGAATTTGTACAGGCGCTGATAACTACACTGTTGAGTGTGCCACAAACCGTCATCATCCATGCAGATCTGTTTCTTTGACATTTCAATAATTTTTCACTTTGTTGACATGCATAAGTTATGATAGCACCCCTTGCTGTTTTTTGCAAATGTGAAGATTAAAAATGTTGTGTGTATGAGTTGAAATCTGACAGTGTAACAAACAAAAAGCAGTACCAGTAAGAGAACAAGCATTGGTTTCGGAATTCCAGCATAATTTGCAATCGACACAAATAGAGTAAAAGGGGAATTAAATGGATTACGAAATCATGTTTTCACATCACTTCCATCTCTTCTTGGTTTTTTGAAAAACATCAACAAAAACAAGTTACATTAACGAGGCCAAATGTGTGGTATTACTAGAGCAACACACTGTAATTTTTACTATTTAAAACAGTTGTTGCATGCACACAACAGAAATAATGAGCAAGAATCAATCGTAAATAGTAGTCTGCTAATGTTTTGGGCTACTTAAAATGGCGGCAGGCCCTGCCCACTCGGGTTTGAAAACAATGCAGCATACGTCACCCCATTTACATGCAGCTCGCTAAGCCAGATTTTGTAAACCTATTTCCCAATACCGCTTCTGGTCATGTAAATATTTCAAAAACGATTCCAGAAATCCTTTTTGGTTGCCAGTTTCAAAATCGAATTTCGCTCTTACATAGACGCAATCACTTTTGAAACATGCTTGGGCTGCCAGGTTTCGTCCTTTTTTTTTTTTTTTTTTTTTTTCTCTCCAGCTAATATGGACAGAATGGTTTTTGTACAGTAAAGGATTAGCAGAAATATTAGATTGAAGATGTTTACACCCCGTCTAACTGAAGAGAAATAGCGATTGTGCCGAATAAATCAAACCGTATCACCTACCTTCCCGCAGCCATATGAACAATTGCGCTTCAAACCTGGACAAATTAACATGACAGCAAAAAATGGTTTCCGAAATCTGGTATTCATCTTTCAGAATATCTGTCGCATGTAAACATAGTGTAGCCATCTGCCTTCTTTTTTTACCTCCATAGGCCCTGCAACAGAGTTGTGACATCAGACTGGTCGCCTTGTCTGCCATAGTTCACAAATGGTCGGCTCTGTGCAGGGTCCCATGGGAAATCAGTATGTCAAAGAGAAGGTACCCACTAAAGGTCTTAACTTTGTTGTGTGCTATCATGAGCTTGCATGCATTTAAACATGCAGCTGTGAATTATTAAACTCGTCTAGAATAGTTACTCACTTCCCTCCGAAGGTGGTTGCTGGCACTCATAAGACCTGCAGTATCACATGCTGTGACTTAGCCACTGCGGTCTGTTTTTCTCGTGAACCGCGTCCTGAACAATCATAGGCAGGTTACCCCCACAGTGATTGCTGCCTGAGACTGAGAAATATGAGTACAAAGTTGTTGAAATCGATCCTGTGGTTTAGGAGAAGATATGGAACGTACATACATTAATAATGATTATTTTTTGCTTTAGTTATTGAGTGTAAATATTGCAGTGAAGTGGAAATGTAGGATTTGTTCGTACCTTTAGAGATTTAAAGCTACTCTTCAGCCAAATTAAAATCCTATGTGAATACAGCAGTGTTCGAATTGGTGCAATCACTGAGTAATTACTGTTCTGCACAGCAGTAAAAAATTAAGTAAGGGAAGTGTCATATTTACAGCACCTGTGACATATCAAAATCTTGTTCTGTTAACAGATCTGCATCATAATGTTTATTGTGAATCTCATAGATTGAACAAATAGCTAACTAATTTGATTAATTCAAAAAATAAAAAAAAACATAACTGTCAAAACAAAAACCTTACAATTTGTTGTATTGTAGATAGCATCCCAGTACTTAACATAAAATTTTAGAAATAGTGCTTTACAGAGTGGGCTATGTGTATTGCAGCAATGCTAAGTGTTTCTATTTCCCAAATTTTGCAATGTTTCTTGCAATTTAATACAAGCTGCCACAGCATCTCACATATGTGAATTACATTTTTGTGTAAAGTCATTAATGTGGCTCAAAGCAAATTCGAAATTGATATTACATTCAAACGATTTTAGCCCTTAGTAGCATACTGGTGTCTACCCAACATTTGTGGGTCTGTTTCTTCTTTGTCGATGTCAAAATGAGTGCTTTGGCTAAAAGCTGCGAAACTATTAACTCCCAAACAGGGAGAAGCTAATTTTACACACCAGTAAGTTCTGGGTGACACTGGCTTCTCCCTACGAATTACTTCACTTGTCATGGCCTTGAAAGTCATGTAAGTAGCATTTACAACTTCAACACACAGAAACGCTAACTTGCATGTAAGGTTAGTGGTGGGTAGAGCCTGTTGAAACCCGGCTTAACAAGCTGTACTGAGTTTTGTTAGTCTATTACCCCTCGAGCCCATCAGATATTTGCAAAGATGCTCCATGTGATTATATCCTGGACATTAGTCAACAATGTGGTACAGTACAACATCGTACAGAACTCTAGGATGGCAAAATGAGGCCTATTTGGTCAACTGCATCTGTCGTTTGCAAGATGTCATGCATAAACAGAACAAGCAGTGTTTCACACGAGTGGTTTTTTTATGAATCTGTGCTGATTCTTAAAGAGAAACTTGTTTTCCTCTAGAAACATCACACACTTATAGCTTACAATATCCCCCAGGGTGTCCACAACTCTTTAGTGGATACGTGCGTAGCGAGCACGGGACCTCGAGCTAGTGTGGCCTTCCTTCCTTTCCGGGCTGCATACCCTCCCTTTCCGCATCCTTCCCCATCCCCCCTCTTCGTCCCCCTCCCCACACCTCCGCCTCTTTCCTTCCCTTTCTCCCCCTCTGGGAGTATGTTTTGTGCCTACGTCCGGAGACGGACGCTCGAAACTAACAAATTCTTTCCTTTCTCCGCTTGCAAGTCTTCGTCCTTCTCTTTGCCCTTTTCTCCGCTGCGGCGTTTGAGACCTCTCTTCTTTCCTTTCCCTTTTTCTTTTTTCCTCCCTGTGCGCGTCTGAAGGCCGACCCACGCATTTCCATGCGTAGCCGGTGACGGGGTAACGCGTAATTCCCCGCCCCAGGTAGACAGGTAGGACATGTACGTATCCCCTGGTAACGGCCAGGCCCAGGGAGGGGTGATTACCCGAGCTGATACCTTCCAAAAGTGCCGATTGGTCTCTCCGTCAGTTTGTCGGGAGGTGTGATTTGAGGTGTGAATAATCACCTAAGGCGGGAGTGCCCTCAGAGAGGGCCCCCACAAGGAAGGAGCGCGCCATTGGAGACGCCGGTAATCATGGGGGATACTTTCGCAATGGTTTCCTCATCTTCTACTATGCCAGCTCACAAACGTAAGTTCAATGATTCTCAGCCAGACAGTCCTTCTATCATTGCCACAGTTCCTTGTTGATTCTCAGTCTGACGAAGGTCACGACTTCTCCAAGGTCAACCCTTTCATTATTCAGAAAGGTGTCGACGCAATTGCAGGTCCTGTAAAGTCTTGTTCCAGATTACGAAATGGCACCTTGTTGTTAGAATCAGTCAGTGCCCTCCAGGCACAAAAATTGCTGCGTACTTCACTGCTACACACCTTCCCTGTCCGGGTGGAACCGCACCGTACTTTAAATTCGTCATGTGGGGTCGTTTATACACGCTCCCTCGACGGATTGTCTGACAAGGAAATTCAACACTACCTATCTGACCAGGGCGTAACGGCAGTTCATAGAGTCATGAAAAGGGTTGACACGAACATCCTTCCAACCCGTACTGTCTTCTTGACATTTGTCAAAGTCCAACTCCCATCGAAAATCAAAGCAGGCTATGAGATGATTTCCGTTCGCCCTTACATCCCAAACCCTACGCATTGCTATCGGTGTCAGCAGTTCAATCACACCAGCCAGTCCTGTTCCAATCTGGCCAAATGTGTTACATGTGGCAAGGATGCCCATGAGGGTGCTTGTCCACCTCCATCCCCTCGTTGCATCAACTGTATGAGTGACCACACTGCTTCCTCTCGAGATTGCCCCATTTTTAAGGACGAAAAGCTCATCCAGGAAATCAGAGTGAAGGAAAAGGTGTTCAACCTCACCTCTTTCGCCTGCCCACTCTATGGCTCACCCTTCATCAGGTTCTGCTAAATCTCGAACCCAAAAGTCAGACACCAAGACTTCGAAAAAAGAGCATACTCATGAAGATTTTTTACGTACCCCAACTTCACAACCATCGGTTCCTCCTTCATCTAAACATCATGTTTCCAAGAAGGCTAGTAAGAAACCCAGTTCCTCTCCTTCTCTGCCAAGGCGTGTCTCATCTACAGCATCACCTGGCGGTAATCGCCCTCGGCCGTCTTCTGTGTCGCCGAGGCGCACTGCTGGCAGCCGATCAATTGGCCGATCGCTGGTGGCAGGAGCTGCTCCTGAACAACCTATGGATCAGGATCTTCTGCCTTCAGCTGAATGCCATTCCATGCTGTCGGTCGCAAGCTGTGAGCAGTCACTAAGTTGACGGCAACCTTGGTCACATTCCTCCATTTTCTGTTCCTTCCAAGCTGTCGCTGTCAGTCTTTCCCTTTCTGGATATACCTTTCCTCTTTGTACTCCATACATTCCATCGTCCACACCAATGGCACAAGCTGATCTCCTTCATCTTCTTGGTCAGCTTCCACCCCCCTATTTGCTGGTTGGGGACTTCAATGCCCACAACCCGCTATGGGGATCTCCACATCCTTGTCCGCGTGGCTCACTATTGCTAGACGTCTTCCACCAAGCGGATCTAGTTTGCCTCAACACTGGGGACCCTACATTTTTGTGTGCCTCCACGACAAATTTCTCTCATTTGAACCTTTTGCTCGGTACTGTTCCACTAGCTAGGCGCTTCGAATGGTTCACCCTTGATAATACACACTCGAGTGACCACTTTCCATGCGTCCTTAGACTGCAGCCTCAACAGCCATATATGCGCCTGCGATGCTGGAAGTTTGGCCAAGCCGATTGGACACTTTTTTCGTCTCTAGCGACATTCGATGACCGTCACTTTCCTAGTGTCGACGATGAGGTCACACATATTACAGACGTTATTCTTACAGCTGCGGAACGTTCAATACCACGCACCTCCGCATTGCCCCGGCGCCCCCCAGTTCCTTGGTGGAACGCGGCATGCCATGAAGCAATACGTGAGCGGCGACATGCTCTTCGCGTTTTCCGCCACCATCCTACTTTGGACAACTGTATCCGCTATAAGCAGTTCCGAGCGTGATGCCGTCGCGTCATCCGCGATAGCAAGAAGGAAAGCTGGAAATTCTTTACTAGCTCATGTAACACCTTCACTCCCTCCTCGGAAGTTTGGAGTCGGATTCGACGGTTCTCAGGTGCGCCTAGTTTCTCCCCGGTCTCTGGGCTCACTGTCACGCATGATACATTAGTGGACCCCATCGCAATTTCTAACTCATTGGGTCAACACTTTGCTGAGATTTCGAGCTCTTCAAATTATCCGCCAGCGTTTCTCCCGAAGAAACGTGCAGTGGAAGTGCGACCTCTTGCTTTCTCCTCTCAAAATCGCAAAAGCTACAATACTGTTTTCTCCATGCGGGAACTCCAACATGCACTCTCTTCTTCTCGCGCCTCCGCCCCAGGACCGGATGGTATCCACATCCAAATGTTGCTGCATTTATCATACCATAGTCTGCTTTACCTCCTTCGCCTTTATAATCGAATTTGGACAGACAGTACTTTTCCCAGACGATGGCGGGAAGCTATCGTTGTTCCTGTTCTGAAACCTGGAAAGGAACCTTTCCTTCTCCCCTCTAGCTATCACCCCATTAATCTCACGAGTAGTGTATGTAAGGTTTTGGAGCGTATGGTGAATTGCCGTTTAGCTTGGTGGCTGGAGTCCCGCAGTCTTTTAACACCTGCCCAATGCAGTTTCCGAAAGCATCGTTCTGCAGTTGACCATCTTGTTGCTCTCTCCACTTATATCATGAACAATTTTCTCCGGAAACGCCAAACAGTAGCAATATTTTTTGATCTGGAGAGAGCATACGATACCTGTTGGAGGACAGGCATCCTCCGCACACTGTTCTCTTGGGGCTTTCGAGGTCGGCTGCCCCTTTTTCTTCACGAATTTATGGCAGAGCGCACATTTAGAGTGCGGGTGAACACCTCTCTCTCCCGTACTTTCTCCCAAGAAAATGGGGTACCCCAGGGCTCCGTGCTGAGTGTTGTACTGTTTGCCATTGCCATAAATCCTATTATGGATTGTCTCCTTCCTGATGTCTCGGGCTCCCTCTTTGTGGACGATTTTGCGATCTACTACAGCTCTCAACGGACCAGCCTTCTTGAACGACGTCTTCAAGGATGTCTCGATCGCCTCCACTCTTGGAGCATAGAAACCGGCTTCCGATTTTCTCCTAGTAAGACCGTTTGTGTTAATTTTTGGCAATGTAAGGAGTTTCTTCCAACCTCCTTACATCTAGGACCTGTCAACCTTCCATTAACGGACGTTGCTTAATTCTTGGGTCTTATGTTTGACAGAAAACTGTGTTGGTCCTCCCACGTTTCCTATCTTTCGGCTCGCTGTCTGCGATCCCTCAACACCCTCCGTGTCCTGAATGGTACCTCCTGGGGAGCGGACCGAGTGGTCCTTCTCCGCCTCTATCGCACCTTAGTGCGCTCGAAATTGGACTATGGAAGCATAGTTTGCTCCTCTGCTCGGCCGTCTATTCTTCGGCGTCTCGACTCTATCCACCACCGTGGATTACGTTTAGTGTCTGGAGCTTTTTACACCAGCCCTGTGGAAAGCCTTTATGCTGAGACTGCTGAACCTCCGCTGTCCAATCGACGAGCTGTCCTTCTGAGTCGTTACGCTAGCCATCTGTCTTCCATGCCTGCTAATCCGGCCCATGACATTTTTTTCGATGCCTCCTTGGATATAGGGTATGCACGCCGCCCTTCCTCCCTACTACCACCGGGAGTCCGCTTCCGTCAACTGCTCCATTCTCTTTCCTTCCGCTTTCCTAAAACCTTCTTGACAACTTGGGGTACAGCACTGCCTTGGCTCCGTCCCCGGATCTGCCTGCTCCGTGACCTTTGTCAATTTCCCAAGGATGGTACCCCTTCACTTGTTTATCGTCGGGCATTTGCTGCTCTATGTGCACAAATGAAGAAAGCCACATTTATTTACACTGATGGCTCGAAAACATTGTTAGGTGTAGGGAGTGCCTACATTGTTGGCGACACCCCCAATCGATTTCGGCTTCCCAACCAGTGTTCGGTTTATACTGCGGAGCTTTACGCTGTTCTCCTGGCTGTCCAATACATCAGCCGCCATCAGCGGATACAGTATGTTATCTGTTCAGATTCTCTCAGCTCTCTCCTCAGTCTCCAAGCTGTCTACCCTGTCCAACCTCTGGTCCACCAAATTCAGGACTGCCTGCGCTTGCTCCATTTGGGGGGCATCTCTGTGGCGTTCCTCTGGCTCCCAGGATACATTGGTATCTGTGGCAATGAGGCGGCCGATATAGTGGCCAAGGCTGCAGTCTCTCTTCTTCAGCCAGCTATTCGATCGATTCCCTTCGCTGATCTACGGAGCGTTTTATGTCGTCGTGTTGTACTTTTACGGCATGCACATTGGTCGACACTTCCCCATAATAAATTGCGGGATGTGAAAGCTCTTCCCTGTGCTTGGACCTCTTCCTCCCGAACGCATCGTCGGGAGGAGGTAATTTTAACTAGACTCCGGATAGGGCATTGTCTTTTTAGCCATCGACATCTTTTCAGCGGCGATCCTCCCCCACTCTGTCCCCACTGCTCTCAGCTGTGGACGGTAAGACACCTTTTAATTGAGTGCCCCTATTTTACTCCGTTACGCACCCGTCTGCAGCTGTCGCCTGATATAGCAGATGACACGCACTCGGCCGATCGCGTTCTCGAGTTTATTAGTGCCAGTGAGATGACGTCAGTGATTTGAAGCTCTTTTTGGGGACAACCAACCCCTTTCTGTAGTGGAGTTTTATGCTTTTCTTCTCCTTTTAGTTTCTCCAATTTTTTGAGTTTCGTTCCCATTGCTGCTGCTTTCCATTTTCGTTTTTTACCGTTTCCTAAGTCACAGACCGGGCGCTAATTACCATAGCAGTTTTGCGCTAAAAAAAAAAAAAAAAAAAAAAAAAAAAAAAAAAAAAAAAAAAAAAAAAAAGAACCCTTGGAATATTCTATTGGGATCCTGCAATACGTGGCTGTTAGTGAGAGTGGGCTACAATCCTGTACATCCAATCTATTCTCCTTTTCGTGAACAGGAGCTCTGCTCTTTTCCATTCACACAACACTATTTGCTGCACAAGCAATTCTCAACACATACGAGTTAAGCAAGTTGTTAATACCGTGGTGTATTTGGTGTAGAATCTAACTGCAATTCTGTCATGGCCTGGTGCCTAGTTCCTTTTGAATAGTTTTCATTGTTTTTCATTACTAGGGGTGCTAACAACAGTATCCCTCATTTGTGAGTGTGGGGCAGTCAAGACATTGGTATGAAAGTGTCGTCTCATATGAAAACACTTGCAAGTGCATTTCAGGAAAAATTTAGGAATTTGGTAGATGCCCAAAATGAATGCTTCACCAAACAAATATTTGACCATTACTAAGGTCTATGCTAGATGGTGTGGTATCTGTTGAGAGGCCAAACAAATGTGTAGTTCCTGAAGAGGAGCAGCAGCCTTTTCAGTAGTTGCAGGGGCAACAGTCTCGATGATTGAATGATCTGGCCTTGTAACACTAACCAAAATGGCCTTGCTGTGCTGGTACTACGAACGGCTGAAAGCAAGGGGAAACTACAGCCGTAATTTTTCCCAAGGGCTTGCAGCTTTACTGTATGGTTAAATGATGATGGCGTCCTCTTGGACAAAATATTTTGGAGGTAAAATAGTTCCCCATTTGGATCTCTGGGCAAGGACTACTCAGGAGGACGTCGTTGTCAAGAGATACAGAACAGACTGGTTTGGAGTGTGGACTGTTGGATACCTTAATCGGGCAGGTAGGTTAGAAAATTTAAAAAGAGAAATGGATAGGTTACAATTAGATATTGTGGGAATTAGTGAAGTTCAGTGGCAGGAGGAACAAGACTTCTGGTCAGGTGAATACAGTGTTATAAATAAAAAATCAAATAGGAGTAATGCAGGAGTAGGTTTAATAATGAGTAAAAAAATAGGAGTGCAGGTAAGCTACTATGAATGCATTATTGTAGCCAAGATAGACACGAAGCCCATGCCTACCATAGTAGTACAAGTTTATATGCCAACTAGCTCCTTTTATAGATGATGAAGAAGTTGAAGAAATGTAATACGCAATAAAAGGAATTATTCAGACAGTGAAGGCAGACGAAAATTTAATAGTCACGGGGGACTGGAATTCGACTGTAGGAAAAAGAAGAGAAGGAAAATTAGTAGGTGAATATGGAATGAGTGTAAGTTATGAAAGAGGAAGCTGCCTGGTAGAATTTTGCACAGCGCCATAGTTTATAGGTTATGAATTGTAGATTAAAACTGAAGAAATTGCTAAAAGGTGGATATGGGACCTGGATAAACTGAAAGAACCAGAGGTTGTAGAGAGTTTCAGAGAGAGCATTAGGGAATGACTGACAAGAATGGGTGAAAGAAATGCAGGAGAAGAAGAATGGGTAGCTTTGAGAGAGAAAATAGTGAAGGCAGAAGAGGATCAAGTAGGTAAAAAGATAAAGGCTGGTAGAAATCCTAGGGTAACAGAAGAGATATTGAATTTAATTGATGAAAAGAGAAAATATAAAAATGCAGTAAATGACTCGCACATTAAAGGAATAGGGACATCTCAAAAATGAGATCAACAGGAAGTGCAAAATGGCTCAGCAGGGATGGCGAGAGGACAAATGCATGGATGTAGAAGAATATGTCACTAGAGGTAAGATAGATGCTGCCTACAGGAAAATTAAAGAGACCTTTGGAGAAAAGTGAACCACCTGTATGAATATCAAGAGCTCAGATGGAAAACCAGTTCTATGCAAAGAAGGAAAAGCAGAAAGGTGGAAGGAGTATATAGAGGGTCTATACATGGGCGATGTACTTGAGGGCAATATTATGGAAATGGTAGAGGACGTAGATGAAGATGAAATGGGAGATACGATACTGCGTGAAGAATTTGACAGAGCACTGAAAGACCGAAGTCGAAACAAGGCCCCAGCAGTAGACAACATTCCTTTAGAACTACTGTTAGCTTTGGGAGAGCCAGCCATGACAAAACTCTACCATCTGGTGAGCAGTATGTATGAGACAGGTGAAATACACTCAAACTTCAAGAAGAATATAATAATTCCAATCCCAAAGAAAGTGAGTGTTGACAGGTGTGAAAACTACCAAACCATCAGTTTAATAAGTCACAGCTGCAAAATAATAAAGCAAATTCTTTACAGACGAATGGAAAAACTGGTGGAAACAGACCTCGGGGAAGACCTGTTTGGATTCCGTAGAAATTTTGGAAGGATTCCATAGAAATTTTGGAACATGCGATGCTATACTGACCCTACGACTTATCTTACAAGATACGTTAAGGAAAGGCAAACCTATGTTTCTAGTATTTGTAGATTTACAGAAAGCTTTTGAAAATGTTGACTGGAATACTCTCTTTCAAATTCTGAAGGTTGCAGGGTCAAATACATGGAGTGAAAGGCTATTTACAATTTGTACAGAAATCAGATGGCAGTTATATGAGTCGAGGGGCATGAAACAGAAGCAGTGGTTGGGAAGGGAGTGAGACAGGGTTGCAGCACTTCCCCGATGTTATTCAATCTGTATACTGAAGAAGCAGTAAAGGAAACAAAAGGAGAATTTGGAGTAGGAATTAATATCCATGGTGAAGAAATAAAAACTTTTAGGTTTGCCGATGACATTGTAATTCTGTCAGAGACAGCAAAGGACCTGGAAGAAGTGTTGAACAGAATGGACAGTGTCTTGAAAGTAGGATATAAGATGAATATCAACAAAAGAAAAATGAGGATAATAGAATGTAGTCAAATTAAATCAGGTGATGCTGAGGGAAATAGGTTAGGAAATGAGGCATTAGGTAGTAGATGAATTTTGATATGTGAGAATCAAAATAACTGATGATGGTCAAAGTAGAGAGGATATAAAATGTAGACTGGCTATGGCAAGGAAAGAGTTTCTGAAGAAGAGATATTTGTTATCATCAAGTACAGATTTAGGTGTCAGGAAGTCTTTTCTGAAAGTATTTGTATGGAATATAGCCATGTATGGAAGTGAAACAAGAACGATAAATAATTTAGACACGAAGAGAATAGAACCTTCGAAATGTGGTGCTACAGAAGAATGCTGAAGATTAGATGGGTCGATCTCATGTAACTAATGAGAAGGGCATGAATAGAATTGGGGAGAAGAGGAATTTGTTCCATAACCTGACTAAAAGAAAGGATCTGTTGGTAGGACCAGTTCTGAGGTATCAAGGGATCACCAATTTAGTATTGGAGGGAAGCGTGGGGGGTAAAAATCGTAGAGGGAGACCAAGAGATGAATACAGTAAGCAGATTCAGGAGGATGTAGGTTGCAGTAGTTACTTGGAGGTGAAGAAGCTCGCACAGGATAGAGTAGCATGGAGAGTTGCATCAAACCAGTCTCTGGACTGAGGATCACAACAACAACAACAAGTGCTCCTCATTTGCAAGTCAGTTAAATTAAAAACAGGACAAGACTGGTTAAAATCCACACACACACACACACACACACACACACACACACACACACACACACACCAGTAAAAAAATTTAAAACTTGCCTTTTCTTCCAACTGCAAACTGCAAGATGCATCTGTTGAGCTGAAATGGAAATAAAGAGTGCTGTGCTGGACTTCCTACTGTGGAAATTATACTATGATGGCAATGGCAAAGTGAAAAGCATTCACAGTATTTCATAATGATACATGATTACATTGACATAGTTGTCTTAAAAAGTTGGTTCTTCAAGTAGTGTTGCACATCTTTTCTATAAAAAGACACAGTATTTTACAATACTGTTAATGTATAAAATCCTGTTGTACAGCCACTCAAACAGTGAGCAGTCAAAGAGCTTGCTGGTTTCTAGTAACCAGACCATGTCATAGATGACTATTTTCTTAAAGGTTATTTCTGAGGCCACTCGTTAAGGAAAACTTATGTCACAACAGCGGCATGTCTGGTACTTCTGTTTTTAGTTTACAAACCAAAATAATTTCTCTCCACAAGTTGGGAAATCAACCTGCCTGTCTTTTTGTCATAAAAATTTTTTTAGGAGGTTTTCCTTTGACTTAGTTTGGAAGTCTCATAATGTACTGTACTAAATTCAGTAAAGACGGTGTGTAGTAACACAAGCCTCAGGCTGTACCTGCAGAGCTCATACATTAGTATAATCACCTGCGGATTTAAAATGGAGAGCCAACTGTTCACATAGCAAATAGTTCTTAAGACAATTAATTTTGAACTGATGCTAAGAAAATAATTTAATTTAAAATGTAAAAGTAATTAATTTTCTTATTGTTGTCGTTCCTAAAGGTAATACACCAATTTTGAACACTTTCACCACCATACTTGGAAAATAAATAGCTCTTCGCGGGCAAAAACAATCTATAGCTGCATTGTACTAGGACCCAGCTTTCCAAGTCCACTGACGGGCATAGTTGTAAATATCACAATAAAATATTTGGCCACTGAACTCCGTAAGAAAGTTCATCTAAAGGGATAGTTTATACAAAAACATGCTTGGAATGTTATTCATCACAAGTAACATACATCAACTCTTTATATGACAACTAGTGGCATGTGGATCACAGTCCTCATATTCTCGAATATTGCCTAACATTGGCAATGTTTCTGCCGCCTGCATATTTATGCAAGCACATCTGTAAGCCGAGGATCCAGGTTCATAAAACTGTCTTGGCGAACCAACCCAGTCCCTTTCAATGCCACCACTGGAACAAAAAGGGCAATATCATAACATTTTACAAATTGTCCTAGAACAAACTTAAATGATTACAAATGTGGTGAAACCAGAAGATCTGTAAAATAACCCTTAACTTTTCCAGTATTTGGAATCAAAGGCTTGGTGCTCTGTAGGAAATGGAAATAAAGGTGGAGAAGGCATTCAAGGATAACATGGAATGTGGCAGAACATCAGAAGCATTAAAGAAACGTACATGATGCCATGAACAGATTCCAGCTAAAGTGTATCACTTAATCTGCGGTCAGTTCAGTCATTCCTTTTATCACACTCCTCCAAAATAAAACAGGGTGACAGATCAAAGGAAAAGATACCCAAAAATAACAAACTTGGAGTCCCACAGGAACATATGAAATGTATTGCTTTCAATTAAACCACACAAAGTCTGCTCATTCATTACACAGCACTTCCAGCAAATTAATGGCTACAGTCTTCTTGGGTTCCTCCAGATGTATTGTCATTGTTGGGTTTGGAACTTTCCAAATTTGCCATTCTGTGCAGATATTATTATAGAAAAGAAGTCTCCAGGTATTCTAGTTGGTTGTTGAGACACACTGTCAGAAATGATGTGACTCCTGTTAAACTGTTCTGAGCACTCGCTTCCTCTGTGCCAGACAGTATATGTTGCCATGCAAATAAAAGTTGGTGTGCATCTTTTACCAGTTCACACTGTACCCGGCATTTCATCGGCTACCCTTTTAACTAGACTATGAAGAAAGCAGAGACCTTGATTCAGTTCGACTTGTGTGATGACAATCTCAGACATTTTAAATTGAAGTACCAAAGTAAACCTTTCAGCTTGTGTCTTTCATGTGACCATATAAGAAACATGTCACCAACGTAACAGGTGAAAGTGTCAGTTTCTCAGTATGTTTCCAGGGATGCTTCTTTGATGTGTTTCATACACATATTGGTCTCAACGGGTAGGGTGAACTGCTCATGGACACTCCATCAGTCAGTTCACAGTACATCTTGTCAAAAAGAAAATATGAAGAATTTCTGAGCAATGACAATCGAGGTTTCCTGTAGGGATGCTCTGGCATAAAGAAAAATTAAGCTTAAACTGACAAAGATCTTTCTGAGGCACTGCATAAATTTCATGGAATTATGAAAATGACTTTCACATTTCCCAGGCATTTAAGGTAATTACCTAATTGATATTCAGCCTTTATGCTCATAAATATGAACACAATTTTTTAGTTCAATGGACTTCACTCACACATTAATATTTTTGAGTGGTTCTGTGGAGCTACTGTTGCTATCATTGAGTAGCACTGGGCTTCACAGTTGCCAAGGACACAAAAGACGACTCTTTTAAACTGGTCCGAAACATACTGCACCATCCTCGTGTTTTGCATAATTTGTGTTCTTTCCCCTGGCAACATATTACTTAACACTCTTTTTGACCACATGAAACTGCTACATACAACCAACTGTGTAATGGAGGTCTAAGTAACCTGCATTCTCAGTGCAGTTCAGTAGAGTGCTGAGTTGATATACACCACAGTAACACCATTAAAACATTCAGTTATCCATTCGGGAGACACAAAACATGGAACATCTGCCTCATATTGATAGCCTGCAGTCAACATCAGCTTATGACCACTATCTATAACTAGTGTCTCTTGGGTACACTGGGAAGTGTGCAATACAAATGTCCATTGACTTTTGGAGACAGCTGGGTGGGCTATGTCAACCCAACAGAATGCAATTGTCTTCCCATGATCAATGTGGCCTCTGGGCATTCATTACAAACAACAGTACTAATGCCCCAGAAAAACTGTGCATGAAGAAAATGGAATGGAATCTGTATCAACGGCATTGAGTTCTCTTGACTAACAAGATGCTTGACGACTGTTGTAGAAAAGTGTGGCAGCAGCTAGATACCAATACACATCTCAGATGTATACTCCTACAGGATCATCAGACCGATGGGGTACTCTTGAGGGCAATTTCAGGGCTGTGCAGTATTGAGACACGATCCTACAATCTGCTGTTCAGTCCTACAGTACAGGGTTCATCCATCAAGACAATTATGCAGACGCAGACTTCATCAAACTTGTTGACACCTCCCTCCAGCAGGCAGGACTCAGCCAAGTGGAATTTTTTAAGTGTCTGTTCGTATGACTCAGACTATTCGTCCACGAGACTCAGAGGGCCATGGACATGGGTTCCCAGGTAGATGCCATGTTTCTTGACTTCTGCAGGGCATTTGATACAGTTCCCCACAGTCGTTTAATGAACAAAGTAAGAGCATATGGACTATCAGACCAATTATGTGATTGGATTGAAGAGTTCCTAGATAACAGAATGAAGCATGTCATTCTCAATGGAGAGAAGTCTTCCGAAGTAAGAGTGATTTCAGGTGTGCCACAGGGGACTGTCGTAGGACCGTTGCTATTCACAATATACATAAATGACCTTGTGGATAACATTGGAAGTTCACTGAGGCTTTTTGCGGATGATGCTGTAGTATATTGAGAGGTTGTAACAATGGAAAATTGTACTGAAATGCAGGAGGATCTGCAACGAATTGACACATGGTGCAGGGAATGGCAATTGTATCTCAATGTAGACAAGCGTAATGTACTGCAAATACATAGAAAGAAAGATTCTTTATCATTTAGCTACAATATAGCAGATCATCAACTGGAAGCAGTTAATTCCATAAAATATCTGGGAGTAGGCATTAGGAGTGATTTAAAATGCAATGACCATATAAAATTAATCATCGGTATAGCAGATGCCAGACTGAGATTCATTGGAAGAATCCTAAGGAAATGCAATCCGAAAACAAAGGAAGTAGGTTACAGCACACTTGTTCGCCCACTGCTTGAGTACTGCTCACCGGTGTGGGATCCGTACTAGATAGGGTTGATAGAAGAGATAGAGAAGATCCAACGGAGAGCAGTGCGCTTCATTACAGGATCATTTAGTAATCGCGAAAGCGTTACAGAGATGATAGATAAACTCCAGTGGAAGACTCTGCAAGAGAGACGCTCAGTAGCTCTGTACGGGCTTTTGTTGAAGTTTCAAGAACATACCTTCACCAAGGAGTCAAGCAGTATATTACTCCCTCCTACGTATATCTCGTGAAGAGACCATGAGGATAAAATCAGAGAGATTAGAGCCCACACAGAAGCATACCAACAATCTTTCTTTCCACAAACAATACAAGACTGGAATAGAAGTGAGGACCGATAGAGGTACTCAAGATACCCTCCACCACACACCATCAGGTGGCTTTCAGTGTGTAGATGTAGATGTAGAAGTGTGCTGGTTGTGGTGATAGATAATGTGAATCCTTACAATTACATAACATTCTGTCAGAAGTGGTAATAAATGTGTATTGTGAAGAAAATAGGATGTAGCAGAATAGCCTTGTCAAACTATGATTTGACCTGCGCAAAATTGCTTTACAAACACCTGAATTGGTATTCACCTCAACAATTATTACTTTTTAACACATTCAGAATCAGACAAAATTGGTCCATGAGAAACACCTAAAAATCAAATTCAAAATGGCGGCCTCTATTCAAAATAATTTTGTTAGTATAAAATTAAACGTTTTAATGTGTTATTTTAGTGGCTGTAATATTTGAGTAACATTTTCTCATTTCAGGTAAAGTTTACTAAATATGGCTGCTGCTTGACAGTACAGAGTGCACATAAAGTCTGGGAACACTTTCAATTATTTATTGCACTAGAACCAAACATTGTACAGATATCAAATATGCGTCATTTTGAACAGAAACCATGAAACTTCTTCTATTTTTTTTTTTTTTCCTCATGTATACTGCCAAGCGTAATTTGGTAATTTGCCACTAGTCAGCGCTAGTCGCAAACATGGCAAGTTCAGGTGCAGAGCGAGCTTTCTGTGTGTTGGAGTTCATGAAATGGCCTCCCCGATCACCAGATCTCACTCCGTGTAACTTTTTTCTGTGGGGACGCATTAAAGATCTGGTGTATGTACCGCCTTAACCACGTGAAGTAGCAGAGCTCTGGGAGGGAATATGGGAAGCGACTGCTACAGTCGACAATGCCATGCTGGAAAGGGTATGGCAAGAATTCGATTACCCTATTGACATCTGCCGGGTCACTCATGGTTCGCATATCGAATGTTTGTAACAAAAACTTTCAGAGTTTCTCTTCAAAATGCAATATGTTTGACATCTGCAAAACATTTAGTTCTTGTGCCATAAATAATTGAAAGTGTTCCCGGACTTTATGTACACCCCGTATTGTAGTATTTGCAAAAAAATATTTCAAAGGTGGTCAAGAGGCAGTCACACTAACGTTGCAGGCTGGCGATAGCATAAACGCAGCCAGTAAATACCAGGGAAGTGATGTCTTAATAAGTGCTGGAAACAGTGTGCATGTGTCATCTCGAAAAACTCACACTGGTAAGAAAAGCAGAGACATACTGAATAAACAACAATTGCCCAGTAATACCTACATGTATTTAAAAGACAAGTGTCCATTTAGCTGAAGGACCATTTTTTGCCCCAACTGACTGCTTGTTTTGTCGAACTAATGTGGATTTTTTTTTTCCCTTCAAAATACAAACTGAAATTAGATCAAGTTAAATTATGAATGTTCATATTTGCTGAACACTTCAAAAAATGCTGTGAGGAACTCTGTCATGAACAGTCTTATGTGATAAAATTACACACAGAATATTTTCTTTCAGATCTGCATGCTCCCAACTGCATCTACCACCATACATATTCTGCAAACTTTCATAGTGCGAAATATATTCATCTAGAATATGCATGTATCAAACATTTCTCAAAGAAGCAGAAACAAGGTTGCCCAATCAACAACAACAAGAAGTAAACTTGCTAAAGACATGCACTTACCTTGAACCTAATGACGAGGAGCAATTGTCCAGAGTCAGGCGCATAGTTTTTGCAATATCACTTATTTAATTGTTAAGGGATTTGTTCATATCTGTCTATTATGAAAAAAAATTATTTATACTTATCACTAAAAATTAAAATTATTTTTATGTTCTTTAAAAAAATCTGTTATTTAAATATAACTTCTATACCTACACTGACATTAAAGGCTTGTTTTTATTACCCAAAATATTACAAAATATCTTCAAACTAAGTAATCAATAGTTCAAAAAACAGGAAAGTTTTTAATCTGATTTTATGGTGCTTTCCCACAGTCCAAATTTTGACTTCAATCACATGAGAAGCAATTTTGCCCAGGTTTATGGTTCATATTTTCACAATATGGTTGGACTAGAAGCATTGTGGGCTCCAGTAGGCAAGAATAATACTTTGCTGTATAACACTTATATATTAATTTTAAGTTCTTGATAGGAGTCATTCCAGCTGGGGTAACTCATGGAGTGAATAGACACAGGAGGATAAATAATTTGGTATAAAACAATTTTTACTCGAAAGGGAAGTTTCATTACATCAGAGCAACAGGCATGACATGATAAATCTATGGAACATCAAGGTATTCATGGAGAAGAAATTCTACCAACAGGCTAGTATGATTTAAAATTCTGTTTCAGATGTACTGAGAAAGGTGTGTGAGTGAAAAATGGTAAGACAAAGGAAGGCTGTTTCTGGAATGTTGGTTTGGTATGACTGAAGAATAAGAAGAGGGTTCGGAATTGGTGTGAGAAGTGGTTCTTTTGGTATATAGGGAGGAATAAATTAGAATGTAAGGTGCAAATTATGACTTAGTGGCACTTGGAATCTTCAAACAATGGAGCTCAGGTTAGGAGTGGCAGGAACTACTACACACATCGAAAAAAGTTTTGCATCACCTTGGTTCTGAGAGTTCTGGAACCTGTACAGAAAATTGGAATAGAGATCAACATACACATCATTTCTGCCCTTTCTATTGCTCTTGAAAACCACACATTTCCTGTTGTACCACCATACAGCAAGACCTTCAGAGCTGGTGGTCCAGATTGCTGTACATGCCGGTACGTTTAGTACCCAGTAGCACGTCTTCTTGTATTGATGCATGCCTGTATTCGTCGTGGCATACTATCCACAAGTTCATCAAGGCACTCTTGATCCAGATTGTCCCACTCTTCAACAGTGATTCGGCGTAGATCCCTCAGAGTGGTTAGTGGGTCTCGTTGTCCATAAACAGCCCTTTTCAATCTATCCCAAGCATGTTCAATAGGGTTCATATCTGGAGAACATGCTGGCCACTCTAGTCGAGCGATGTCATTATCCTGAAGGAAGCACATTCACAAGATGTGCATCATGGGGGACGTGAATTGTCATCCATGAAGACGAATGCCTTGCCAATACGCTGGCGATATAGTTGCACTATTGGTCGCAGGATGGCGCTCATGTATCATGCAACCATTATGGCGCCTTCCATGACCACCTGGAGCATATGTCGGCCCCACATAACGCCACCCCAAAACAACAGGGAACCTCCACCTTGCTGCACTCACTTCACAGTGTGTCTAAGGCATCCAACTTGACCGAGTTGCCTCCAAACACGTCTCTGATGATTGTCTGGTTGAAGGCATATGCGACACTCATCGCTGAAGAGAACATGATGCCAATCCTGAGCGGTCCATTCTGCACATTGTTGGGCCCATCTATACTGTGCTGTATGGTGTCGTGGTTGCAAAGATGGACCTCACCATGGACTTCAGAAGGGAAATTGCGCATCATGCAGCCTACTGTGCACAGTTTGAGTCGTAACACGACCACTTGAGGCTGCACGAAAAGCATTATTCAACATGGTTGAATTGCTGTTAGGGTTCTTCTGAGCCATAATCCCTAGATAGCGGTCATTCACTGCAGTTGTAGCCCTTGGGTGGCCTTAGCGAGGCATGTCTCTCTGTATTTCCTCCAGGTCCGAACAATATTGCTTTGGTTCACTCTGAGACACCTGGACACTTCACTTGTTGAGAGCCCTTCCTGGCACAAAGTAACAATGCAGATGAGATCAAACCATGGTATTGACCATCTAGGCATGGTTGAACTAGAGACCATACGTGTCATGTACCTCCTTCCTGGTGGAATGGCTGGAACTGGTCAGCTGTCAGACACCCTCCATCTAAGAGGTGCTGCTCATGCATGGTTGTTTACATCTTTGGGACGGTTTAGTGACATCTATGAACAGTCAAAGGGACTGTGTCTGTTGATACAATACCCACAGTAAACGTCTATCTTCAGGAGTTCTGGGAACTGGGGTGATGCAAAACTTTTTTTTATGTGTGTATGAACCTAATAGTGAGAGATCAATAATAGGTGCACCCCATATCTAAAGAATTAAATATCTTACTTGCCCCAGGAGTGGTTGTGGATAAGTATGTGTGTTCTGTGAAGAGTCATAACAGAAGCTTGTTCCATGAGCGTAGTAATGTACCTGTAAATTACAGTAGATTGTAGGTGAATCCTTGAATAACCTTGTCTGATAGTTGCTGCTGATGTTTTTGTTGGTGTCTGCAGTCCGAAAACTGGTTTGATGCAACTCTCCACACTACTCTATTCTGTGCAGGCATCTTAATCTCCAAAAAATGACTGCAACTTATACCCATTTGAACCTGCTTACTGTATTCATCTCTTGGCCTACCTCTACAATTTTTACTCCCTACACTTCCCTTCATTACCAAGCTGACTATTCCTTCATGACTCTGGATGTGTCCTATAATGGATCCCTTCCTTTAGTCAAATTGTGCCATAAATTCCTTTTTTCTTCAATTCAATACACCACCTCCTCATTAGTTACTCAATATATCCATCCAATCTTCAGCATTCTTCACTAACATCACTCTTCAGACACTTTTATTTTCTTCTTTTATGAATTCTTTACCATCCACCTTTCACTTCAGTGCAAGACTATACTCTGCATAAATAGCTTCAGAAAAGACTTACTTAAATTTTCATTAGATGCTAACAAATCTCTATTTTGCAGAAATGCTTTTCATGCAATAATCAATCTCCATTTTGTATTTCGTCTACTTCGAAAATCGTCAGTTATTGTCCAAACAGCTTAACTCATCTACAACTTTTAATGTCTCGTTTCCTTTTAAAATTCCTTCAGTATCACCTGATCTAACTCTACTACACTCCATTACCCTTGTTTTACTTTTGCTGATATTCATACTATGAGCTCTTTTCAAGACACTTCCCATCAACTGCTCATCCAAGTCCTTTGCTGTCTCTTCAAAGATTTTATTTCTTCTAACTGAACTTTAATTCCTTCTTCAAAGTTCTTCTTGGTTGCCTTTACTACTTGCTCAATGTACAGACTGAATAATTAACAACAGGGATAGGCTACGACCCTGTCTCATTCCCTTCTTGACCATTGATTCCTTTTCATGTTAGGCGGTTGCAAATTTTGTAGAGAAGTTTGTAGGCTATATTTATGTTTATTATTATTACTACCTTCTTCTTCTTCTTCTTCTTCTTCTTCATCTTCTTCTTCTTAAAGGAAAGGTGGTTATAGTTTTGATGGAGAGACATTAAAAATTGGCAATGAATGACCAAAAGCATGGTTAGTACTGAATTACTGAGTTACAACTAGGCATGGATCTAACTGAACCATTCTACCAAACATATTTAAATAACTTAAAAAATATATGTAGTGCAATTAATGTCTGAAATAGGGACTAGTGATACAATGTTCAAGCAAGAGTGGAGGAGAATGCTGTTACAGTAGTGCATCTCCCACAGTGAGGGAATATTTTTGGCACTGTAAAAACAAACATCACATGCTTAAGCTTAGGGATGTTGTTGTTGTTGTGGTCTTAAGTCCAGATGCAGCTCTCCATGCTACTCTATGCTGTGCAAGCTTCTTCATCTCCCAGTACCTACCGCAACCTACATCCTTCTGAATCTGTTTAGTGTATTCATCTCTTGGTCTCCCTCTACGATTTTTACCCTCCATGCTGCCCTCAATACTAAATTGGTGATCCCTTGATGCCTCAGAATATGTCCTACCAACCGATCCCTTCCTCTAGTCAAGTTGTGCCACAAATTTCTCTTCTCCCCAATTCTATTCAATACCTCCTCATTAGTTATGTGATCTACCCATCTAACCTTCAGCATTCTTCTGTAGCATCACATTTCGAAAGCTTCTATTCTCTTTTTGTGTAAACTATTTATCGTCCACATTTCACTTCCACACATGGCTACACTCCATACAAATACTTTCAGCTTAGGGATAAGTGGAACATAATCACAAGTGCCTCCTGAATAGCCAATAATTTTGATAGCTAGCCTCTTATAACCGACAAGATTGGTGGAAGAAAGTGCTAACCTTCAAATTAATTTAATTGGATATCTATCCAATTACATTATATTGTCAAAAATTGATTATTTTCATTGTTATAATCTTCAAATTAATAATAATCAGTCTCATCATACATCTGCCATGGTATAAGCTGCACTGCATCCAGCTGACAAGTGGTTCCATTTGAAAAGTTAGAAAGCATTTGCTGTCTACATACATTGTTTTGCCTTACTATATTAATGTTCTTTTCTTTGGATGAAAACTGTGGCATGCCACAGGGTCACCATAGCAGTGACATCGAAATCTTGTAATTGAGTAAACAGATGGATGTAATCGTGATGCAGATCCTGTTTACACACCATGAAATTCATCTAATGTTGAAAATATTGTAAGTGTGGCTTAGCATTACATTGCCACCAGTCCAACCTCAAAAGGTCGATATACATAGCACTTGTTTACATTTCGGAGAATTCTTTAATGTTAGCAATATATAAATTTAATGTATTGTATACCAATGAATGCATGTACTGTTGTTACAGTCCCTGGTTCATTTTACCTTGTAACAATAAAAATAACCTGTAATGAATTTGTTTAAGGGTTAGCACTGTTCAGGCCCTAATGTTAAACACTGTGTGTTAGCACTATTTTTAATTCTGTTTTATTCTTTTACGAATGTTTGTGCATTTATTTTTAGGAAGGAATACAGTCTTGATTCACTGAAATAGAGGTAGATAGCAAATGAAAATTTCAGAGGGGTGAATGAAAAATGTCAAGTGAATGCAGACTTTTTAAGTATTTCACTCTAAAAAAAGAGACAGAGAGGCAATTCCCAGCAAGAAAATATGATGGACCACATTCTACTAATAGAGAGAGGGGGAAGAGAGAAAGGGGGGGGGGGGGAGAGGGGGAGAGGGAGAGAGGGAGGGGGAGAGAGAGAGAGAGAGAGAGAGAGAGAGAGAGAGAGAGAGAGAGAGAGAGTTATTTGCTACTATGCTGAAAACCTTCAAGTGAATAATGAAGAAAACTAAAACCTAAAATTGCTTTCGTAGTGCTGCAACTGCACTTAACAAAAACTCACATGGTTTCCTCCTGTGTTTTACTTTTGTGTTTTTTGCAACTCTTCACCATAAATTCATACCCATAACATCAATGCTAAAAATTCCCCAATTTTACATTTCTTCTTAGTAAAGTTTACCTCAAGTCTAAGTTCTTACTCAACATCTCACTTGACTTCATCCCATTTTCTTCCTATTGACATATGATTCGCACCACGAGTGGTGGCAGAATTAAGAGAATATTTTAGGCCATTGGGGAGAGGGGAGATGGGAGAGATAAAAAGCTGACATTACCCATGATTGGTGTTGCCAGCGCAACTTGCAACATTTCGCTTCACTGTGCAATTATGATACAACTACTGCTAGGTTGCAGCAGTAATGGAAAAACAAGACAGTTGACGCGATGTGTTCTGGACTGAGCCAATGCATGAAAAAAAATGAAATGAGCGTATGGCATCGTTGGCCGGGAGGCCTCTATTCGGGGAAGTTCGGCCGTCAAGTGCAAGTCTTATTTCATTCGATGCCACATTGGAAGGCTTGGCGCCAGTGATGAGGATGAAATGATGTTGAGGACAACACGATACCCAGCCCACGAGCGGAGAAAATCTCAAACCCAGCAAGGCATCGAACCCAGGCCCGCTTGCATGGGAGACAAGCATGTTACCACCCAGATAAGCAGGCGGACTTTTTGCATGTATTTCTGATTTACTGTATTCAGCAACAGTATCAATCGTCAATCTTTTAAATTCAGACACTGAGTCTTGAAAAATATGCTCGATCATAACTGGGGAAACGTTGCCCATTTCCGGCTAGTGAACTCTTACTGGTTTGTGACCTGTTAAGCCATACAATAGCCAGCGCAGCCACCACACCACACTAACACATATAAAATGAGCTCACCTACTGGATGTGTGGAGAGGGGGAGTGGCCCTTCAGTGATGGGCATGCAGATAGCGTGAAAGCATCTTGTGAAATGTTGAAAATACACTTTTCATGCAGGTGACATGCTATGACAGAGATATCACATGGAAATAGAACAAAGGTTTTGCAATAGCATATTTTAATGACTTTCGTGTTCAAATTTGACATGATACAGTTGCAACAACTACATACACTAACCATGTATGTAGTGTATATGCTTTACACCACACACAACACACACTGTAGAATGTAAACACTGGTAGCAGTGATAGGGGGCATGAATCGAAACTGTAGCACCTGAACTTCCTTTCAAATTTACATTTTACACAATGCACAGACATTCATGGAGCCCACTTCTAATAAGCTTGCAATGTCAATTGGGAAAGTAAACTTGTTTTTTCATTTCTCTGTTTCTCTCATCAAGCCTAAAATAACACTTCAATGGTGGTGAGCATATGAAGTGCAGCTCATGAGAAAAGCAGTAAACAATAACAGCAATGGGGACAAAGTATGTCATTAAGTAGATGTCTGCATTTATGCTTATGGTTTAACCATTTAGTTGCTCTGATGTTTTGGTTTGAACAACATATTCATCAATTTTTACTTTTTTCTGGGCGAGAACAAAGGACGATTGCTGAAAAACGTGTTTTGAAAATACAATTCGTAGCCATAGTATGTCAGAAAACAGCTCGATTACCTTGTACTCCGACCAAATTCAATTTTTTGATGGGTTTTTACTTGCTGTTATACATCTATGATTTTTTAAGAACTGATGAAAGTCATTACCACAAATTATTGTATAAACATTCTACTGCACATTTTATTTCCTTCCTTAGACAGGTTTTATAAAAATTATTGGAGAGGACTACAATTTTTAATTATACATGCCGATTACATGTGTTTTTGCTCGTGTATTGTGGGGTTTTAACATTTTCCTCAATTCTGCATTTTCATCAATTTTAAGTCTGGACCGCAAGAAAATGTAAAATAGGGGTTTCACTGTATTCTATTTTCTTATGTTTAGCTTCTCTAGTGTACTAATCTCTGATGTAAGATAGTAAAAATCACATATCTGCTCTCAAAACTTTTCTAGGTATTGTTTTTTTTTTTAAATTAAATGTCCTTCACCATATTGCTATGACGGATAAAAACTATAATGCAGTTGACACCCACACGTCGTTCACTACAACAGCCAATAACTCAGATGGCAAACATACAGTGGAATGTAAGTGGTTAAAAAGAAAGGGTGTTCAGTCAGGAAAAGGCGAACCATCGTAGGTTGGTGAATGAGCACAAAGTGGTGGAGGATCACCACATAACAAATGGTGACAGCTAAAATAACAGTGCCCAATATGCAGCCTAGCTAAAATTATCTCCTCATGGTGAGAGCACCGAGATGAGGTCGGCCAGGCAGCTGGGGAAGGTTTAATTCCCTGGAGCTTGTTCCCATGAAGGGATGACCAGTTGCGATGAAAAAATGACACCACCTGCTGACAGACAGTATCACAGAGGTCATCAGAAGGAATAGAAGTATAAGCGGGCTGAGGTAGGAGGACTGCAGCCTTGGCAGCAGCGTCGGCGGCCTTGTTTCCTGTCAGACCAATGTGACCAAGAATCAACATAAACATCACAGTGGCTCCATCAACAGTGAGCAACTGGAAGCTTTCTTGGCCCCATTGCATTAAGGGATGGACTGTGTTCATCACACAGAAGCTCTGAAGGGCAGTGAGAGAATCGAAGCCAATGACACAACTGAAATGCTTGTGTTAACGGATGTACTGTGCGGCCTGATACAGGGTAAAGAGCTCTGCTGCAGATACTGAGCAGTGTTCCGGAAGCCAATACCAAAAATGGTCAGTGCTAATGACGAAGGCATACCTGACATCACAGTCAGTCAGAGATCCATCAGTGTACACGAAGGTACTATCGCTAAGTTCTGTGCAAAGGTCAAGAAACTTAGAGTAGTTTCCTTAGGAAGTGACTGAAGTCAAAGGTAAACAGGGCTACTGCACAAAACCAAGGTGGAGATGGGTTCACACTCATTGGGAAAGTAGCCGGTAGTGTGAAGTTAAGCTGCCAGAGCAATAGCGAAGGTGACCCCCAAGAGGTAACAGAGAAGAGGGACATGCCCCATACTGGCGGTCAAAGGAGTCATTGAAGAAGGGAGCATAGGATGGGTGGCCAGGCATGGCAGACAAACATCACCTTGGTATGACAGGGGTAGTTCAGCAGCTTCTGCATACAGACACTTAACCAAGCTAGTGTAATAGGCACCACTGGCCAACAGTTTCCACGATTGTGGATTATAATTTAGATGGCGTAAGATTAACGGACATGCAGAAGCATAAACAAAACACCCACATTCTAGTTTCGAACGGACAAGGGATTGGTACAAACGTAGGAGGGTGCTCCAATTTGTTCCCCAGCAAGTACTGCTGAGGACGCACAGGATGATGAGGAACCGGGTATAGTGGACTGCCAGGTAAAGGAACAAGGTAGTTTCCTATCAAGCATGAGCCCCAGGGATTTTGTAGTTCCAGCTAGCAGAAGGGCGACACGCCCAAGATGTAAAGATGGTATAAGAAAGCCACTGTGCTGCCAGAAACTCATACAAATGGTTTTGTCAGTGGAAAAGCAAAAATCATTGTCAATGCACCACGAGTAAAGACGATCGAGACACTGCTGAGGACACCACTCAAGGAGACAAGTCCATGGGGAACTCCAATAGATTGCAAAATCATCAACGAAAAGGGAGTCAGAGATGCCCAATGGGAGACAGGCTATAATACGGTTGTTGGCAACAGATGCTCAGGACGGAGCCTGCAGGCACTCTGTTTTCCTGGCTGAAGGTGTCCCACGAGGCCAAACTCAAATGTACCTTGAAAACTGTCTTCTAAAAATTCCCAAAGGAAATGGGGCAGAAACCCCACTTGTAGAAAGTACGGAGGATACCAGTCGTCCAGCATGTATAGTAGGCTTTCTCCAAATAAAAAAACACAGCCACAGTCAGGGATTTCCACAGAAAACCATTCATGACATGGGTTGACAAAGTGACGAGATGGTCAGCTGCAGAATGGCATGCTTGAAATCCACACTATGCAGAGGTTGATAAATTGTGAGACTCCAGCCACTGTACCAGCCAGGCATGAATCATATGTTCCATCACCTTGCAAACAAAGCTGGGAGAGAAATGGGGCATTAGCTAGACGGAAGATGTTTATCCTTACCGGACTTAGGTATAGGTACAACAGTTGCTTCATGCCAGCACCTGGGATATGTGCCATCTGCCCAGATATGATTCTAAGTATGGAGGAGAAAGAGCTTGCCCACAAGAGAAAGGTGCTGCAACATCTGAATGTGAACATTTTCCGGCCCTGAGGTAGATTGTTGGTTGTTGGTTGTTTTTGGGGAAGGAGACCAGACAGCGAGGTCATCGGTCTCATCGGATTAGGGAAGGACGGGGAAGGAAGTCGGCCGTGCCCTTTGAAAGGAACCATCCCGGCATTTGCCTGGAGCGATTTAGGGAAATCACGGAAAACCTAAATCAGGATGGCCGGACGTGGGATTGAACCGTCGTCCTTCCGAATGCGAGTCCAGTGTCTAACCACTGCGCCACCTCGCTCGGTCCTGAGGCAGAAGATCAGGATTAAGTGAGAGCACGATCTAGCTCCCACATAGTAAAGGCAGCATTGTAGCATTCCCAATTCTGAAAGGAGCCTCCTCCACTGATTTCTGGTGTAGGCAGGGTGATAGTGGGTGGAGCTCAAAATCTCTGCAAAGTAGCGGCCCAAAGTGTTGGATATAGCAAAGGGGTCCACAATGACACCATCTGCTCCAGTCAGGCCAGAAACTGGGTAATGGACTTGGTCCCAGAGAGCTGTCAGGGGTTGGCCCACATGATAGAAGAAGGGGTGGAACTCTTAAAAGAACTAGTAAATAAAATCCAGCTAGCATTTTTGCTATACTGAATAATGTGACGACATTGCGCACACAACTATTTATAATGAATTAAGTTTGCCATCGTAGGAAGGCCGAAGTGGACCGGAAAGGAATTTCAAGGTGGTCACAAGGTTTCAATTACGTTTCCTGGAGGCAGAAAACATGTGAACACTGCAATTCCAAGAGCAGCTGCAATTCATCCTTGTTGGATCTAATGCCGTGAAATTCCATTGGAGGAGTCATGAGACGGAAATGGAACTAGGGAAAAAATGAAGGGTTGTCAACTCAGCAGCTGCCAAGTGCCAGCCTTTGAAGACTCACTGCTACAGGGTGCAGAGGCTGGAGATTCTTGCTCCATGATATCTACATAGGCTTCAGCATTCTCACTGGGTTGGTGTGTGGATTCCAGCGCAAAAAAAAAATTGTGGTGCGCACTGGTGAAATGGAGGTTGGCCAGGTGAGCGTATCACACGACAAGACCACTGAAGAGGATCTCCAAGTTGGCCAAGGAAAAGACCATTTGCCTTTGTTTGATTTCTTGGAACCTTTGCAGTTAGCAGATAAAGACTCAGATGTTTGTTGGCTGGAGGGACACAAAAAGTCTTTGGGGGAGCATTCCTCACGTGTTTTCTGGCCTCCCGGTTATGTAGCAGGTGATTTCGCTTCCAGAGGTGAAAATTTGGGGGCTTGTTGCACATCTGGAGCAGCAGCAGATGGCGATGCTACTGTGACACTGGGCAATTTTACAATTGTGGTGCTTAATTTGAGGTAGCAAGTCTGCATGGACATGTGCTTTGTGGAGTGAGGTGTAGCAAGAATTGTACTGTAAGTGCCAGATGGTAAAACACAGGGCTTTCAATTAGCCAATAACTTGTGAGACACATGGTAAGGCACTTTTTCCTTCACCCAGATCTCCTGGATGGTCCGTTCATCAAGATACAAGGGACATTCTCGAAATGAGGCAGCATGGTTGCCATTGCAACTGATACAGTGGGGATAAAGAGACGGACAATTGCCCTCATGAGCAACCCTACAGCATTTGGCTGTGGTTTGACATGACATTGGAGTGTGTTTGTAATGTCGACACTGGCACCAGCACATCGAGTTTGGAATGTATGGTCAGACCATGATGACCTCATAGCCTGCTTTGATCTCTGATGGAAACACTATTCTATCAAATGTGATAAAAAAGAATGCATGTAGGCACTAAGAATGCATCAATCTTGTTCATGATCCAATGGGCTGCAGTAACACCCTGATCAGAGAGGTAAGTTTGAATTTCTCCCTTGGTCAGACCATCAAGCAGCCTAGTGTACCTAACACCACATGCAAAATTCAGTGTTCAATGGGCCTCGACATGAACAGGATAGCCATGGAGAAATGAAGCTGCAAGCAATTGTTGTGCTTGAGAATCACAATTAGTCTCCAAAAGCAAAGTGTCGTAGCATAAACGAGAGCAAGATTTCACAGGGTCACCAACTGAATCGACACCTCTCTGAACAACAAACAGATTAACCGTAGCAAAGGACTGATATTCTTCAGTGCATGATACAGCGAGGAACTAAGGTGCAGCAGCTGGATAAGTCTTGGAATCTTTATCCTCATTCCATTTATGTTTAACAGAAGTAAATTTAGATGGTGATTGGCTCATTACGAGAAAATTCCCTGTGATTGCCAGCATCTCTGTTGGCGCATTCCTTCCAACTGCCCCCTCCTCCCTCCAACCCAGAGGGGGCTCACCTGTCACCTGCCTTAGGTGATAGTTCACTCCTCAGGTCACACCTCTTGAACTCCTGACAGAGGGACCAAATGGCAATTTGGGAAGGTAACAGCTCAAGCAATCACCCCTCCCTGGACCTTGCCTGTATCAGGGATACATGCAGAACCTACCTCTCAACCTCGGGCTGGGAATTACGTGTTACCCAGTAACCAGTTACGCATCAGATGCATTGGCTGGCCTTCAGGGTGCACAGGGCGGAAGAAAAAACAAAGAGGAACCTCACATTCTGAAGCGGAGAAAGGTTAGGAGATGGAGAACAAAGAAAAAAAGAAAGAAGAAACAGCAAAGGGATGTTATGATGTCAGGCTACTGAAAATTCAGAACACATTCCTGAAAATATTCCAGATATGTTCCCCAAGGGAGGAGAAAAAGAATAGCAGAAGGATAGACATGCAGCATGGAAGGAAAAAGATGCTGCAAAGGCTGGAGCCTGGTGGTAGCCAAGCACGAACTCACCACATAGTGGTGAGCCCCCTACGGGTTTTTTCTAGGTACTTTTTGATGAAGATAATGACCTACAATAGTGGGGACAATGTTACAAGTAAAGGATTTTGTGGGATTATTAACAATTTTTAGCCTGCATGGCACATCAAATATCTAAAAAATAATGTAATAATTTGCATAAAAAATTACGAAGAACTTGATTTTGATACATGATTCACAACTTTAACCAAACATATAACGCACAATAATGCAAAACTATGTCCTCATGGATTAGTACTTTCTTCAACCCTCCCCTTAAATTGTTCTCAGTTGATCTACTGTGGATATTGGTTATGAATGTTTAGTTCAATCCGGTAATCTGTTAATGTCCAAGGGGAAATTGATGTCACTTTGGATCTAAAGTTCCTTTCTTCTCTACAGATGCATAACACTGTTAGCTATGGCTTATGTTATTAGTAATGCAGTCATGTTTCTTCTGTACATGTATCAACTGTAGTTTTGATTTATATAAAACTGTATTGTAATGGTGAGTCAAGTTACACATTTTGGATGCACAACAACATCTACTGTAAAGTGATAATGAGTTTTATAGCGCCACATGTTTAGGCCGTAATTATAATATTTAAAGAGGCGAAAAACTGTTTCATATTACAATTAGTGTACCACATCATTAGTGTATCACATCTGATAAAAGCAGTCACTTCAGCCACTTCGTGACTGAAAAAGTTTACTTTGTAATGCACCACAAGGTGACAGCCAGATTGGCCTCTTGTGTTGAGTAAGATGTTAAATACTGACAAGATACTGTGTGTCCACAAGGTAAGTAAAAAACTTACCTCTTACCGCAATTACTCTAAGCATTGTTATTTTATAAATGTTTGTTCAATTCATTCTAATGCAAGTTCTTTGTCCCACAGATCTGATGATGCCGTTACAGAGAAATATATTGTATGGAACTATAATGAAAAGTTGCGACTAACAGAAGAGTATTTATTTATTTGATGATATCTTAGTAAGTTCAGAAGGAATCAGAAATTATTTTCTTTTATAAAGAGTAATTTCAGTTTTTTTAAAAAAAAGCATAGATTAAGTTCCTATAGTGATACAAGAGACTGGATATGAAGGAGCTCTGATACTGTCACACAAAAATTAATAAACACTTACTGTAGGAGTAAAATAAAACACTCTTTGTGGTGAAGTGCTATGGGAGAATGGTTAGAAGTTACAATTTTTATGCTATGAGACAGACAAATGATACTAAAGGAATATTCTTCTTAAGATAATGGTACAGTATAATGTTCAGGTACTACTGTGGTAGATGGTTACCTACAATGCAGCTAATTAATTATGATCAACATTATTTCTCCAATCAGTAATAATTTCCAAATTAATTAAAATTTGTGGTTGGCATAACTTATTCATTTACAGAGAACAGCACTTTTGCAGATTAATCTCACTAATTATTTAAAAGTACATATTTACAAAATGATTTGGCTGTTTATAAATAGTATGCCTCATAAATAGATGCCAAGTCCAGAGGCAGGTGATTATATTTCTAATGTTCATACATGAAGACTGCGATTTTTCTTATGTTTCATATTTCCCAGAAAACAGTCTGATGCTCAAGATCTAGTGAAGGCGTCCACCAGAAGAATAAATGCATTACAAACAAAAACTGTGAAAAATTATTGCACATGTTCCCAACCATATTCTTGTCTAGTAATCGACTTGGAATCAATGAGTAAACTTGCTGTGTAGAAAACAGGATTACTGATTTGGTAGCAAAGTAGTTTTTAACAACATGCCCCCCTTTACCATCAGTAGAATTTCTTTCAAAATTCAATTATTTATTTTTACTGGTCCTCTTTCTTGCATTTTTAAATGGCTTTTCCCTACTGTTGTCCCGTTTCCTCTCATATCTCATTTGAATTTTCATTCTACTTGTCTTTTCTCTTCCTCTTTAATCTTAGTCTGCTCCTTCTATCATTTGTGAGATGATAGCTCACATGAAGCTTACCAATGTACAATCTTTGATCTCCAACGCTACTTGGTACCTTATCTTTCACCTTTGTCCCACTCTATCTGGCACCTTCTCCTAAATCTTTGTCTCCCCTTGCCTCTACAACAGGTGTATACCTCTCAACCTGGAGTCTGCATGACCTCCTCACCAACACCACCACATTCCTTTCCAACCTACCTCCACTAATCCCTTGTTCCTCCCTAAAGGAAAAACATCTAAGAAGTTAAGTGCTGGCCATTCATTAAAATTTTAAGTTTTTCTGAATGGAATTTTCTGTTTGAAACATTAACCATGTTTCTGGATTGTCTTTGTTTCGTTCTGGTGTTTCCCATCATCTACTGACTAGACATAATTAAAAATATATTTTTTTCTTTAGAGAAGGTTGCCGCAAGTTGATGTTTTTTGCCATTATTTCATGAAATGAAATTCACTCTAGTTCAAATCACTGGAGAACAGTATGTGTGAATAAAATGTGTGAATCAGTAATCACCTATGTGCTCACAACTAACCTTCTTGTTGAGCACCAAACTCTACTTCCTGTATCATGACTCCATTCAACATTGCATGGAGGAAACATAAGCTTCAGTTTATTTGTATCAGCTTCTCTGGCTTTTGCTTGTTTGATCTTTTTCTGCACTTCACGTAAGTATGGTGTAGCTTTACCATCAGCATCATAATACCGCCCAAGGAGTTTACCTAAAAAAAAAGTGTGTTTAACAACACTAACTCCATGTAACACTGCTTACAAATTAAATATACTTATTCCTATCGCACCTTTGTACTTGTATTGTGTTTGATAAAATTTTGCCCAGTCTGATAAGCTTTTTAATTCTTCTGGTGACAAATCCAGTACTTCATCAATCAAACCACTTTCAGTGAACTCTCCAGTGACAAAGGCTCTAGATGCATCTCGTCCTGAAAGTAATTCAGAATTAAAATTTCATTGAACATTTGTGACACAGAAGTCATGTGACATTCACTCATTTGTTCATCACATTTTACTGACCTAGAGATTATTCTATCACAGCGTTGTTATTATTATTATTATTATTATTATTATTATCATCACATAACTACATTTTTATTTATCAAGAGTAACAATTATCAATGTGCTGTAAGAATAATGTCTGCTTCTGTAGCTAAATGGTCAGTATATCTGACTCACATGTGGAATACCCAGTTTCATTTCCTCGTACTACCAAGGATTCATCCTTGGTGGAAGGAATGGGATGGCCATTTTAATCATCTCGATCCTTTTATCAAATGTATCAGTACCACCAATCTCTCTGTGGAACACCAGATTATGATAACATTGCAACGCTTCCACTGCAACAAACACTGCTGCCAGGATTATGATGGTGGACCACAACAGTGCAGCTGCCCATCACCACCCCTCCGCCAAATTCTTCTGCAACTGGAAGCAGCTGTCATTTTTGCCATCACAGGTGACATCAGGGATGCCATTGTGTAGTATTGCATCAATGGCCAGTAACGCAGTTCCAGTACTAGCAGCTGCCATTGCCACACCACATCTTAGGACCTATGCAGCAGGGCACTTTTACTATCACTACTGTTGCAGCAAAAAAGGGCACTCTATGTCAAGATGCTGCTGGTCTATTAACAACAGTGCAGAATCTCTACTGTGTTGCCCAGGTTAGGTAGTGGGCACTGTATTGTTCACAGAATCTCAGTGCCCAGACCTTCACCAGTATACTCAGGAGGCAAATACACTTTTCTACTACAATCTCAGCTGCCCCTATCTCCAGCAATGTTATCTAACATTGGAGTGCTGTTGTACCATCATATGCAGTGGTGTATCCTGACAGTACCAACCACCACCAATGATACATGCTGGGAGTGTCGCTGCCACAAAGGAACTATAGAGGAGAGGGATCAGTTCAGAAAATTAAACTTGCACATCAAAAGAGAAATCTCTTCGGTTTAATTGTGCAGTCTTGTCACTGGTAGCACTACTACGAGCTGTGGTGGGGAGTATGGATTTCTTATAGTCAACAAACTTTGTTAGTCAGCTATTTCACTTATGTCTCAATAGTACACTACTGGCCATTCAAATTGCTACACCACGAAGATGGCATGCTACAGACGCGAAATTTAACAGACAGGTAGAAGAAGCTGCAATATGCAAATGATTAGCTTTTCAGAGCATTCACACAAGGTTTGCGCTGGTGGCGACACCTACAACGTGCTGACATGAGGAAAGTTTCCAACTGATTTCTCATACACAAACAGCAGTTGACCGGCATTGCCTGGTCAAATGTTGTTGTGATGCCTCGTGTATGGAGGAGAAATGTGTACCATCACATTTCCGACTTTGATAAAGGTCGGATTGTAGCCTATCGCGATTGCTGTTTATCGTATCGTGACGTTGGTGCTGGCGTTGGTCGAGATCCAATGACTGTTAGCAGAATATGGAATTGGTGGGTTCAGGAGTGTAATACGGAATGCCGTGCTGGATCCCAATGGCCTCGTATCACTAGCAGTCAAGATGACAGGCATCTTACCCGCTTGGCTGTGACGGATCGTGCAGCCACGTCTAGATCCCTGAGTCAACAGATGGGGACGTTTGCAAGACAACAACCATCTGCACAAACGGTTCGATGACGTTTGCAGTAGCATGGACTATCAGCTCGAAGACCATGGCTGCGGTTACTCTTGACGCTGCATCACAGACAGGAGCGCCTGCGATGGTGTACTCAACAACGAACCTGGGTGCACGAATAGTGAAACGTCATTTTTTCGGATTAATCCAGTTCCTGTTTACAGCACCATGATGGTCGCATCCATGTTTGGCGACATTGCCGTGAACGCACATTAAAAGCGTGTATTCGACATCGCCATATTGGCTTATCACCCGGCGTGATGGTATGGGGTGCCATTGGTTACACGTCTTAGTCACCTCTTGTTCGCATTGACGGCACTTTGAACAGGGGGAAGGATAGTGTAGTGGGGATGGCGTACAGTGAAGAGTTGCAGGTTAGATGGAGGGCAGGGGAGAGGTTGGGGGGGGGGGGGGGGGGGGGAAGTAGTGGAAAAGGAGAGAAATAAAAAGACTGTGTGTAGTGGTGCAATGACAACTGTGTACTGCTGGAATGGGAACAGGGAAGGAGGTGGATGTGTGAAAACAGTGACTAACGAAGGTTGAGGCCAGGAGGGTTACAGGAACGTAGGATGTATTGCAGGGAAAGTTTCCACCTGCAATTCAGAAGAACTGGTGTAATCAATGACTCTGACCCAGTGCTGTTTTCCTTTGATACTATTTTCTTTTGCATTACTATTCATATTCACTGATGACATCTTTGCTATCTGGATTGAAGGTGAGGATACCCTATCCACATTCCTCCAGAACCTCAACAACTTCTCCCCCATTTGCTCCACCTGGTCCTACTCAACCCAACAAGCCACCTTCCTAGATGTTGACCTCCACCTCAAAGATGACAACATCAGTACCTCCATCCATATCCAACCAACTAACCACCAGCAATACCTCCACTTCGACAGCTGCCACCCATTCCATACCATGAAGTTCCTTCCATACAGCCTAGTCACCCATGGTCATTGCATCTGCAGTGATGAGCAGTTCCTCTCAAAATATACCGAGGGTCTCACTGAAGCTTTCACTGAATGTAATAATCCTCCCAACCTTGTACAAAAACAAATCTCCCGTACCTTATCTTTCCAGTATCCCACCACCTCCCAAAGTCCCAACATCCAGCCACAGAGGAGCATTCCCCTCGTAACTCAGTACCACCTAGGACTGGAGCAACTGAATTACATTTCCGCCTGGGTTTCGATTACCTCTTGTCGTGCTCTGAAATGAGAAATGTCCTGCCCACTATCCTTCCCACCCCTCTTCCCACAGTTGTATTCCACCGTCCACCGAATCTACACAATATACTCGTCCATCCTTCCACAACCCCTGCTCCCAATCCCTTACTTCATGGTTCATACCCCTGTAATAACCTAGATGCAAGACCTGTCCCATACATCCTCCCACCACCACCTACTCCATTCCGGTCACTAACATCACTTATTCCATCACAGGTGGTGCTACCTGTGAAACCAGTCTTGTGATTTACAAGCTAAGCTGCAACCACTGTGCTGTATTCTATGTAGGCATGACAACCAACAAGCTATCTGTCCACATGAATGGCCACCGACAAACTGTGGCCAAGAAACAAGTGGACCACCCTGTTGCTTAACACGCTGCCAAACATGATATCCTTCATTTCAATGACTGCTTCACAGCCTGTGCCATATGGACCCTTCCTACTAACACCAGCTTTTCTGAACTGCACAAGTGGGAAATTTCCCTGCAATACATCCTACGTTCTCATAACCCTCCTGCCCTCAACCTTAGTCAGTCATTGTCCTCACCCATCCACCCCCTTCCCTGTTATCATTCCAGCACTACACATCTGTCATTCAACCACCACACCCAGTCTTTTTATTTCTCTCATTTTCCGCTACTTCTTCCCTCCTCCCTCCCAATCACTCCCCTGCCCTCCGTCCAGCCAGCAGCACTTCACTGTCCGCCACCCCCATCATACTATCCCTCCCCTTCCCCACCCCAACCTTCTCCTTACCCCTCCCCTCCCACCACCACTACTCTCATCATCCACTGGTGTGTGTGTGTGTGTGTGTGTGTATGTGTGCGTATTGTTGACAAAGACCTTAATGGCTGAAAGCTTTAATTGTGAGAGTCTTTTTGTTGTGCCTATCTGCGACTTAGCATCTCCGCTATATGGTGAGTAGCAACTTTCCTTCTCATAATATTGAAAAATTTCTCAGGTACAACATAAAACTGTTGCAATTCTAAGACATGCATTCCTCACCAACAGCTCGCATCATTTGCTTCTAAGTTCCACTTGTTTCAATGTTTTTGACTTTTTCTTTCTAGTTACACATGTTATAACTGTTGCTTTTTTTTCACACAAACTGTGGATGACGATGATGATGTAAACCTACAACTACTTGTATTTTACTTTTCTATCGCTCTCATTATATGGTGTGACATTACTCAAGGAATCGCCTCTTTGGTCACATAAGGTATTGCAGCGAAATCACAGAAAACACAGATCGAGAATATGAGACACTGATTTAATCACAATTCCACACAAACATGAGATCAGTGTCTTAAACACTGCATTAATTCATGTGAAACACAAGAAATGGGGCTGTAAGAGTGCATAGACATGGAAATGCACTATACAGGAGACAGTGGCGCAGAGCAATACCAACTGCATACACAATTATACTGGGACTCTTATTACCTGTGAGATGGGACACAGTTCCTATTTGGTTAATAAACACATCAAAAAAAGTTTTGCATCACCTTGGTTCCCAGAACTCCAGAAGATAGACGTTGACTGTGAATATTGCATCACAGTCCTTTTGACTGTTCAGAGATGTCACTAAATCCATCCAAATATATAAACAAACATGCATGAGCCACACCTATTAGACAGAGGGAGTTCGACAGCCAATCAGTTCCAGTCATTCCACCAGGAAGGAGGTACATGGCTCATGTTGTCTGTAGTAGACGGTCAATACCGCAATTCGATCACGTCCGAATTGTTACTTTGTGCCAGGAAGGGTTCTCAACAAGGGAAGTGTCCAGTCGTCTTGGAGTGAACCAAAGCAATGATGTTCAGATGTGGAGGAGATACAGAGAGACAGAAACTGTCAATGACATTCCTCGCTCAGGCCGCCCATGGGCTACTACTGTAGTGGATGACTGCTACCTACGGATTATGGCTCGGAGGAACCCCGATAGCAACACCACCATGTTGAATAATGCTTTTCATGCAGCCACAAGACATCTTTTTATGGCTCATACTGTGTGCAATAGGCTGCATGATGCGCAACTTCACTCCCGACATCCATGGCGAGGTCCAGCTTTGCAACCACGACAACATGCAGCATGGTCCAGATGGGCCCAACAACACGCCAAGTGGACCGCTCAGGACTGGCATCACATTCTCTTCGCCGATGAGTGTCACACATGCCTTCAACCAGACAATTGACAGATGCTTGTTTGTAGGCAACCCAGTCAGGCTGAATGCCTTAGACACACTGTCCAGCAAGGGCAGCAAGGTCGAGGTTCCCTGTTGTTTTGGGGTGGCATTATGTGGGTCAACGTATGCCGCTGGTGGTCATGGAAGGCACTGTAACGGCTGTATGATACGTGAATGCCATCCTCCGACTGATAGTGTAACCATATCGACAGGATATTGGCGAGGCATTCGTCTTCATGGATGACAATTCGCACCCCCATCGTGCACATATTGTGAATGACTTCCTCCAGGAGAACGACATTGCTCGACTAGAGTAGCCAGCATGTTCTCCAGGCATAAACCCAATCGAACATGCCTGGGATAGATTGAAAAGGGCTGTTTATGGATGACGTGACCCACCAACCACTCTGAGGGATGTATGCTGAATCACCACTGAGGAGTGGGACAATCTGGACCAACAGTGCCTTCTTGGACTCGTGGATAGTATGCCACAACGAATACAGGCATGCATCAGTGCAAGAGGACATGCTACTGGGTATTAGATGTACTGGTGCGTACAGAAATCTGGGCCACCATCTCTGAAGGTCTTGCTGTATGGTGGTACAATATGCAGTGGGTGGTTTTCATGAGGAATAAAAAGGGTGGAAATGATGTTTATATTTATCTCTATTCCAACTTTCTGTATAGGTTCCGGAACTCTCAGAACCGAAGTGATGCAAAACTTTTTTTGATGTGTGTAGTTGGAACACCTACCATGCTCATGCACAGAAAACATACGGTTTATCATCCTTAACTACAAGGTAGTTCTGAAACCATAATTTTTTGTACTGAAGAAAGTGCCCACTAGAATGTGCCTAGCGAGTCCAATGATTCCTGGTAAGTATCTTTTCCTTAAGAGTATTAATGGACAAATGCTGCACTATAGTATGTTTTCAACACTTAGGTGATGTAGGCAGCATTACAGGTATTACCATCCAGTGCCCCGCTTGTCATTTTCAGTGTCACCTTCCCCTACACTAGCATCATCATACTTCAATGACCTTGCTGCCCATCAGCAGACTGTCTCCAAACTTACAACCCATTCCTGGTCAACATGACCAACTATATCCTCACCCACAAGTCCTTCTCGTTTGAAGGTGTCACATACAAACAAGTATGTGGGACAACCATGGGCATCCACATGGCACCATCCTATTCTATCCTACTTGTGAGCTATTTAGAGGTATCCTTTTAGTCATCCAGAATCTCAAATCCCATCACCTGCTTCAGAGTCAATGATGACATCTTCATCCTCTGGAATAAAGGTGACACAGTTCTCCAGTACCTCAATACCTCTCCTCCCTATTGGCCTCATCTGGCCTCCTCAGCCCAACAAGCCACCTACCTTACTGTTGACCTCCACCTCACTGACGGCCACATCAGTACCTCTGTCCACATCAAACCTACCAACAACCAACAATAACTTCATTTCAACAGCTGCCATCCACTCCATATCCCAAGCCCTCCCATACAGCCTACCACTGGTGGCCATCATATCTGCAGTAAGAAGCAGTCATTCTCCAAATATGTCGAAGGTATCATTGAGGACGTCTTCACCTTGTCCACAAACAGATCCTCCACACCTTGTCTCCAGTCACCTACCATTCCCCACAAATGGCCCAAGGAGTGTCCCTCTCATGACTTAGTACCCTCAGGCCTGGAGGAACTGAATCGTGTTCCACACAGGGGTACTCCTACCTCTTGTCATGTCCTGAAATGAGACATGTTCTCCCCACCATTGCCACAATCGTATTCTGCTGCCCACACTACCTATTCAATATACTTGTCCATCACTATTTCATCCCTATTCCCAACTCCATGCCCGATGGCTCAATTCATGTAATAGACCTAGATACATGACCTGTGCCCTACAACCTCACTTCACTACCTAATTCAGTTGAGTCAAGGCATCTCCTACCACATCAAAGGCAGGGTTAACTGTGATAGCAGAGATGGTGTCTGTCAACTCAGCTGCAACCATTGAGCAGTACTATACATGAGCATGATGACTAACAAGCTGTCTATCCATTTGTGAGCAAGAGACAGTGCAACCACACAGCTGCCGAGCATGCCACAAATCACAGTGTGCTTGACTTCAGTGGCCGCTTCAAAGCCTATGCCATCTGGATTCTTCCCTCCAAAACCAGCTTTTCTAAGCTACACATGTGGGAATTCTTTCTACAACATAGCCTTCATTCCCATAACCCCTGGCCTCAGCTTTCACCAGGCCCTGTCCCCAGCTGCCTCCATGCCCTTTCCTGCTTCTACTCCAGCCTAACACACACCTGCTATTCCTCCCACCGCACCTGGATAGTCCTTTCACCTTCTCTGTTTTTTTCCTCTCCACCTTCTCCTCCCTCAACCAGCACAGCCATCCAACAATGCACCTAGCAACTCACGATCCTGTCCCCACCATATCACTGCACACTCCCACAAGCAGCACTACAGCATTTTCCCTCACACCTATTCTACTACCCCTCACCCTCCATATCTGACAATTGTTCTGTATCGCCACTACCCACACCAACTAAAATCACTGCTCACGACAGTCGGGCCTTAGTGCCCAGACACGTGGTGATCACGTGTGTGTGTGTGTGTGTGTGTGTGTGTGTGTGTGTGTGTGTGTGTGTGTGTGTGTGTGTTAATCTATTCTACTTCATACTGCAGAGATAAGCAACAACCGAATCCACTGACATCATGTTTCATAGTGGTTTCCACTATAAAGAATGTGACATGGCATATAAATTGGCATTGTTCACTGATTTGTTGCCACAGAAGTTGTCAGATGGATATGGACCAAGAAATGGAGAAAGAAACCATCAAGAGAGAGGCAGAGCTCAGTGCTGCAAGAGTGTCAATAAATTTCAAGTGGAAACATTGAAGTAACACACACAACTGATTAGAAGGACCTTCACGTGAATAACCATCGTTCCATGCAACAATAAGAAAATCAACTGCAAGCTACCATTGTCTTAGCTCATAAGAAAAATTTCTGTTGTTTGGGTAAATACTTCTCATGTGTGACAGAGTAGCATAAGAAGATAATTTAGACCTAAGATTCACGGATAACTGTTAAATCATTAATACTGATAAAGTCATCTTCTGTGATAATGATAAAGTTATTAAGACACCTGACAGTGGGTTCATTGCAACTGTACTAAAATTTTACACAAAAACTGTAATTTAAAATACCAAACTTTAAAAAAATAATACATTTTTCATTAGTTTCCTCATTCCAGGCCTCCCTTCTTGCACATAACTCTCTGGCTTAACATCGAGATAAGCCTGTGATAATGGCATTAAGTATTATATCGTCTTCTCACAGGAATGCTCAGCTACTTTATTATTAGCTTGTTCATTTCACTGTATTTCAACACAACCATCCACTAAGCAGAATGATTCATAAGGCCACCTCTGTAGTAGCAACAGATTTGTGATATTTCTCTATGCCTTTCCTCTGCTTGATATATCTACTGTAATGGAAGCAGATACACCCAGGAATTTCCATTATTGTTAACAGGCATTTGGGACGCAGGTGAGAAATTTCTTCCCTAAAAGACGGTCACATGTATAAATGCAGAAAGTATCGAAGAAAGCTGACATACAAGTTTTCTGAGTATCATCTCAGATCGTAATGAAAAAAACTTTACTCAAAAAACCTGAAAACCCAGAGAAGGGCCACTGAAATGGTGATTTCTCCAGTAAAGCTTCTTACATTATGACTTGGTATGATATTCACACACATGTGTGTGCTTCTTGGAGGACAAGCATTTGAAACCAGTTTGTTCCAGCCTCTCCCAGTAATCATCTCTTTCCTAGTAGTTGAGAGGCTGGAAGAAGATCTGAAAACAGAAAAGCTATACACAAATAAGGATAACTGAACTGGCCTACTTATGACAGATGCTATAGCCTACTGTTAAATGCAGTAACTTAAATAGTCACACATCTAACACTGCAATGAGAAACATCATTCTCTTTTTGAAAATGATAACACATTATTTAATCATTATTTAGGACACTGTCAGAAATTGGACCTTATAAAAATGGAAGAAAACAAAAACCTTCAAGCCCTATGCATTATGTGTGAGATTCTTATGGTTCCAAGTAGTTTCCCAGTCCTTATCAAGATTGGAAAAGACACCTACTTTTTATGAGACTCCAGTTATTAATGATAGATGAGTTTTTCCAGCCTCATGCTGAAACCAACTACCATAAGTACTCCCCTACATTCTAACACTCAGGCAAAGCAGCAGAAGACTGCTTACATCACGGTCTTTCCTGTGCAACTAGTTACAGAAACAATTTGATTACTACATGAAAATGTGCTGTCTTTCCCAATTTCAAGGAGTGAAACTAAAATGACATCACTCTTTGGAGTGGTAAATTGTTCATCATCCAATAAAAGGAAGAGAATAATTTCTCTTTGTCTTCCCATGATATATCAGCACAAGTGTTGTGTCACAAACCTCAGACTGGGTAAAAGATAGATTCCACTTAGAGGACAGTGTTAAGTTACATTATTGGTAAGAATAAATTCCCTACCTGATCTACTTCTCCCTGCTAAGATCATACTTTCTGCAGATGATAGAACTCACTAGCACAGGTGTATCAGAATGTTTAAGTCTTTTCTATGCCAGGTGTTCAAGTACTCCATATGAATTCTGAATAACATTCTGATCCAATGGCACAGGGAATTTGTATTGCAAGAGAGGATTTCCTCATTCTATTCCATCTTTCCAATGAGGTGAGAGTTTGCGACAGCATGGTAGAAGTGCTTGCAGAAGTGCTTGTTCGTTCCCTCAGACTGATATCAATTGATACAAGGATAATCCCAATGGATAGGTCCCCTGGGATGTACAGCTTGGCAGCCACTTGTATCTGAGTTTCCACTTGCAGTTACGGTCATGTGCAAAGTGTGCATAGCCTTTTTTTTCTTTTCTTTTTTTTTTAAAAAAATTCAAAGGGTGTTTAAAATCAGAATTCACTGTCACTTAAGGAATTGGGTAGACAGCCATTCCAGATCATTGATGTCAAAAATGATGACATGTATAGGGAGTTTATGGACAGCCACATTAAAATTAATGATGTTGAAAGAAGCAGGAGACAACCCATTTCTGGTTAGAGGTCACAAAGGCTGAATGAACCATTCATCAAGATTAGAGGATCACTCTTAGTGATCACTGCATTTTGATTCCTTCGGTTTCCTGGAGCAGAATTCATACGAATTAAGAAGAAAAATTAAAATATTGGTGGTTGTGCTGATGATGGGTTCCACTAATGCTCACACCAGATCACCAACAGTCATATGTTGGCTCTTATCTAGAATTACTTTGATGCTATGTAGATGAAGAGGACAACTTCTTCGATTTGATTGTTACAAGTGATGAAATTATGGCCTTCCATTCCACATCTGAGACTAATCATGTGAGTGGTAACATTTCTCTTCCTTCAAGCTTCAAAAATTCATACAAAGACAGTCTGCTCGCAAAGCCATAGAAACTGTGTTTTGAGACTGAAAGCATGTATTGTTAGTCAACTTCATGGCTCTTTGAAATGCAAAATATGCTGACTGAGACACCTAAAGAGCTCAGACAGACAATTCAGCACCAGAGAAAAAGAATGTTGAATAATTATTTAAGCCTTCTCTGCAAAAACATTCATCCCATCACCAGTCAAACCTGTCATTCTCTAGAAATATTTTGGGTGAAATAATACCCATCAATCCTAAAGTTGAAGTCGGGACTAGACATCCAGTGATTACCTTGTGTTTCCTAGGTTCATGGAATATTTGGCTGGAATGCACTTTAACAACAATGACAAGGTGAAAGATGAGGTCCAATGCTTCTCAACAACATAGTGATAAGCATGTATGATGTAGGCATACAAAAATCTGTCATTGCCTACAAAAATGCATCAACCAGAATGGGAAATACATGGCAAAAAGAAGACTGACCAAGCTTTGAAATAATGAGTCAACAATTGGAAATAATGTTTCTTTCTACTTCCTTGAAAATAGTCCTTATTTTTTGACTCATTCTCTCATGCTCTGTAAAGACTCATTCTTTCATGCTCTGTAAACGGATAATCTACTGACTTGTGATACAATCCATATGGCTTTTACTGACATTTATGCCTTCTGATCTCAATAATCTGTTACTCGTGTGATGGTGAAAAGGATGTTTTTATGCTTGGGACTACATTCTTTGACTTCTTTTTATCTGCCAGTGCTGAGGGATGTTAAAATCCTATTATTTTTTAATCATTTGGAAATGATGGGTTTTACAGTAAGGCCAACACTACAGGTGCACTTACAGGCACATATTTTTGCCACTTTCATCTTAACAAGCGAGTTGAGAAATCTGTTCTACACCACTATCTTAGCCAAAAATGTAAAGAAAGATGAACATGGGAAAATTTTACGTTTATACTATTAACATTCATGATACCTTCCAACTGCAATTCTTCCTTCCATTCCTGGATGTTTAAACTCATTGGTTCTAGATGCTTCAGTCTGGAACCGTGTGACTGCTACAGTCGCAGGTTCGAATCCTGCCTCGGGCATGCATGTGTGTGATGTCCTTAGGTTCGTTAGGTTTAAGGGGACTGATGACCTCAGAAGTTAAGTCGCATAGTGCTAAGAGCCATTTGAAGCATTTAAACTCATCCAATATTTACTTCTTTACTGAAATTAAGGGTGTTGTAAATCTAAGTTTAATATGGTAACCTCCAGAAAAGTTGGCTTGTAACAGCAATGCAATTATCTGGAAGCTAGATGTTTATACTAGAAGCTTCCTATTTTCCACATTATACTTTCCAAATGTGTCTGAATTAAAAATGGTGAAAACTTATCCAAAGCACTGTCTTCCAATTTCACAAAAAAAAACTCATTACCTAATATCTAAAGCATTAAGCATTTTGTTACAATTCACAGACCATTTCTGTGCTGTTGCTTGTGTTGGGTTATCAGAAGCCCTTTGCTTCTAGTAGGCTAGCTCAGGTTTGCAGTGTTCTGACTTAGCCAATATGCATTTCTGCAACTGCTAATGAGAATGTATTGATTGTTCAGTCACAGATATTAAACAGTTGTTGGGATGAGTGTAGCATTTGAAAACATCAGTATCTTCGTTATTGTTCCCAGAAGGCAGCTGGGTGGCAATAAAGTTAAACACATGTTAGTGTGCAACAAATAGAGCACTTGTTAGAATTCAGTTCTTGAATACTTGTTCAGGTTCACAGGATTCTTCATTAGCCAACATGTGCTTTTCCATACTGCTCATGAGAGTACAAAATTTACCCTGAGGTGGATATGCCATCAGGAAACAGTAACAGTATGCAGACATAATTTGAAACAGAAGCTCAGAACAACATCAGCATTTGGTTTATTCATTGAAAGCAGATTACAAACAGCATGAATAACAATTACACTGTCACATAAATTCAAACTCAACATTAAGTTTGAAAATATGATATATGCTGACTTACTTTCAAACAAAACTAATGTCTTTGTTCAGCAACGACAGTAGGTGTGGACGACAGCAACCATATTTCACAATATGCCTTTCACATTAACAATGCGATTTAAAACACATATTGATCAGGGTGATCTGTAGAAATGTATTGAATTAAAATAATGCAGTATCACACACAAAAAATCACATAAGCAGTAATCACAGAATTACATACAAAAACTGTAGGATACTAATCAGAGAAAATGACTGTTCATTGGATAGCATATTATTGCTAATTTATGAAGCACGCAAACAATGTGTCATTTCATTACTGGATATGATGTAACAAATTTATCACCTTTAGCAAAACCATGCATTACAGAATTCATTTCACACATATTGCCAAAGGAGGGCAGTATCAAGAATGTTTCCAGTAATGTCAATGGATTCTTCTACCCACACTTGGTAGCATAATTTCATATTTATCACTGAAAACCCCTGAACACTGAGTGACAGTCACAACAACCTGCCACAGTCCCGTTTCCTCCACTTGACAAAACTAAGGAAGACAGCTAAATCTGTTGGAAGCCCTGGAGACTAACTAATATCTGCAACAAAGATCAAATATAATATTAAATGATCAAACTCTGTTAACATTTCCCCTCTGCTAAACTTCAGCTAAGCCTCTCATTTCTCCATTTTTTCCCCCGCACTAATTGTTTCATTCAATTAATCCTTTTCGTCTCGTATATATTTAATTGTGATTGTCAAGGTATTACAAACTGTTATTTATTTTATTTTATTTTAATCATGTGTTCTTACTTCCATGTAATAAAGCACAAGTTTTCATACTCACTGATATACAGTTTACCTTATATATACCAACCACAGTGCAACTGTCAGAGATACCGTCTATCTCGTTTTTGCATCATTCCCATATGGAATGTATTAGGTGCACCCAGAAAGTAAATTTCCCAATGTTGTTTCCTTTAAAGTAGGCTTAGTCAGCCAGGAAAATTGCACATACACACACATCTACAACATGACAATCAAATGCCAGTCAGACAGGTCCCACCTAGTGCCAGTGCCGCAGCAATAGTGCCCCAAAACAGTGTGTCTTACTCATTCTCCCGCTGCCTATGAGGTTCGGGCATTGATAAGGTTCCCTAATGCACAAAACATGTCGAAAAATAGCTCAAACATTGCCGTACATGTTGTCAACAAAGTTTTTCATGTAACTACATTTTTAAAAAAATGTGGAAACTCACTTTCTGGATGCACCTCACATTTTTCAAAGTTATTCTCTAGTGTTCTGGTACACATGTATTTTTTATTGTTTTATTGTATCTATCATTGTAATTGAAATTTTGAGCATCTCTGCAGTCTTGCGTAATTCTAATTATTTATGAAGTACCGATTTATGACAGGTAAACATTTAAACTTTTGTGTACTAAATGATGAAGTGTTATCTGTTTTTGCACCATACACTCTGTGTGAATGATACATCAGCATACTATCATTTTTGGTGATGACAGCCAGTTATTGTCTGTAGGTAGCCCTTGTAAGCTAAAAACCATTGCATGATATCCATGAATACTGCAGAACACTGCATAAACTGAAAGGACCAGAGGTTGATGAGAGTTTCAAAGGAAGAAGTATTAGGCAGCATTTGACTAAAATAGGGGAAAGGAATACAAGAGATAATGAATGGTTAGCTCCAAGTTCAATTGGCCTTTTATAGGCTAAATTCATTAAAAAAACAGATCTGCAGAAGAAATATAGTCACAGTTCAAACAGACAATCATGCAATAAAATATTGCAGCTAGGATAAAGCCAAGCACATTAACATGTTCATGCCATTGCTGAGAATTGACTCCCCTGTAGGGTAGCAAACATACCCATACTTTTCTTCATCATTAGCACTGCTTTTCCTGTTTCTCACCACGGGGTGGCAGTTGTATTCGAATGCTCTAGGCTACTATTTTAATTACCGACCTTTTTTCTGAAAGTGACGTAAGCCCATTCTTTTAAAATAACCAGAGATCATATAAAATAATCTTACACTAAATTAATCACAAATTATACAAAATCTCATTTGTTGAGAAAGCTGTCTCGTTGAATGGTTGGACAAAATTGTGTTCACAGCTGTTAACTGCACCTACCTGATAGGTAATACATCATATGTTAATGTACTGTTGGTAGCATAATTGGTGGAGCCGAGTGTGAACCACTGGTGGTACATGCCACCTGATGGGAGGGCTAGTGTGAGCCCTGAGTGATACACACTGCCTGATAGGAGGATCTGGCATGAGCTACCGGTGGTACAAACCAGCATCATCATGTTAAAGAAAATGTATTTACTACCTTCCATCAAAACATGAGAAGCCTTACAAATAGAAAAGATGAACAACTCATATCCATTCAGGAATATGGAAAGGTAGATGGAATTTCTATCTGCTTCTTGTGCATATCAAAATATCACATGGAAATCTCTGAAATTGAATGGATTCATCTTGTTGGATCAAGCTTATGTTGCACTACTGCACAACCAATACAAAGGAAGGGGAAGGGAGGCTATATATGCAAAAAGTACAGTTGAGTCTCAGGCCCCTCAGACTAACCATTGTTGTGTTGAATAGCTTTATGAATGCTATGCCACAACAGTGGACCATGAAATACACAAGCTTGTAGTACAGAAGTTTATAGGCCGCTTCATAAAGCTGCTAGAAACAATTTTAATAAGGTTATACACAATTAACTCGAAAAGTATTTCATGGAGAAAACTCCCAGTCAGATGCAGGTTACTGTCACATGTGACCATCTTAATGAAGACCGAAGATTATGAGCAGAAGATCCAAACCCTATCAGATCCAACAACATACCGAAAACTAAGCGCAGGTCTAATGCAGCAGATCACATGGAATATGAATTGTTAAATCAAGGCATCTTCTCTCTCAGCAGACACATAGAGGAACCAGTGCAGTGCAGATACCCTACCACCTTGGCTGTACGGATTACCAAAGATCCATAAGTATAATATTCCATTACGACCAACTGTTAGCTCTCCTAGTTTAATGACACAAACTGGCGAAACTCTTGGCCTCTCTGCTCCAGCTGTTTGTGGGAAAGACTGACATAGACATAAAGCACTCAGAACATTTCATTGAGAAACTGATGAAACTATAAGTTGGACTAAGTGACATCCTGGTCAGCTTTGATGTTATTTCTTTGTTTACCAAAATGCTACTCCATGACTCTCTGGAGTACATTGGTTCCATTGTCTCGCAAGACAATGCCAAGCTCTTTAATGCATGTCTCACCAGGAGCTATATCATGTGGAATGGCTACTTCTACAAACAGTTGGAAGGCATTGCTATGGGTAGACCACTTATTCCAGTGGTGACCAACTTCTCCATGGCACATTTGAAGCACATGTGCTGGACTGGCACCTTGTAAACCTACAGTGTGGTACAGATACGTCAACAATATCTTTGTTGTGTGGAGCCATGGTGAGGAACAGCTTGGTGACTTCCTACAACCCGCGAATAGCTTCCATGCCAATGTAAAATTTACAATGGAGGTAGAAAATGACCAACAACTACTCTTTCTAGTTGTACTGGTCATTAGGTGTGGTGAAAACACAGGACTCTGCCTGTATTGGAAAGCAACACACACTGTCAGCCACCTGCGCAAACTGTCAAATCACCACCCGACCCAGAAAAGAGGCATGACAAATAAGATAAAAATGTAAGCAAGATGAATATGTGAGCCACAACACCTGAGACAAGACATGCAACACCCGGAAAGCATTCTAAGGAGCCATGTGTACACCACCAGTTACATATAAGAAGTGTCACAGAATCAAACACTCGGTAAAGTGACACATCGGAAAAAGAAATGTCAGGTATGGCCTTTCTGCTATACATTCCCAGAGTGATGGGCAGAATTGACCGTATACTGCACAAACAAAGCATAAAGACAACTGACAGAAGATCAAAGAGCGTCTGAGATCGGCAAAGGAAAAAAAGAAACCCACTTGAAATGTCAGGAATACACCACGTCATGTACATGCTGAAAAGTCTATGTTGGAATGACTGGACTATCAATCAACATCAGGATCACTGAACACAAGAGGCACTGCAGGTTGGGGCAGTTGGAGAAATCAAGCATGGTGGAGCACACACTGTGTAAGACCAACCACATAGTAAAACTCGCCAACATGGAAATTTTTGCAGTATAGAGGAGCTATCACTCCACTTGTTCAGATAAGCTATAGAAATACACAAACATGACAATAGCTTCAACAAGAAAGAAGGAAGTCTCAAGGCGAATGGATATTGGATTCCCATGCTGCAGCGAATTACCGTTGTAGGCAGCAAGGGGAGAACCATGGTAGAAATGACCAATAATCTCCGGCTACAAGCTCAACTTCAGTCCACTACCATCAATGGAAGGCGAATCTTTGACAATACCAGTTACTTGTGCTGGTGAAACTTCAGAAAAATCAAACAAACATCAGCCAAAGAATCCAATACAGAAGCCAACAGGCAGTTGTTCAACAAGTGGCTACGAAAGCCTTGACAGTGTTATAAATACCAAAATGACATGAAGACTAAAACTTTAGGCCTTTGAAATAAATCAGACCTCTTCTGTAGTATGAGTACTAACAAAGAAGAAGTGCACAGGAATGTAGGGGCACTGCACTCTATGGGAACAGGTGGTAGTTCTGGCAGAGCATTTTGAGGCACATTCCAATTGGGAAACCCACCAGAAGACAAATATTAGGTGGCCTACACCCCATGTATGAAAGAAGCATTGGATAATTCAGATGATAAGGAAATGTCATATGGCGACTGTGTAAGTGAGCAAGATTCGGTACCATCACAACTGGACAGGGAAGTTCCCAAAAAATGGTTCAAATGGCTCTGAGCACTATGGGACTTAACTTCTGAGGTCATCAGTCCCCTAGAACTTAGAACTACTTAAACCTAACTAACCTAAGGACATCACACACATCCATGCCCGAGGCAGGATTCGAACCTGCGACCGTAGCGGTCGCGCGGTTCCAGACTGTAGCGCCCAGAACCCCCCGGCCACCCTGGCCGGCGGGAAGTTCCCAACTAACTTCAGTGCGGAGACTGTGTACAGAACAAGTCTGGAAGATGCTACTGACCATCCTTACTCCACAGTGACGATGTACTGGTCTCAATGAATTCAAAGCCAAAGGTGCAACTGAGCAGTAACCCTGGTTGGATGTAAATCACCCCTCCTGGAAACTTTACCAATATGTGGACAACCCAACATAATCATTGGACTCCATTCTTTCAATCAGTTTACAGAATACACTTGTGAGGCCAACTGGTCTGTAGCTCTCGATGGGCATTGGGTTTTAGGGTGGTTTTTAGGATTGGGGTGGATCGCACTGTCTCTCTGTCATGACAGGAAAACAGCTTTTAGGGAAATACAATTTGTGACCCTGAGTAGATGGAATCTTAGGCACATTCATATGTGACATCATATGATAACAAACTGAATTAGTGCAGGGGGCAATATCATGATATATGTTAAGAACCAGAAGCAATTCCCAGTCAGTGGAAGGTTCATTACAAGACACAGGACTATGGCAGTGCAGCGGGAGGGGGAAGCAGGACAAGTTTCTAAATAACCTTTTATGCATTTAGAAGATAGCCAGGTAAGAAGAGGACGCTAACATTACCGCAAAGTGGGCAGCAAGGGGTTCAGGAAGAAGCGATGGTTCAGTAGGAGCACTCTCCGAAACGTTGCCAATCTTTGTTAACAAAGCAGACTATGGAACTCAGCCAACACCTGGGAAGAAGAAGTTAATGTTCTCAAGGAGAAGGCAGTGCTTCCAGCATTCCTTCTTACCACTTTTAATTAAGTAGCAAGCCTTTGCACAGAGACACAAAAATGGTGAGGGTGGTCTGCGAAGGATGTCACTTGAGATGTTGCCTGGGCCTTCAACAGTCTGGAATAGCAGTTGCAATGTCTTTGGTCCACTATGGTACCAGCTGCTGGTGAAGAGGCCCATAAAAAGGGCAGGGGGGCGGGGGTGGGGCAGAGTACCGGCATTGTGGGCGACTGCAGCAAAGGCATCTCTGATGACCTTGTTGATACGATTTCATGCAGAGGCAATGAAGGTGACTGCAGAGGTATACAATTGGTCCATTGGATGGTGACAAGGAAAACAGGGTCATCAGAAAGTGATTGCTATTGAAAGGATTACCATTTTTTTTTAAGCCAAGAAATTGTAAGAGCAACTAACAAAATAGTATTGTGGGTGGAACTAGTGGGTAGGGGTGCCACTGATATGAAATGAAACTTGGTCGATCAGAAGGCACTAACAGATGATGTGATACTCTCCCTTAAGGTTGGTATGCACTGAAATCATCAATCAGGAGAAAGATGGAGGGGAGTGATCATTTGCACTCGCATTACTATCACTTCTCATATGACATCATCCATGTGGACCCATGTATAGACCACTCTGCATGCTCTCTCAAGACCAGAACAGTTTTCACAGAAGGCACAGTAACCTCAGGGGGTTGGGGAATATATGGCACAGTTAAACTAAAAAATGGATCAGCTGATAGGGGACATCTTGAGGCATTTGCAACTATTAGATAATTTACTCCTCTCTTTCATGTCTATTTCCTTCATGTTTGTCTTCCTATCTCCACCTGAAGGTGGGGTCCTTTTTCCATCTGAATTCTGAATGATCTATCCCTCACCCCAAACTCCCCCAAATATTTCCTCTTTTCTGCACTGAAAAAGCTAATAGTACTGTATTTATTTGTATGTGTGTTTAATATCTATACTGTAAACCACTCCTCCTGAATTCAAGTTGTGGCCAACCAACCAGTCTCTCTGTTACTTAAAATATGAACAAGTGTCAAAAGTGCTGTGTCTGCAACTATTAGATAATTTACTCCTCTCTTTCATGTCTATTTCCTTCATGTTTGTCTTCCTATCTCCACCTGAAGGTGGGGTCCTTTTTCCATCTGAATTCTGAATGATCTATCCCTCACCCCAAACTCCCCCAAATATTTCCTCTTTTCTGCACTGAAATAGGAACCTGTTGTTCCAAAAGCTAATAGTACTGTATTTATTTGTATGTGTGTTTAATATCTATACTGTAAACCACTCCTCCTGAATTCAAGTTGTGGCCAACCAACCAGTCTCTCTGTTACTTAAAATATGAACAAGTGTCAAAAGTGCTGTGTCTGCCTGAACTCCACTGATGCTGGAGGAGGAAGCTATTTCTCTGGACTGGCAGGGGTAGCAGATCACAAAGGTGATGTCATGTGAACCATGAGAGTAAATGGCAGTGGTAGATCTGGAGTGAAAAAAAAATTGAGGTTGCGAGGTGAAAGCAGTAACTTTTGCATAATTGGCCATCATGTCACGAGAATGCAGGCATTTATAATTTTTCCTTGCCTCACTGTATAACTGACAGTCAATGATTTACAGTGTAGCATTTTCTTTGCTTTTTTACATACTGGACAAATCGGTGAATGTGGAGGATAGAGTTAAGGACACTTACACAAAAGAAGCTGTTCACAAGGATGACCCTCACGGAGTCATCATCCGCAGTTTCTGCACTTTGGCTCTTCTTGCAGTGGGATGACATACAGCCAAAGCATAAATGTCATGGGTGGCAGGGCAAAGTTTCATGTCACACCATAAATTTAACTTTTTCTGGAAGGACATTTCCCACATAGGCTAAGATGACTGCCCCTGTGTGGTCATCCTGGGAGCCTTTTTTGTATGTGCTAGACAAAACATACATTTCAATGTTCAAGATTAGCTCAATTCCTTGCACCATATTCAAAGATTTATATGGTACAGTAGTAACTGGTATGTCACCCACTCATTCACATGCCTGAAGAATGTGGAGCACAGGAAGCCTTGTACAATTTTCCCAATTAGTCAACTTCTCCAAATTTGTCTTCTATGTGCTCCACAAAAAACAATGGTTTAGTCACCACAGAAGTATCACTATCTATTCTAGTAAACACCAGGTATTGAGTAACTAGTTTTACTCCCAGATATCTGGCCTGTTCCTCTTCCCATGGGGTAGAAAGGGTGCAGAAAGCAGTAGATTGTAGCTGTCCATGTTGAAATATCTATATCTGTTTGTTACGAGGGCAGAGTCCGGAAGGCCATTGTGTAGGCTGAATTTGATAAGTTTCATGTGGAAAACTTACTACACTCATGGACTCTTCCCATGAGCACCATCCAGCCACAGCCAAGGTAACCCAGGAAGGTGGGCACCTACTCCTTGGCACATCAGGCATCTGAAGTGCGATCCCTGTGTCATCAAGGAGTTCAACAGAAAGAGTACATAACAGCCCCATCACATTGGATTGGCTACCACATTGGCTTTTGCGTGCATATATGAGTCAAAGCATTTATTGTGCATAGAGGTTTGTCAACATTGTACGCAGGAGGCACGCTATGTAAGGCATTCTTCCCCAGTCGGTCAACACCACAGAAAAAATTTTGAAAATGTAAGTCAAGCCCAAAAAAGAGACCAAAATTACTTCAGCTGAAAAATGGTGTAAGGCAAATAAATGAAGATGTTGATGAAAGAAGGCAGAACCTAGGGAAGCTGCCACGAGAGAAAGAAAGAGAAGTAAGGGTAGTTGAAGATGGAAGACTGCAGCATAAGAAAGAAAGAAAGTGCTTCAATTGCTTGGGGTCTTGTGCTTGTCACACACATACTCACAAAAGCATTGTGAGTCCCCTGAGTGGGGCAGAGGTGGTGTTGATGACACACTAGATTTTTTATCATTTAGATTGCTAGATTTATGCGTCTGCTAACTTTGATTGGTAAGTAGGGTTTTATTGCCTTTTATTGTAGCATGCATAGTATGTCTGTTTATGTGTATAATTCTTTATTTCTTGTATAACAAAATTTATGATTTTTTTAGTTGTGTTGTTCATTGTTGGTAATTATGTTCAACACTGATTGGTAGGTATTGTAGAGTTTGTTTTACCTACATTGATGAGGTTAGGTTTTCAATATTAGTTACATGGACGAGTTTTGGTTTTGTGGTTCTGTAGAATTCATTTTAGCTATACGAGCTCTGTTACAAAAATATTTGACCTTCAGCCAGGAAAAAAACTGGAATGCCTGGAGTGTTGGACACCTAATCACCCTCAAAGTAATTTATTTGGGACTCCACACACTTCTCCCAGTACAACCATTGTTGGAAGCATGCCGAAAAAGCCTCTTTCAGAATAGAGTTTAGCTCGGTTGTCATTGTTGCAATAATGTCCTCGCTTGTCTAAAATTGCATTCCTTTCAATGGCCTCTTGAGCTTGGGGAACATCCAGAAGTCACAGGGGGCTATATCAGCAGTGTAAACAGCCTGCTGAAGCACAGGGAACTGGTTTTTCACCAAAAAAGTCTGAATTATACGTGAGGAATGTGCTGGAGCATTATCGTAATGGAGGCACCAATTTCCTGTTGGCCACAAGTCGTCTCTTGTGTCGCACAGTGTCACATAGGTGACAGAAGACATCCCTGTAGCAATCTTTGGTGACTTTTTGACCCTATGGTGTGCAGTCAGCATCATTTTGACATTGCTGTGCACTTGGCGGGCCTTCTTTGGTCTTGGTAACGACGAATGCTTTCCCTGTGATGCCTGAGATTTGGTTTCCAGGTCATGCTCGTATACCCAGGATTTGTCGTCAGTAATTATGATGTTCACAAAGTCGGGGCCACTTTTTGTGGAGTCCAGCAAGTCCTGCGAGACGTCAATACTAAGTTTCTTTTGCTCTGCCGTCAACAGCTTCGGCACAAATTGTGCTGACACTCTCTTCATGGTTTAAACTTTGGTCACAATGGAATGTGCCGAAAAAGTTGTGATGCCCACCTCTTCCACAATTTCTCTGATAGTTACACGACTGTCCCGCATCACCACAACAATCTCATCGGCAATGACCTGGTCATTTTGGTATGTTGGTGGCAGACCAGAGCATGGTTCGCTCTCCATCAATATGAAGCTGTCTTTAATTCAGCTGTATCACTCCTTAATCTGTGTGGTGTCCATAGCATCGTCACCGAAAGCCGTCTGAATCTTCCGAATGATTTCCACCTGGTTGTTGGCCAGTTTCTGGCAAAATTTGATGCAGTAGTGCTGCACCAGTCATTCCATCATTCCCCTAGCGATGAAGAACCAATGAGCATTACACACTACATCACTCAACTGTTGCTTGCCAGTATTGGTGCTATCAACAGGCAGGAAAAAATTTATGCATTCACATGACTGCTTAAGGTCGACTCATGCAAGCACTATAGATTAAAATCCATCAGGTGTTCGCGAAAGAAAGAGGTCGGATACTTTTCTAACAAATGTCATATAGATAGAGGGAAATTTTAGATGCTGGAATTTTTTAATTGTGTGTGGTTTTGCAATATTGAGGATTCTGTTTGAACTATACAGGTTGAGTGAAATGTCTGATTTTTTCCTCCATTTATCTAATGACCATATGCATGGGATCATAGATGGTGGGCAGCGAGTGCTCCATTGCCTCACAAATCAAATGCTGTGCTGTCTGTGTACTACCAAAGTATGAAATTTAAAATAAATGTAAATAAATTTTTATACTCACCCATGTCATGCAAAGAGATACTGGAACCTGTCATTATTTTTCATGAATTTCTGAACTCTATTCAGGAAATTCATGACATGATGTAATTGTCTTGTAGGAATTGAAATAACTGACTTGCAGATATTATCCTTAAGATCCTGCAACATGTGCGAGTTTGTTGCATGCACTTTACCCTTTTTCAAATGGAAATTGCATCAGGTTAACTCTGTCATAGAACACATCATGAATTGCATGCAAAGAAACATTGGTCACATGAGTCCTTGCCAAATACTGTTGAATAAATGCAAAGGTTAGGTCTCTCTCATTCAATTAATTAACTAAAAAGTGATTGCAAAATGTTTTGCACATATCTTTCACTGTTCAACAGTGTTATCAAAACAAATTGAGCTTCTTATTCTGTAACCACTAACTGTACATCACACTCCTATTTTCTGATCATGAAGGGGTTCCTCTTGAAACAGTATAGGTCAATTGGTGCTCCAACATCAACAGTTTTGGGAATTAACATGCCTGTGTAAATAGAACCAAACATCATCTGAAAACAGAATTAGGAAAGGATCCATTTTATCATGAAGCACTTGTTGCAAAATCTATTTGCAAAACCTAGCCCTGTGTGTGGGATCACCAGCTTTAAGTTCTTGCATTGCTCTTACTTTATAGGTTCTCAGCCCAGGTAACTCAGCAGCTCTTTATACAGAGGTACAAGAAATTTGCAATGCTCCTTCTCATGAACACTTAGCATTTCATGAAATTTTATTCACCAATTTGTGAATTGCATCAAGACTCAGAATTTGTACATCTGGAAACTTCTGTTCAATTTCTGGACAATACATATGGGCTCTGTATGCACGTACAAATCACAAATAAACACTCATTTTCAAATAGAATAATCTGGTTTTACCATTGTTGTACTCACAGACTTAACTGTTACACTCATGATGTCTATTTCACTGTTCGAATAATACTGGCCAAAAAGGTGCATAGTATGCTATTAACAGGGAGACATGGGGCTCTTACGACTGGCCTGCATGGCTCCAGCAGTTGGCAAACACAACTCTGCACGTGCAGTCATCAGATAAATGGAATATCCTGTATTGTGGTTTTGTTGATTACTAAGGATTTTGTGTACTTGATTTTAGTGTTAATATTGTTTTGATATTTCTTCATTATTGAGACTACAGTAGGCCTATATTTATTCTGCCTCTGTCCAAAACCACCTAATTCCACATTGTCCTATTAGTTTCATGTTATTTCTACAATTAAATATTTTTTGTATTATTTATGTCTATACCTGTGTGTGATGAGTGACGTCATGGTCACCAAATTGTAGAAGCTTGCAATTGGGGTGTCCACAATCTTGATGGCTTCAGGGGTCAAGATTGACAGTTGATACCCATTCTTCAAGTTTGCCAAATATCATTAAATCTGGAAGCCGGTGTTTTCTTTATTCTTGTGGGTCTTCAACTCTTCTGCAATGTGGTCTGAAGTTTCTTTTATACTGCGTGCTGTTTATAAATGCAGATGTTGGTTGCTGGAAGCTGCATCTCATGCTTAGTGCACTGCTGTTGTGCTTAGTTCTCATAGAAACTCTCACACTATTTTATTTATTTTTGATTACTCCGTGTTCCTTCCACTGTGATTGCTACAATACAATTTTGAAACTTGTCTTTTTCATTTACCCTCAGTAGTTCACGTGCAGTCAATTATATGTGAAATGTATTCCAGCTGAACACTCAATATTAATAAAAACATCAATTTCTGAGACTCTCATACTGCGCCTTCTTTTTGAATGTTGTCATGCAGAAGTTAACATGCGGTTTCTTTTCAAACACTTCCCTTAATTTTCATGTTGTACTATTTGCTTCATTGTGGTAGACATTTTTGACCCTCCCACCACTGTGTGCAGCAGCAAGATGATGGACGAGAAAAAAGTTCCACGATTCACTAGCTTATTTTCAACATTTAAATCCAGTTAACTAATTGGAGGAAGCTTGGAAATAATGGGACCTTTGAAGGACCAGACAAAAATGCCATCTAACAACAAGGGTCACGCAAATGACAATGACACATAACGCAATATGTTTCATCCTGGCTGGAGCTACCCTTAGCCTGGCGTCTGAAAGAATTTTCTTGTGTGCTGTTTCTTCCAACCTAACCCTCTCTTGCACTGCAAGAAGTGTTACATTCCGAACTAGTGAAAGAGATCTGCTTCCAGCTGGTAAATGGTAATATTCTGTGTTATAATTCAGCCACTTTCATGTTAAGGTAAACTTTTGTGTTCCAAGTTGTAACATACTGGTAAAAAAAATTAATTTCCCTTTACAGACTTTCAGAACACACTCCTTACACCAAAACAAAAAAAGAGGCTAGTAAATGTCGGCTCTAAAATGCATAACTTATGAGCTCTGAGATAGATTAGGTGTGTTTCACAGTAGCAAAGATGAGTAAGAGCTCATTCTTAAAAGTGTGCTACTAGAGCCTATGTTGACGTTTTGGTCCCTACTACCTACTCCCAAAATATGGAAAGCAAGGAGCTTGCAGTAGAAGAGATGTGTTTCACAGTATCAAAGATGTAATAAGTCATGAATGATATCAGCAACAGCATGAAACTATTACCAAAACAAAAACCAGTAAACTAAAAGGACTCCTATGATAAGGTTTTGTGTGAGATTATCAGTAATCCTAATTGTTACGATGAAGAATATTCTGGCTTCACTAATCCACAACAATACTACTTATCTTACCTCCCAACTTAACCCAGACCTTGCACTATGCTACAGATCAGTTTCTCACCATACCTCCCTCCATTGAGAAAAAAATTACCGATGGTGACACAAGTGGTCAAAACTGAACAACAGTATCGTTACTTTCAATATATCTAGTTAGGTCTAGTATACTGCAAACTATTCACCCCTGACCCCCTCCCTCACCCATGGACTGACATCTTCACTTGACCTGTTATCCTTATGACATCTCCACATACAGTCGTCCCTGGTCCGAGACGACGGAACTTTAGTAAGCCTCATTTCTTCATGACACACTGAACACTGCACGACTTCATCCAAAAATCCGAATAGTTGACGAAATTTTATTAAAGACAACGCACTGTCCCCAACCATCGCCGACAACCGAAAACTGTTGACCTTGTCATTCCAAAGACATAAACATCGCAGTTTACCAAAATTCACACACAACGAACAGAAAAAAACTACAATAATGTTGACATAACAAAACCAAAATCGTTAACTCACTGAAAAATATTCCGCTGAAAGCACAGTCACTACTGATACCACACACATGAAATGCTACCATGCAAATGAACCCCATACGCCACATAACACGCTACCCATAACACACCACCAGAGAGAACCACCAACCGCAACAATATGCCACCTATAAGCACACCACACACGCAAAGTAAACCAAAAACATCGCCTAACACACAACAAATAAACATACCACCAGAGAGCACCACCGATCACATCAAAATGACACCTACCAACACGCCACTCTCACAAACTAAATTCTGCGCCATCGTGATGTCACAGACCACAACAGCCTTACGTCACGGGTCAACGCCGACGGGTGGAATTGAACGCTTCCGCTGACCCAGATCTTTTCTTCATGGTCTTAATAAAAAGGGTGTAGAACTGGAGGACCAGGAGCCAAAAAATATATTTTTTTCCCTGAAAGCCAGTTTTTAGAATTTTCTAAGCAACATTCAGGATATAGGGCGCAGAAGGTTTTCTTGTGTTCCTGTAACTTTCTCAAACAACTCAAACAAGCCTCTGATTATTAACATTGCTATCATCTAATCCTATGGTCAATTTCATCTGATAGTTCCTCTTGACATGGACTTCACATCTCACCAGTAATCCAGTAACAACCGTAGGGCCTAATTAAGAGTTTTGTGAGCAATCTCCTTTTACAGACAAACTGCAGTTCTGCGTATGCTACCAATTGGCTGACCCTGCCTTTCACTTTAGTAAACTTGTGCAGATTATCATTTCAGTTCTTATGGGTAGTGGCACATAGGCTAGTTATACAACTGGAATAGTACAGCATGTCTTACAACAGTTGTGAATTACCTGTGCAGTTGGAGGTAGGCCTAGCTACCTTTTTACATTTCGTAAGGTTTCAAAACTTAATATTTGTGCACTTGCCAGTTTTGGCACACATGTGATATTTTGCCAAGTAAAAACTTGCTATTTTTCCTACTATTTGTTATCAGGAAATACTTCCTCATAACTAACCTCATAACTAACCACATAACTGCTAAAGGTCTGAGAATTTTCATACAACACAGACAATAAAGTGATTTTGTGCCGTCTATTACAGCAACTTTAACATAAAGAATTAAAAGTAGTCTCAAATGTTTAGACAGACACTCATTTCTCTTTGTTAATACACAAGAATACAAATATTTAAGAAAATTAGGCCTATGCTGGTTGTTGTTTTTGCTATAAAGTTGTGTTCAAAGATCTTAGAGGAATTTTAAAAAAGAAGAGTGCACATGTATACGTAAAGTATCTTCTCCCAAACCCCTAGATTGGTTTCAAACAAGTTTAGCACAGAAACTGTAGGCCTCAGAGGATCAGCACTGTAGGGTTTAAAACCTCCTAGCTCCAATAGCAGAGATATGGGCAAAACCAAGTTTTTCCAAACCCCTGGCAAAGGCTGCCTTGCCTGACCAGCATGCTGTGTGGGAACATCATCGGCCTGCCAATCAACTTGCTTTGCAGGGCAACCTACAAGTAAGGAGCTTCAACATGTATGCTGCCCAATACGACATGTTGAATTGTAGTATCACAGCCTGCTTTATCAACCAGCTTAAATGGCGGGCTGTACATCAGAGGCAAAATAAATTATTTTCATGTCCCTGATGTGCAGCCTGCCCTGCGACAAGCATATTGTGGGAATAGTATCGGCCTACTTTATTGAAATGTATTGCAGGGACTACATGTGTTGATGAGCATGGCTGGGAACAGGTTGAGAAAGGCAGAGGAGGGGACAGACAGAGCAGAGGGGAGGCTGAAATGAACGAAGAGAGGAGAGAGGGGGGGAGGGGAATGCATGAGGAGATGGAAGGTGTAGAGGGGCAGAGGGCAGGTGGAAAAGGAAACAGAGAGGGTTATCAACAGAGGATACAGGGAGAAGATATGATCAGAGCAAGGGAGTGGAGGAAATGAAGAGACTGAGAGAGGGGGGGTGGAGATACAGAGAAGAGGTGGTTGGACAATGTTGCAGGGCAGATGGAGGGTGAGGCAGAGGCAGAAGGTGGTTTAATGGTAGGAGAAGGTGTACTGAAGATATGTGTCTAACACATATGTGGATGATGCCGCAGGGTAAAGACTAGTGATACAATAATATTAAACAAAAACCAATGCTAGCAAAATTGCTATTTTATAACATTAACATATTACATTTTTGCCATCACAGCCGCACAGGCAATGTAATACAGCTGTTGGTATATTACATTGTTGATAATCACAAAAATACTTAGGGTAAGACTAGTGCTGTAGCGTGTTTGTACATCGATACAAGAAACTGCAATATTGATCTTACTGCTGCCCTTACCTTCTCGTCACCGACTGGAATAATTACACATTGAACATTTACCTGTGAAAAAGTGATAGTCTGCACCGGCCTTATAATGCTTGTTCTCTTTTCCTACATCATAAACTTTGCCCATAATTGATAAATATAAACCACGTTCACCATTAAATTTCTTCAGATCCTCAAGAGTAAATACCGTCGTAGATTTCTGATTGTTTTTGACGCCTAAATCTTCTTGACTCCTAACACTTCCAAACCAAGTTAGTAACACATTATGAACACTTATCATGACGCTATTCAAATAAGGCGAAAACTTGAAAACACTGACTAATGTAGATAAATGGTACTCGTGTAAATAAAATGCAACTGCAGTGATTAAGAAGGAAACTAGAAACACATTTTTCGCGTTCATTATCAGACACTAAGATAGGCACTGTTTTCACTACACACGCAATACTAATTGTGTTCTGGACAATTCTTATTATTAATAACCAATAAAAGTCAAAGGTTTGCTTCTTTCTTGATCAACTCTCTATACGTATGTTACTGGACATCAATTATGTTACCGGCTAACGCAAACACAAACACCACGGCCCACGCACATGCCTCAAGTCAATATGCAACAAAAGTCAAAACACAGGATACAATCGACCGATCGATAATTTCGAATGTTGACAGATTATATCGATCAAAAATACAACACTTTTTTAGTTGTTTGAGACGCCAGCCGTTCGTTCGCGCGAATGAGGTTAAAGAAAATTATGTAATGAAAGCCTATGTTAAACCAACTAGTTCCACATCATTACGAAATGCTGTATTCATGATCTATGGATCAAGTATTAATGTAATGTAATGTGCAGTGAACATGCTTATTCCTACCACTGGAAACCGATACCATTCCCATTCATCTAAAAAGGAATTTATATCTCATGCCAGAGACAACGAAAACTTATATACACATCCTCCAACCACCGTGTTTGGAGGCCAATAACGGTCGATTCATAATTAAAAAGGGAAGAAACGGAACTTCACGACAAAACATTACACATTTTTTTAAAGAAAAGAAAAAAAGAGTAATCACGATTTGACTGGGTATTACCATATCCATCTTCTGTACTATCTACAATTAGGCTTTTATGGCATTATCAAATACAATGCTAAAAGTTGTGAGATCATTATTATGTCATATCTGTTAAGGCAGTCCAAGACAGATAAACAAAATTAGAACATGTCTTGAAGAAGTACCTGCCAAAGGTAGACATTCTTTGACAGTTACATCTTAAAGACATGTATTGGTCTTGTATATCTATTTTGGACTGCCGTAACAGGTATGACAATAATGATTTAATAACGTTTAGCATTGTACTTGACAATGGCATAAAAGAAGAAATATAGATATTACAAAAGAGTAATTAAGTAATACACAAGCAAATGGCAGTTTACTCTTTTAAAGAAGATTGACAGTAGTTCAACACCATCGAAAACTTTTTACATTCCACAATACATTGTGGCGGCATTCACACAGACCATCAACTGACTGTCTCGTCACGTCAAGGTTTCACGGATAAGAAAGTTTTACAGTATCGTTTTCCTCTAACATCGGAAGTTAATCTATTTTCGCAGAGCTCACTGATGTTACAGTACTGCATTATCTGCTTCCAAATCTTCTTAGTCTTCATTTCATTATTGAGTTTCCTATTTGCGTCAACGCCAATTCACAGTAACCATCAATACACTGTCACGTCATGTTATATTCACACTGCCCATCACGACAAGTCAACCAATGTCGCATGATCTCAAATCCCATTGCTGTCCCCAACTGTTTTTTTTTTTTTTTTTTTTGCGGGACTTGTACCAGGCTCAAATGATTTTCAGCTTTCAGGGGCAGCTTTTATATTAGAGAATGGAGACAGAAGTGTGCAACGAAAAATGTCTTTATGTCATACAGAATGGGAATTTCACACGCTCTACAAGGAGCTTGAGGAAAAGGAATTTGCATTTTATAAATATTAGAAACTATATGCACATCTTCTGAAAATTTGGTTTATTTAAAGTTAATTTTAATTGCCAATCCAATAGAAATTTTTGTGTAAAGAGAATATCGCCCCCAGTACCTTTCCCTTAAACATTTATTTTTGCATCTTGTATTCGGCTTTAAAGCTTGTCTTAGTTACATAATGACATAAATAATCTTATTACAGGTTTGAATCACGGTCTCTCAAATTATATTTCTACTGTCGCCGGACAAGAAAACATCAGACTTTGATATTTAATAGATACAGGTTGCTGGTCTGATAGGGCACATATTATGATATGAGACCTATAATAAAATGATAGTTAATGGCCATTATGTTTCATCAATTATCTTCACACTGATTGCTCGAAATATTACTACGCAAATGCAAATTGTTAATGACAGAAGCTATTAGGTTCGGTATACTGCCATTTTGAATAAAACACCAATACTTATGATGACCTATTTTATCAACTAAATAGTTGTACAGCGTCTGGTAGATTACGCTAGGACGTTCCTCTCCAGACTCTAAGGGACAGAACAGAAGAGTAATAAATAAAAGTTTTTGTCTTCTGTTTTAATAAATAAAAACTATCTGAGAAGTTCTCTCCTATGCCTAAATAAATTAATTCTTTGCAGCTATTCGGCGTATTTGTTCCTTACGTAATTTTTCTTTTCCCTTAAAAGATCTATTACACAGTCCATTAAATATTGACACTGAGTGCCAAACTACAGTTGAACTATTTACTTTTAAGGTTTGTTTACAATATTCTTCAAAAACATACATTTACCAGTTCTCTTTTATCTTTATATACAATAATAAAATTTAATTCTCACGCCACACTTGTTGGTGAATTATTGTAGTCTCAGTGCAAGCTGAATACGTCACAGCTGACATCACACAACATTAATATTTCAAAAGTCTCTGATATGTGCAGTAGCTCCTTGTATGCCACTCTTGTGCAACGGCTTAATACTTGTCACAAGTGGTTAACTATTTGGCTTCTTACATCGAAATCAACAGAAAGGGAAATCATGCATCTTTATATATATATATATATCAAATTGACGATTTTTTAAATATATTTGGAGACTGTACATGATATGCAGTGTCCACTCAGTGCCCAGGAAAACTTATAATCGTTCAAATGTTAGTGGTCTGAAGTTACCTGTTTATTCAATGTCATTGTTAAAAGAGTCTTTGCTATAATTCATGTCTATATCATACTTTACATATAACATTTGATTTTTTTGATGCTCTTTTCTTGCCAAATAACACATACACACAGCAATACCCAACTGGTGCTCTTCGTGGGGGCAATTCGTTTGGGAACAAGCGCCATAACACACCCTTTCTTTCCAGAACCATGAGGAAGAGTGACAGAATTTCTGCATCAATCACTGTTTTGGATGCTGTACTTGGCAGGTGGGTTGTTGTCATGTTTCCGAGAACATTTCGCATTTAAAATTCCTCATTACTTCTCACACTCATTTACATTTGTTTTTGCTACTTGCAGTAGCCTCAGTCACATTTCACTGTACACTATGCTGAATTTCAGTCTTTGAATTTACCAAAGTTTATGGTGCCTTAAAACATTCCTGTCATCATTAATACGATTTTGTTCGTTCTTTTAAAAGTTTTCTGTCTAACTACTTTTGATTTAGCGTGGCTTACCCGGTCTGGTTTGTGAATATTTACGAAATTTCCGTCACTAGGCATGTTGATTGTTCATTACCATTGGGGTTAACTCTGGAGTCATTGTCACTGAGTTGTTCAGTGTCCAAGTCAGATTCGGTTTGTGTCTGTTGTCTCAAATTTTTCTTTTTTGCTAATTGTTTACGTGTTACCAACATGCTACACGTAATCTATAGTGGGAGAAAAATCTTTAAGCTCGTTTGAGAATGAATTCATAAAATTAATTCCGTATAGCAACAATGTTGGCTTAACTGAGCAAGAATTGCAATAAATGATGAAATAATTAACATTAATGGCTGCTTGCCATTTTACATTGCACATGACACAATTCGCCTATTTTGTGGAATGGTACGAATGTATTGTTGCAATAAACTGTATGATAAAAATAATTTGGAATCCGTTACCTTATGCCAAAATGACTGCTATGGTCACAGAAAATTTTCACAAAGCTAGGAAGCAAGAAACAATTACTCAAAGTGCCTGTATAAGTGTGCTAATGTAAAAATGCGGTGTCTTACCATGGGCCCAAGTATACAGTGTAGATTCCAGGTTTCACCAACAATTTCAGTGGTTCATCTTTTTGTTTGGTCTTTTTAAATATTCAATGGCAATGGCTCCCCATTATCCATGCAACAAAGAAAAACAATGTAGCAAATACAATAAAAGGTCCAGTCCCGAAGTCTCCAGTTTGATTTATTGTGAGTTGTCTTGTCTCGTTTGTGAATATCAACCAACAGACAAATAATAATAGATACTGATAACAGTGTGTGATCAGAGTATGTTAATACAAACTTTGGGTGCTTGACAATGGCTTTTGGCGTAAGGTCCATTTATTGCAAGTTTGACCGTGAGTGATTTTTCTGAAAATATTTCTTTATCAGACTTCATAGACTGAATAATTCCAAAGTGTTGGTTCGTGCTGGACCATTCATAGAATTTGTAACATGGAACTTTAAGCCATGGAAATTTGAACAATAGCTTACAAGATAAATGAAACACAAGGTTAAATATGTCACTGTATTCACAAAATATTACATTAAATTAAATTACACAGACACTTACATTAATTCTGATGTTGTGTGTAACTATGAATACGCCTAGTGAGATTGTGTCTTGAGAAAATAGAATAATGCCGATGTACCAAATAACTATCTGCAGCGATGGCAAATATACGTCCTATCTGTTCAGCTTCATGAACAAAAAAGGTGGCATCTTCTCAGCAAGACAGCTGAACTGCATAATTATTCTAATGTTTCAGCAGTTGCGTGCCACAATCTATACAACCACTTTACTAATTAATATTTTAAATAATTCTTTATTTATATCTGTACTTATATTTACGTTTTTGCAAAATATCCACCCCCATTCTGCAAATGTGTCTTTAAATACAGCTGTCATTCTAAACATTCTGCTGTGCATTTATTCATTCAGCAGTTATATCTTTCTTTTATGTCACCATAGGAATTCTGAAATTACTGCTGAAACCTGACAGAAAGGATTAGGCCCAGCACAAGCTATGCAACAACCCATGAGCTCAAGTGCATATCTATGAGTTAAAAACTACAGTTAAAGTAGAAATTAAAACTGCTCTGAATCACGCTACAAGGTACAGCACTTGATGTGTTTGTGGACCCTAATCCATTTTCCAATGATGAGTAATGATTTCGTTCATCTACATCATTTGTCTGCTTACTTTGACATTTTCCATTATATTCTGAAAGTATGTGGTTTCATTGTGTGTTTTGAAACGTAGTTCGTTTCTTGGAATGATTTCCATTTGTGTTAGGTTCATATATGCTCAGTCTTCTGTCATTACTGTTGCATGGAAAATTCATTGCCATAATCTTCATTATGCAGCATAATAAATTAAATAAATAATTTATCAAATGGAGATAATTTAAATCATCATAAAGTTTTCCTCGTCATCTGTTCTTTCATCATATCTGCTGATCTGAAATAAAATACCTTAAACGATTTTCTGTATTTGTAAGCTGTAGACACAGTGAAGTGCTTTATATTCCTGGTTTGAGCTTTCTCTTACTGACTTTGTTTATGCTTTAGTAAAAAACTTACCTAAATCTCTTTGATGGTATAATCCAACTGTTTTGTTTTTTCTAGGATTTTGTAACAGGCATGACCCAGCATTTGGATTGTGAACAATGATGTATGGACCTTCATAAAGAGGCACCCACTTAGGTTTATGTCGCTTCAATGCACAAGATTTTGGGTGAGTACTAAAAGCACTTGCATGCCTATTATAAGTTCCTGAGTTCGTTTTATAGTTTTGTAAAATTCGTCTTTTCTAATTCTGGCGTTATTTACTATGGTAATTAATACATCTCATATCCTGTTGTCATAGTATTCCAGTTGACCAGGAATCTTCAGAAGGGGACCACGCCATTCGTTACTTTCCTTTACGTTTAACATAATTTCTATAGGTGTATAATTAGAGTCATATATTGGCAAATTATTGTAAACGCCCCCAAAAAGAGATAAATAGTTCACACACTCGAAATGATTCCCTGAAATGTACATTGTCATAAAACGGCTTAATTACTGGAACACCCTTTCACACGGATTGGATTGAGGGCTAAATCTTGAGATACGAATAATTTTGATGTCATTATATTTCAAAAACTTCCTCCAGTTATAGCCTGTGTAATAAGATGCATTGTCCAAAAGGTTGGCGACAGGTTTGCCAACACTAGGTACATAATGTCCACTTAGCCGTTTAATGATTTGTTGGCTGTCACGCATTATGTGGCATATAGTTTCACATATTTTGAGAAAAGGTCATACAGAGTGAGTTCATACTTGACTCCACCTCTGCTTCTAAGATAAGGCCCACTTATGTTTGTCGCTACAATTGCCTTAGGTTTATTGGGAATAATTGAATGCAATTCCACTGTACAACCTAGACTCTCATGCATTGCCTTTTGACAAATAGTACATGTTGTGATAAGTTTGTGAATTCTCATCCACATGTTCGTGCAATAACAGTAAGTGTTTCCCTTCTGCAGTAGTTTTGTATTTTATGATGTGGTACCATACCCACAAAACTTTTATGTCTACTGACTCTGGCTGCAGAAGCTATGCAATTATAGTAAGTGTTCAGTTTCTGCATACATTTCTTTGTGCCATAGTGTCCCCAAGTAAAAGGTGTATGCCAGATTAGATTTACTTGTGATTCTTGTGGAATACAGATGCATCATTGATTACTGTCTGAATGTCGACACTAAAATAAGATGCCCTGATATAGTTTATAATGTTTTCCAATAGGATGGTCATGGTTGCTTGCTGTGGTCGATTTTACTTTGCTCCATCTATTGTCAACCCTCTGCAGTGTTGACATACTCCTACATAAGTCTAGACAATATTGATGGTAGTGTTTGTCCTGCAGCAACATGAGGCGATAATCGTTCATATGTTCCATATCATCTACATCATGAGATAGTCCCTGAGGTTCACGTGACAATGCGTCTACAATTATGTTATTTTTACCTTTAATGTATACTATTTCGAATGAGTAGTTCTGCAAAGTCATTGCCTATCACAATGATCGTGGATGTACGAGTTTGCGTGTCATTAAAAAGCTTAACACTTGTTGGTTAGTGTATACCTTCACAAGTCTTCCAAAAATACAATAGTTAGATTTCTTAAAAGACCAAGTCATTCCCAATGTTTTCACCTCTGTGGCTGAATAAGTACGTTCTCACTCACTTAGAATTCGATTAGCAAAACCAATAATTTTCGCCTCTTGGTTGTCCTCAGTTTCTATTACCTTAAAAAGACTGATCTAAGACTGTGCGTGATGCATGACTTGCAATACACAAATCTTCATTAAGATCAGAATGACAAAATATTTGAGTTTACCAATGCTTCCTTTATTCTGTTAAAATATCATGTACATTGTTCCATTCAAATCCAAGCATGATTCCTCTTTAAAAGAGCCAGCAAGTGTTTGGCATGAAGCGCCTACAAATGGCACTAAACCCAGGAAAGATTTTAATTGTTTTCTGGTATGTAGTTAAGGAAAATTCTTAATTGCATCTAATTTACTAGGATTTGGTCTACTGCCTTCAGAACTGATTGTGTGTCCCAAGCACTTAATCTCATTTTGCACAAACTTTGACTTCTGTATATTTGCTGCAACAGCTTCTTGTGCGAATTTACATTTGTTTTCTAAAGCATAAACGTTATATTCCCATGTCTGTGTGGCTATAAGGATGTCATCAACGTACAACGTTACCTTTTCCAGTAATTCTGTGCTAGATTTGAGTCTACAGCAGTAATAAAAACACCTGAACTTACAATTAGTCCGAATGGTAATACTCAAGATTGGTAACTGTGGCCACGAAAAATAAAAGCAGTATACTTCCTTGACTCTTTGCTCAGTGTTACTTGCCAAAACGGATTTTCTAAATCCGTGGTTGATAAGTACTGTAACCCTAAAAATTTCTGCAATTGTCCTTCGAGATTTTCCGGTTTTTTGTGAACTGGCATGATGATTTTGTTGATCGCATGTGCAGCCAGAACTAAGCATATATTTATGTTTGATTTGATTAAAGTTAATAATGGACTGCAGTAAAGAGATATTGATGGTACTATGGTATTCCACTTAAGCATTTGCTTTACTTCTTCACACACCACAGGCTGCTTAGACAGACGAATCTTATATGTTTTATAGCCAAAGATTTCGTGAGGATTAACTTCCACTTTATGTATATATATATACAGGGTGAGTCACCTAACATTACCGCTGGATATATTTCGTAAACCACATCAAATACTGACGAACCGATTCCACAGACCGAACGTGCGGAGGGGCTAGTGTAATTGTTTAATACAAACCATACAAAAATGCACGGAAGTATGTTTTTTAACACAAACCTACGTTTTTTTAAATGGAACCACGTTAGCACATCTGAACATATAAACAAATACGTAATCAGTGCCGTTTGTTGCATTGTAAAATTTTAATTACATCCGGAGATATTGTAACCTAAAGTTCACGCTTGAAACCTCCGACGTTCAGTTGCGTGTTGTAACAAACACGGGCCACGGTCGGCGAGCAGCATCTGCAGGGACATGTTTACGATGACGACCGTGTTTACGAGTGTGGCTGTAGTGAACTGTTGTGGTTTGGTCTAGCTGTCGCAGTGTCCGCATGTAGTGCTTGCTGCTATTATTATTCTGCATTCATTTCCGCACGCAGACCAATGTAGTACACCGTGTTACCAGACGTCTGTGATAGTGTAGTGTTGTAGGAACTGTGGCCATGGTGTATTCGAACTCTGAAAAGGCGGAGATGATACTCATCTATGGCGAGTGTCGACGAAATGCAGCTGAAGCCTGCAGGGTGTATGCAGAACGGTACCCGGACAGAGACCGTCCAACGTGCCGCACATTGCAAAACATCTACCGCCAACTGTATGCAACAGGTATGGTTGTGCATGCAAACGGGTCTGTAACAGGCCCGTTACAGGAGAAGCGTGTGCAGTTGGTGTGTTAGCTGCTGTTGCCATGAACTCACACATGAGTACACTGGACATTGCAAGAGACGGTGGACTGAGTCAAAGTAGTGTCATGCGCATACTGCATCGTCACCGCTTTCACCCGTTTCATGTGTCGCTACATCAGCAATTACATGGTGATGGCTTTAATCATCGAGTGCAATTCTGTCAATGGGCATTAACAGAGAATGCGTTGCAGTTCTATCTGTTTACCGATGAAGCGGGTTTCACAAACGACGGGGCAGTGAATCAACGGAACATGCATTACTGGTCCGTGGACAATCCTCACTGGCTCAGACAGGTAGAGCGACAGCGACCGTGGACTGTAAATGTATGGTGCCGAATCATTGGCGACCACCTCATTGGTCCTCACTTCATTGCAGGGGCCCAAACAGCTGCAACATACATCGCGTTTCTACAGAATAATCTGCCAACGTTGCTCGAAAATGTCTCACTGAAAACGCGTCGACATATGTGGTATCAGCATGATGGTGCACCTGCACATTTCACAATTAACACTAGGCTGACCCTTGACAGGATGTTCTACGGGCGTTTCATAGCAGTTATGCTCTGCCTTGTTCAACTGCCTTGAAGCGTAGTCTACCAGAAGTTCTTGACTTTCTGCCAGGTGTCGCTAAACACAGCCGACTGCCTCATTTGAAGCATCGCACAAATGGATGAACTCTTCCTCGAAATTCGAAAAAACCAGTACTGGATCTGAAACTAATATTTCTTTCCATTTTTCAAATGCTTCCTGGCTTTCCTGTGACCATTGGAATTTCGTCCCCTTCTTCATTAGCTTATTTAAGGGTCCAACTATTCTCACAAACTCTTTCACGAAACGTCTATAATAATTACAGACGTAAATGGGCGACTGTACCTGCTTAGTTGTTTGTGGTATCGGATAATTTTGAACTGCGCTTGTAAGATGAGGCTCAGTCTGTACACAACGCCCACTGATCACATGCCCCAGATAGTTTACTTGAGTTTGCACGAGATGACACTTGTCCAAACTTAACGCCAAACGTGCCGATCGTAAACTACTAAAGACATCCTCCAAACATCTCACATGCCCTGGTAGATCCTTTGAATAGACAATTACGCCATCGAGATAGACTAAACAAGTTTTTGGCTTTAATTCTCACAGTACCCAATTAATAACCGCTGCTAAGCTGCCGGTGTGTTCTTAAGTCCAAATGGCAAGCGTTTGCAAATGAAAAAGTCCTGTTGCGATGGTAAAAGCTCTTTTCGGGCTATCTTCAGGTGATGCCTCCAATTGATGGTATCCAGTCCTGAGGTCCATAGTTGTAAAGAACTGACACTGACACAGATTATCCAAAGTTTCTGTGATGTTTGAAATTGGATAAGCATCCGAAATGGTTTGTGCGTTTACACTCGTGGAAATTGAAATAAGAACACCGTGAATTCATTGTCCCAGGAAGGGGAAACTTTATTGACACATTCCTGGGGTCAGATACATCACATGATCACACTGACAGAACCACAGGCACATAGACACAGGCAACAGAGCATGCACAATGTCGGCACTAGTACAGTATATATCCACCTTTCGCAGCAATGCAGGCTGCTATTCTCCCATGGAGACGATCGTAGAGATGCTGGATGTAGTCCTGTGGAACGGCTTGCCATGCCATTTCCACCTGGCGCCTCAGTTGGACCAGCGTTCGTGCTGGACGTGCAGACCGCGTGAGACGACGCTTCATCCAGTCCCAAACATGCTCAATGGGGGACAGATCCGGAGATCTTGCTGGCCAGGGTAGTTGACTTACACCTTCTAGAGCACGTTGGGTGGCACGGGATACATGCGGACGTGCATTGTCCTGTTGGAACAGCCAGTTCCCTTGCCGGTCTAGGAATGGTAGAACGATGGGTTCGATGACGGTTTGGATGTACCGTGCACTATTCAGTGTCCCCTCGACGATCACCAGTGGTGTACGGCCAGTGTAGGAGATCGCTCCCCACACCATGATGCCGGGTGTTGGCCCTGTGTGCCTCGGTCGTATGCAGTCCTGATTGTGGCGCTCACCTGCACGGCGCCAAACACGCATACGACCATCATTGGCACCAAGGCAGAAGCGACTCTCATCGCTGAAGACGACACGTCTCCATTCGTCCCTCCATTCACGCCTGTCGCGACACCACTGGAGGCGGGCTGCACGATGTTGGGGCGTGAGCGGAAGACGGCCTAACGGTGTGCGGGACCGTAGCCCAGCTTCATGGAGACGGTTGCGAATGGTCCTCGCCGATACCCCAGGAGCAACAGTGTCCCTAATTTGCTGGGAAGTGGCGGTGCGGTCCCCTACGGCACTGCGTAGGATCCTACGGTCTTGGCGTGCATCCGTGCGTCGCTGCGGTCCGGTCCCAGGTCGACGGGCACGTGCACCTTCCGCCGACCACTGGCGACAACATCGATGTACTGTGGAGACCTCACGCCCCACGTGTTGAGCAATTCGGCGGTACGTCCACCCGGCCTCCCGCATGCCCACTATACGCCCTCGCTCAAAGTCCGTCAACTGCACATACGGTTCACGTCCACGCTGTCGCGGCATGCTACCAGTGTTAAAGACTGCGATGGAGCTCCGTATGCCACGGCAAACTGGCTGACACTGACGGCGGCGGTGCACAAACGCTGCGCAGCTAGCGCCATTCGACGGCCAACACCGCGGTACCTGGTGTGTCCGCTGTGCCGTGCGTGTGATCATTGCTTGTACAGCCCTCTCGCAGTGTCCGGAGCAAGTAAGGTGGGTCTGACACACCGGTGTCAATGTGTTCTTTTTTCCATTTCCAGGAGTGTAGATATCTGTAGTCATAGCAAAATCTGTATTTCCGAGTCCCGTCTGCTGACTTTTTTGGCATGATGGTAATATTTGCGCTCCAGGGACGATCACTCAGTTCTATAACCCTATCCCATAATTGTTCAAGAAATTCTTTTACCAATGGTTGTAGCTGCTTTGCTATACGGTATGGCTTCCCATAAATTGGTGCGCTATCTCCTGTCAGTATGTGATGTTGCATCAGCCAGGATACCAGTAACCTTCCGTTTGCACAAAATAAATTACTAAACCTCAACAATAAGTTCGCTATAGCAATTCAATCACTGCCCTTCAAATGATCTACTTTTTTTCATAACGCTTCCTTATGGACTATTTGCTTGTGATTTTCCTCTCAGCTCGACCTATCGAAATCCTCATCTTCCAAGATTTACAGAGTGGCTATTATTGCACCCTTTGACAGAGTCACCTCCCCTCCACCAAAGTTATCCACACTAACTGAAATAATCTATTCCTCGTTAATGTCACTCACATGTACTAAACTCCTGCAAATAAAACAATGCGAACTATCCAACTCTTCATTGCTTAAGAGCAATTCAAGCACATATAATGTTTTCCCACGGCAAATCAGTATCCACTGAAAAAAATGTTCAAATGTGTGTGAATTCCTAAGGGACCAAACTGCTTAGGTTATCGGTCCCTAGACCTACACACTACTCAAACTAACTTATGCTAAGAACAGCACTCACACCAATGTCCGAGGGAGGACTCACACCACCGGCAGGAGGGAGTATCCACTGAAACTGAAAATCCTATGCCTGCTGGTATTTCATGCTGCTGATCGATCTTTACTGACAACTTATGCAGTCGATCAGGACTGTGTTATGACAACTGAAGCAATCCCATGTGCTTTTAACGGCTGCTTCCCTTTCCAGTGCTTTCTGCCCATCCTACCGAAAATGCCCGGTGGCCAACTACTCCATATGCATAGCACTCTGGTTGCTTACAGCGCCTCCTCGCATGCCCCTTCTGACCACATCTCTAACACTTGGCTTTAGAAGCGAACATGCGATGGTCCACTCTCTGCTTTGTGGTCATATCCACCTCCTCTTCAAGTGTTGCGATCCTAAGAGCTGACTCTAAGTTCTCCGAGTTCTCCATCTGTACCCCCCATGACATTTCAGAAAGGATACCACGCAAAAAAAAAAAAAAAAAAAAAAAAATCCACCGCTCTGTTTTCTGCCTCTTGCAACAGTACTCTGTTAGCTTCTGTTTTCTGGATCTGTATACATGTCTTTGCGTTTAGTTTACGGATTATACCCAAGAACGCTTCCTCAGACTCGTTGTGCTGGATAGATAACATACTAAATTTCTCCCGAAACAATCGCGCACTGCTCCGCTTTTGGTACTGCCAGCACAATCCCGCGGCCCACTCCTGGAACGTATGTGCTTTGTTCAATGTCTTGTGGTAGATAACATATGCTTTGTGGTCCCACGCTAAACGCATATTAGCAACATACAGGGTTACTTCATCTGACCACCCATGTGCTTCCTCAGCGTCCCTAATATCCTTGACGAAAATTGTCACATCTTCTGTTGCCTTGCCCGACAAGGGATTAATCAGTGCGATCGCTGCTGGATCACATGGCACAGAAGGCACTCTATCGACAAGAGCTAACTTAAAAATAGTACAAATAAAACTGATGACAAGTGCCACTGCCTCACTCACTACTCTCCAAAACCAACACTCTCATCAAAACATAGTGCTGAAAGTGAACTGACACTTTCCGATGCACTGTATTGTGTTGGAAAGCGACTCGACCACTTCTTGACACCAAATTGTTACAACCCACCGAACTCACAGTATGGTGTGGGAGAGAGGGATGACTCACGCCATAGCGTGCAGAGAAACACAGACAAGTGTGTCGTTGACTTTTGTTACATCGAAGATACGCAATAGGCAGTCTGCTGAACTCGGAGATGATGTCATGCACTGTGCTTACATTATCGCCAACACAAATGCTGGTATCTGCAGTATCAGTGCCAGTTGCCCAGGCTTGAGGACGTAGCAATCCTGCTTGTACCACGGCTAAGTGACTACTGCGTGTGTTAACTGTGCCCACGGCCCGAGACATGACTGACTGCTCCCTCAAGTGCGACTCGTGGACCTCAAGAAGAGCGCCGAAGGGAAACAGCCAACCGCCGTTGTTGTAGTGAGCCTTCGCAGCTCTGGCCAACCAAACAGGGCAACTCATTTAGTGCCTCCAGACGGCTCTGCACCCACAAGGTGCACCCCTAACCTTGTGGACGGCAGCTTGGAGTCTGCTGGACGTTGCCACTCAGAGTGCAGAGGCTAGCAGCCCCCTCACTCTCCATGCCGATGTATCCCCAAGGTGCGACAGTGTGAAATGCCATCACAGATGTTGGAGGTAGCTACAGTGGGCTGGTTGCTCACCGATATCCATCACCGAAAGGTCGTCATGGCTGTACTGCAACTTAAACAATCGTCATTTTCTCCTGTTATAGACATGAATCAAATTGCGACACAACTGCCCATGTGAGCCTCCAGGCTCGCTAATTTACATGTCTTTTCTCTACACCTCTGACATAGTTCCTCTGGCAGGGACGAGTTGAGTGCTCTTTGATAATTACAACACCAGCTTTCCTCAGGCTGCTTCCACCCTTACACACTGGCCACTAGGCGCTGTTATAATTGCAATGGATGGGTTCTTCACAGCACGTCAGTGCCGTGTGCTGCCCTGATTTCTTCACATTTGTATACAGTGTCCACCGGGCTGTGCCTTCTAGCCTGTGACCGGTGTCGTAAACCTGTTTCGCATACTCGTTTGCAAAATATCAACTTCGCCTGCACCTGCCATCCAGTGTACCAATCGGTCCCTTACCTACTGCCTTCCAGCCATATCTGCACGAAATTTATAAGAATTCCTCAAACCCATGCCTGTACTTATTCGTGGTGCAGCAGCTTCATAGCTTCGAATACTAAAGACACTGTGATACCATATTTGTCTGCTGACACTGGGAAGGCGACTTTAAAGTAAAATGTCTCCCCTGTACGAGAATATACATAATGGACGTGTAAGTACAGATTCTAGACACGTAGTTTGACGACATTTGGAAGTTTCCATCTGGCCATGAGTCATGTTCAGATAGCCAAATGTTAAGGCAACTGCTGGCAATAAGCAGGAAATCCTGGTTTGAGTGCTGGTCCAGCACAAATTTTCATTGTCGTCATTCCATTATGCAGCTGATAGTTATCCATTTCGCAACTGCGAATGTATTTCAGAATTGTTATTGTCACTGCAGTGTCAGTTCCTGTGGACATGCATGCATGTCTCAACGAACACTGCACTGTATTTCAGAATAATGCAGACACTGAAATATCGTATAATCAGTTATAGTCCTACAGTCTTTATCCACCCATATTGGAAAGTTAATTACTGAGATCAAATCGTAGGAGCCAAATAATGTTTCCTGATCATTTTTCCCATGGGTAACTTTCAGAGAAACCACTTTGAAATCACCAGAGACTATTGACTGGTTGCTGTTGTCTGACATACCATTGTAATGACTCCATATGCCTCATAAACAGTTCAAAATTTCCGATTGGGGATATATATGCAGTTAAACTTAAAAGTAAACTATTTTTCAATATTAATTCACAAGCACACACTTTTATGTGCTGATACTACAAGATCTAAATGTATTCTGTCTTAATACAGGTAACAACTGCTCTCTATCCTACATTAGTTCTACATTAGTAACATGCTAAAGCGTAATTTCTTATATTTATCTTTTCTAGCCCTGTAGTTATGTCGTGCTTAGATAGGCACAGCATGTCATCTTTTCAGAGCTCTCTACTTTTTCCAAACAAACACGAAGCTCTTCTCCCTTATTGCTCAGTCGCCTAATATTCTGATGAAATAAGGTAACTTTACTTTTCTGTGCATTCTTAGGTATTTTGTAATTCTCTGCTATTATTTTAACCTCCTTAATTATAGGATGCTTGAATCCTGATACAAATCTAAAAAAGGTAGCTCACTGAGACTGGTAGCCACAGAGATCTTGCTTTATGTGACTATGTCCCCCCTTCCTCCCCAAATACATTTTCTCCAAGAAGCTCAGTCAACCAATCTTTCCCTCTCTTATTCAGGTGCAGGTCTTGTCTAGTACATCCTCAACTACCAACTTTAGCAAGAGGCACTGCACTCATATGAGATTTCATTTCAGCCAGCAGCCGCCTGCTCAGTTCACAAGGGGAAGGCCTCAGGCATGGCCAACAGATTTGGCTCATATTTGGTAGGTCACTTGTGTACAACCTAAAGTGAAAGAATGTAAGATATTTTAGCTCAACAGCCCTCTGTCTTTAAGAAAAGAATTCCTAAAGTTCATTATGTGTAACTGACTCAAAACTGACAGAATAGATAGATAAGTGAAAACAGTACTTTCCATGATCATGTATGGGGTTCACAAATGCATATTTTCGTAGAAATCCTATTACAACTGTCATTTATGTACCCATAAGATATACACTGTGGAGAACCTGGTTTCGATTCCCAGATGTATTCAGCAATTTTTTTTATTTGTATTTCTTTCACATCAAAATTGGTACTAATAGGAAGGTTGATAAAGTAATTAAATCACTAAAGAATAATAGTGAAGTAGACAAGTAAATTTCTCAAATGACTTGCATTAGTAAAAACATTAAAATTTTAAACCTGTTTGTATGAAAACAGTTCTGAGTAAGACAGTTGTAAAGACAAGAATTCTATGCATGTTATCAGATAAGAGAGAAAAACAAATCCTCGTCACCGTCGTTAGTATGCATAAAATAATGCACTTTGACACAGTGCAATATTCCATCACGGCATCTCGAAAATTGTTGCCAAAAGTTTTTTCTGGACTTATAAGAAACTAATGATTAATTTGTGGTTAAAAAAATGGTTCAAATGGCTCTGAGCACTATGGGACTTAACATCTGTGGTCATCAGTCCCCTAGAACTTAGAACAACTTAAACCTAACTAACCTAAGGACATCACGCACATCCATGCCCGAGGCAGGATTCAAACCTGCGACCGTAGCAGTCGCGCGGTTCTGGACTGCGCGCCTAGAACCGCTAGACCACCGCGGCCGGCGATTAATTTGTGCCTTGACATATAGAAGAGGTCAATCATACAACCTACTCAGTAAAAATTGATTATGTCATTTTCTCCAAATCAGGGAAATTGTCATTCAGGCTATAAAACAGATCTTTAGAATGTTGTAAACCTATGCAATGCTGATAACAGATTCTGTCTACACAGGATTCCTGGAGTGGGAAAACTAATACTGTCACAGATGTTAGCACATTTTTAGATGATGAGTGTTAACTAACTTACATGCTGCAGTAATACTGAAAAACTATGCACCTATGTGCCATACATGTGATTTTTATTTTTATTGCTAAGTTAAAAATATTATTTAGAGGCTTCAAAATTGATATTTGCCTCTGGAAATCCAGTGGAATTGCACAATCACACATATGCAATAACGATTCACAGCATAATTCATAATCAGCTTTCAGCACCGAATTTTCAGTCATCGTCATAGCATGTATCAAAATTAATTCTCGAAAAAGAAATATTTTAAAATGTAAACAAAGTCTGTTTTCTGCCTATTATTTCGAAGGACCAATGTTGTGGGGATAAGTCTGCATTCAGTAGATGTTCATTCTACTGCGAGTTTTTCTACTTCTAATGTGTATATGACAAGTCCACCCACTTAGTTGTTCAGAGGAAACTGAGGACATGTAACACAGTGAGTGAAAGAGCTATTGTAAAGTGACTGAGATTAAATATTTAATTCTTAATACTAATGCAAGTCATTTGAGAAATTTATTTGCCTGACTAATTTACTTGCCACATTAACCCTCCTGTTACTATCAATTTCGAAATGAAAAAAACACAAATTAAAAAATCTGCACAATTCGTATGGGAATCAAACACATACTTTCTGCTCCCCAGTCAGATGCATTGGTCGCCGCACCAGGGTCACTTACATTAACTGACACACACCTTGCAGATATTTAAGTGGCAGCCATAAAAGTTCCTTTCCTTGATTTCTAGGAAAATTTGTATCTATGTACCATACATACAATGACGAAAAACGCTCAGTTTTCAGTTACCTGTCGAGTCTGTCAATTCTGAGTCTACTGTGTATTATGAACTTTAACGTTGGTTTCCTCAGAAATGAGGTGTGTTGAGCCAAAATACCCTAGAATCTTTTACTGCAGGTCATACACAAACGACTGACAAATATCAGTTGGCCACGTATGCAGCCTTCCATTTGTCAGTGTTCATACTACTCACAGGTGTGTTGACTCAAGATTGATCTTGGCATTGTAGGACCTCCAGAAAACATACACTAACGTGTGTGCATTTGCCTACAGTTCCCGTCTTTAGCCAGTCTGTTCCCTGCTCTACATACAGTAATAACCTGACCCTCTTTGTAAAAATCTTAACACAAGTTTCCCATGTACTCTCTCATCTGGCTAAGACTGTCACTTGGATTCACAGTACTTGTGACTTGCTGCCCTATTCCTAATTTGTCCTGTACCATTTGCCTTATGCCCTTGCCATGGTTACTATCTAGCCTAGCTCAGTCTAATCTGGTACAGACATACACTTAGATTCTGTGCTGGACGTCTCCTGCGGCCCACTTCGACCTAGAGCTGGATGAGGCTCTTCCCCACTCACTTCAGGTAAAAATTCAAACTTATTAGATACTGTGAGGTTTACTCAGTTGCCTCAATATATAAAAAATTGTATACAAAGAATTGTAAAAAACGATTCAAGAATAAATAACACACAAAAAAGAAACGTTCTCAGCTACTGCCAGGAGCTGTGATACAGAATAGAAAGACTGTGCCGGAAATCTTTCGACTTGGATTTGAACACTTGGGGTTTATTACTCACTTCTTCAGTTCTGTTGGAGGCCTAACGAAAATGAAATCTACTGAATAGTGCATCCATTTTTGCACATTGCTTAAGGAAGTGTTGCAAAAAGTGCACATGTTTGTTGATGCACTGTTCACTGAATGAATGTTGCAGTTTCTTCTGCACGTGTCAATATTAACACAAAAAAAAAACCTGACCAAAAATGTGTACTGGGATGGTGTAGCTAAATTTGAAGTCACGTAAACAGCGACTACATGCCGCAGATAGGTCTGGCTGACCTTTTTCGGGTAAGAAAATTTTGGTTAGTGTACAGAATTACTCCAAAATGAGACACCACTGTATGGGATAATAGAGTGAAATTAAGAAAAGTAAACAAGCGTCTACGTTTGAATGTCAGAGAGAGTGGAGGTCATTATTATAGCAATAGGAGCACCATTCTGATTCTGCACAAGATTTTGAATGTGATACTTTAAGAAAGCCTTCTATCGAATCTCAGTCCTAAGAATTTAAAATTATCAGCTGTTTGCCCAATTTGTAACAATAAAATATTGGCATTTTCAAGGGCTTCTTGTCAACAGCTGTATACACTGCGTTTTGTTGCAGTCCAGTGTCAAGATCTCTGATATTACTTCAGTGGTATATCAGGGTATCCCTGCTATCTTGTCCACCCAAAATATCTCTGGAACAATAACAGCTATTGGAAAACGACTTTCAACACTATCAATGTAGGGCTGGGGCCCATGAATGTACATATTTGGAAACATTCTAAAACGAAAGCATATGTGCTTTTTAACACAAACTTATGTTTTTTTAAAAGGACCTCCTATGTTTTTTCTTCAGAAATCCATAGCATGACAAAGCACATACACAATGGCGTTGATTGCATCGCAATATTCCCATTACATCCAGAGATATTGAGACGCGAAGTTGACGCTTGAAACACCCGACATGCGCTGCTAGCGCATGTCCTGATGCTCAGGCGTGAACCCCATGCTGCCCGTAGTCACGATGTGATTGACATGCCTAATCACACTTCCATACTTATCAAGAGGTCCGAAACGAATAATACAGTCTGCTGGCATCCTGCATTAACGTCGTACATTCCAGCAGGTATTTATCCCATAGGCTAGGGGTGATGCGGTTCTGTAACATATCTGTGTACCGCAACGTTAGTCACAAAGTTAACTTCGCTTATCGTTAATCCGTTACTAAAAAGGTAATGCCGTTCAACGTTAAAACTTTACTTTACTGTAGATCTAACACAAGTGAGAGTTAATCATTCACTCGTAATACTAAGATTCATGTTAATGGTTTTAGTGAAACGAGCAAGTGGACTAAAAGTTTTACCGTTGTTTAGGTAAAAATATTTTGATTTGGGAAGTTCAGGTAGGACATAGAAGATGAATGTAAACATGTTTAACCAATCAGTTTTATTATCACATAATTATCAATGTTATGTTTATCTAATGCGTTAAATGACAAATTGTTGCAAACAAATGTTTCTTAACATCACTGGGTAAAATGGCCCTTTGTAGAAACTTCCACTGTGATACCAGCACTACATACTAAACATAGCGTTCACATCTCATGCTCAAAGTGATGCCCATTGGCTTGCATACATAGGGTCACTCCGCGGATGAAGGATGCCTTACTTCATACTACTGTTTCCTCTTTGATGGCTGTACAAGCATCAATAATGCATTGCTTCATGTCCTCTGATGTTGTTGGTTCATGTTGGTAAACAGCGTCCTTCACTGCTCCCCAAAGAAAATAATCCAGCGGTGTAAGGTCCGGAGATCGGGCAGGCCACCTAACTGGGCCACCTCGTCCAATCCACCTACCAGGGAACTTACGGTTCAGAAGTCGTCGTGCTCGTAAGGTGTTATGTGCAGGGCATCTGTCATGCTGATACCACATGACCATTCTCCGGTTCAGAGGTATGGTGTCCAATATAACAGGAAGATTGTGTCGTATAAATCTGGAGTATTGTCTGCCATTTTGGATGCCATTTGTAAAGAAAGGTCCGATAATGCTATCTCCAATAATCCCACACCAAACATTAACTTTCCACGAACGTTGATCCTCTACCTGACGGAGCCATTTTGGATTGTCTGCGGACCAATAATGCATATTCCTCATATTGACAATTCCTTTGTTGGAGAATGATGCCTCGTCGGTAAAGAGAACATCTGCAAAAAAATTTGGATTAGTCACAAGTTTTTGCTGAGCCCACCGACAAAATGTTATCCTATTGCGGAAGTCATTTCCATGAAGATACCGGTGTAAATGAACATGGTAAACATGAAAACGTTTAAGAATACGCTGTGCACTTGATTTCGACACACCAACTTCACATTCAATTTGACGTGTGCTGATTTGAGGATTCACAGCTATGGTAGCGAGCACAGCAACTTCAGCACGTTCATCTGTGCGTGTTCTAGGACGATGTCGACGTCTTGGATTTAAGCTTCCCATTTTACGTAGACGAGATGTGAGACGACCAAACATCCGGCGCGAAGGTGATGGCTTGTCAGGGAATCATCTTCTGTACAGTCGTTCTGCCTGAACAGCATTTCGTCCACCTACAACAGGGTACAGTGCAGGTATGTAGAGTAGGGTAGAAAACAGACATATTAACTTAATAATCATAATGTTTGCTAACAGTACTATCAATAAACAAGCAATCTCATAACGTATTTCCCGTCATCGTACATTCTCCATAGATCAGCAGCTTTTCTACCATATCTTCATGTGTGTACATTATACTGTACGGTGTAAGTTCCACAACACAACGTTTATTCACAATGTGTACTACCTCCGTGCCGTCACTAGATTACTCTGATGCACGACTACACTGGCAAGCGGTGTACTGCAGGCCAAAGCAACAACAAATGGGATGCTCGGAGGGTGGTGGAGTACGGGAGTTTGCATGGGTCGCAAATCATAAACAAGGCGAAGTGGTAACTGTGGCAGAGGTGGGAGCTACGTTGGACACTTGACTAGGTAGAGCCAGGCCCTGCGCGACAGGTACAATGGGTCATATAACGCATTAGATAAACCTTATTTTGGGTGTGCAGGATAAATAAGACAACCTGACGGGTGTACACCGATCGGTACTAGTTCATATTGTGTACGTAGATACGTAAAACGTGCGAGAGGGAAACCATTATGTGCTTATGAGAGTTGATGGCAGCAGACTGTATTATTCGTTTCGGACCTCTTGATAAGTATGGAGGTGTGATTAGGCATGTCAATCACATCGCGATTACGGGTAGCATGGGGTTCACGCCTGAGCCTCAGGACGTGCGCTAGCAGCGCATGTCGGGTATTTCAAGCGTCAACTTCGCGTCTCAATATCTCTGGATGTAATGGGAATATTGCGATGCAATCAACGCCATTGTGTATGTGCTTTGTCATGCTATGGATTGCTGAAGAAAAAATATAGGAGGTCCATTTAAAAAACATAAGTTTGTGTTAAAAAACAAATATGCTTTTGTTTTAGAATGTTTCCAAATATGTACATTCATGGGCCCCAGCCCTATATTGATAGCGGTGAAAGTCGTTTTCCAATAGCTGTTATTGTTCCAGAGATATTTTGGGTGGACAAGATAGCTGGGACACCCTGTATATAGCAAGAAAAGCAACAGATCCAGAATAAAGCAATGTGGTACTCCACACTTTACATGACCATAGTCAGAATCAAATCTCTCCACTGTGTGTTGAAACTGGAGGACACCATCTACTTCTTACTTACCAGAATGAAGTGAACCATTGTCCCTAATCTCGCAATGTCCTGATGTATGCAGAGCTACTGATTGGCCCATAAAGCTTATGTTAAATTGTAGAAAGTACAAACTTTCGTCAACTCTTAAGAGAATTTTGTGTCTATAAGGGGAATAACAAATCTGACAGGAAATTATAAAGAGAGACTACAAGGTTTCTGTTAACATAAGCCGAATGTCCACAGGCATCAATTTCTAATTTCTAACACGTGCAACCCCCATAACTACTTCTGTAAGTCAACTTACATGTGGAAACATTCTACTTGCAAACTGTCATATCGATTGACGCGTAAGTTACGAAATTTGAAAGGTGTTCTACTTCCCTACACGATTTCGCTACCCTTGCCATTGCCTATGAGCTTCAGTACCTGCTGATGTTTGGATCTGCTCTCATTCTGCTCTGGTTCATCTGACTGCACAGGTCTAGAATCGTTTGTTTATGTATGTGGAAAGTTAGCATCATATTAAAATAATGGACTTGGCCCCTAACAAAGTAAATAAAGACTTTATGAAGTGGCAAAATGTACTTAATCAGTGAGATAGGAATAACGTTCTAGCATTCAGCAACTCCTTATTATTACTTATTTGTGACAGAGTAAAACATCATTTTTTGAAACAACGAAATAGACTAAAAAATATTGTAACTGAGAGTGTGGACTTGTTCAAGTCCATATTACTGGAGAATAGTGAATACTATAAAGCTATTTTTTATTTTAGTGTAATGATAGTTCTTGAGTGTAAGTATTATCGTGAAATGGAAATTTATTTGAGGCTTTAGAGATTTAAAACTATTCTTGACTCCCATTATTATCCTATATAAGTATAAGAGTGTTTGCATTGGTGTTATCATTGAGTAGTAACTGTTCTGCACATTAGTACAAAGTTTTATTGCAAAATTAGTATGGTACTGGTGAAACAAAAGTACATTTACATCATCTGAAATCTGTCAGAACATTGACTGTGGGGTTCTGACTTTCAGCTTTCTATTATTTTAGAGTCATATCAGCTGGGATGTTGTTATACAAAAAGAAATGCTTACATTTTTAAGTACTGTTTATGAGTAAAGTAACAAGAAATAAAAAGTTTATCCAACTCACACAAGTTACTTTACATGTATTTTAATAATTTTCTAATTCATAATGGTACAGAAAAATATAGATTCTCTTTGATAGTCAATATCTTTAGAACAAAATGACATATGTTGCAATTTTACACGGAAGTGTAGTCCATTGTTTTCTCAACAGATGGTGGCGCCCTTTTTCCAGCAGATGACAGTGCAGCTATGAATGAAATACAATTGCATTTAAGCAATGCAAAGCCATATTGAAATGGTACTGGGAGTACAAAAATATGATGGAAGTTCAATGGCAATGGCGTAATGTGCACAGAACTCAGCCACCAATATCAGCAACAATTTATTATATTCAAGATGAATTTGAAGTTGATGGTACTGTTCAGGATAGTGTGGCAGGTAGAGTGGTATCGTGTTGGGCAATTTCAGCAAGACTGCAACAAAACAAGTTACTTATTATTAATGTAACATGAGATTTCATTTAATCACTGCTTTGACCGGCTAATGATCGTTATTTTGATAAAGAAATCTCCACCTGGGAACGTTTAGCAACGTTGTCTGTCAAGTAGTGTAAATGGCACTAAGTTCGTGCACAGAAGTGATGATATACAACCCGCAAATAAGCTAAATAAATGATAAGTAATCTCAACTATACAAGAGTAATGATTTTAGCAATCTTCAGTGCTGTTGCATAATAATCTCATTATTAGTTGCAGATCGTCTATCGAATTTACCGCTTCTGTTATTCGAGGTGGCAACACTTTTCTTTAAGTAAAATGAACAGTTTTGTCACACAATACCACAAGCACACAACACTTATGTATTGTTACCTGTCAAAATATTTCATAAAAGTTATGAAATATTTAGGCTTGATACATCAGCAACGAACAATTTTTATCATGTAAGTTGCTGTCTGCATAGGCATAAGTTCACTATATTTAAAGATTATTCACAATCTATGTGGAATTTATTACGTCCGAGTGGGTTCTGGCAACCAATACGCAATTGTTATCGCAATAATGACCAGCAAAATTTATGTCTGTATAAAAATTCAATTTTAACCTGCAACTGGAATATTTCACTAAGATGGCGGCTATCATAAGACAATCACTTATCGATTCTCCTTCAGGCATTGCTTTCTACTAACGAGTAATATATATCAAATCTTTTTGTACCTTTACTATATGTATTAACATTTAAAATATTTCTCAGTGTTAATCGCTTATTATTCAGCATTTATCAGTCAACCGCGCTGTAGATCAATAGAGCTAATGACTGCGCTCCATTGCAGCTGATCAGAAAACTTAACAGTTATATAGAACGAGAATCATACTGAAATAAAAGTCCAAACAAAGTGAATTCATTTCAGTGACACAGAAACTCTATTTTTCAAATATTACTTATCAACATAACACACTTTGTTACAGACCTCTCTGCTATGAGACATCAATCACAGCCGAACAGTACAACAGTTCGAACAAGAAGGAGAAGGATTATTCTAGAAGAATCATTGGTAACAAAAGATGGAGATTTTCATTATCTTTTTCCATGGGTATTGTCTGAGATATAATTTCTTACAGAATAGTGAATTATGTTATTGACAATACTTATTTATTATTTTATTTTGGACGAAGTCCTTTTTACTAATATCATGAGAGTGTTCATTCGCACTCCACGCACAACGCTGTTGTGTTGCAACATTTTACTAGGTCACCACAAAAATCTGTGAAGCAGAGTGCACGTAAAAGCAGAGTAAGCCGATCTAGTGTATGACGAATTCTGAAGGCTGCAAAGTGGGAAGTGTACACTCCAAGATCGCTGTATGGTATGAATGAGGACGACCCGGATCGAAGGATGGAGTACTGTGATTGTTTTGAAGGTATGCTTCGCGATGATGAACGGTTTGCATAGATTATTGTCTGGTCTGACTAGGCGCAATTCAAATTAAGCGGTACTGTAAACCGCCACAACTGCGTGTACTGGACTCCTGAAAGTCTTCATGTTCTTATGGACAAACACATTAATCTATCAGGTTTTAGTACGTGGTGTGGTCGGTCATCGCGTGGTTTGATTGGTCCATTCTTCTTTGAATCTACCGTAACTGGTGAGATGTATGTTCATATGCTGCAAACATCGATTTTACTTGCCATCCGAAAGGTTTATGGAAATGAAGGATTTTACCTACAACAATATAGCGCTTCGCATCACTATCCCCGGGGTGTCAGAGTCTACTTGGATGAAAATCTGTCTGGATGATGAACAAGTCGAAGAGGATGTATTGGGTACCCACCATAGTCTCCAGGCCGTACACCTCTTGACTGCTGCCTGCAGCGAACTGTTGACAGCAATGAGCTTGTCGTATTGAGTTTTTTTTAGTGCCTTCATTTTCAGTTTTTGTGGTGTGAGTACTCCATATTTCTATGTTCATCCTGTGTGCGGTGGTGTTCCATGACATTATAAAATTATATCTTTGTTTTTTTGTTATGGTTAAGGTGTAATTTTTGGTTTCAAAATAGCAATAAGTTATTTTTACTCCAATTTACCGTATTTCGTTCTGTGATTTTCTGCCAAACATAATTACAGACATATGGGACCTTGAAGAATGAAGTTTATCAACAAAGGCAGCTACACTGAAAGAACTGGGAGATTCCACAGAAGTGTGGCTATCACACTGGCAACAATGACAGCCGTAGTTCGGTCAACAGTTCAGCGGCATCGACGTTATTTGGCTGCTAATGGGGCTGTCACTCTGAGCTATTTAGCGTGTAATTATACATAAGAAGTGTACTTCAAATTCTGTTCTTAATCTTCCTTCCTGTTTTTGTTATATCACGTTGCAAAACATAATTTTAATTTTAAATTCCGTGCATTAATGCGATCTTAGTAAATGAGTGTTTGTAAAATGATTCTTTTATATAGCGTTCATTAAAAAAAATGACGATCATTCCACTTGGGACGTGTGGAAAGTACATTAGCTTATGTTTCAGTTGTAAATATTTGTCATGCATTATTGTTTTTCTGACATGGTCTATATCCTGGGGAACTTCCTCACTACGGATCAATTGGAATGAAAGTAAATCTAATTTAATGTAAACGAATTGACTTTTCGTGAACTGCTGCTAGGCAACACTCGAATCGAACGGTACTAATCGATACTTGGAGAGCGCTAGCAGCTGGCGCAAGTTAACGTTCGACTCTTGAGTGGGTGTGTTTTCTTGGAAAGACTTTGTGCCGCGTTTGATGTGTGCTGTTACGGGGTAAAAGAATTTTCAAATGTTTGTCCTGCGTTAACACAAACAGAAAATACTGTAAAAAGTCGTCATCTTTTGATTACGATTTCCCTTTCCCCACAATAAAATATAACAACAAATTAACCCTGTAACAATAACATTTGTGCGGCACGTGGAACACACACGTTTTAAAGAAAGCACCGTAATTCCTTTGCCGAAGAAGACAACCGAAACTTCATGTAGTTGAGTAGTGCCTCAGTCGGAGAGGTATTTCATCCTTCAGTATTGACTAACACTCAGGTGGGCTCCAACGATCGCGTTTTATGTGTAATAAAGATCGGTTCACAAATGTCAATTTTGGATACATATGAAGAGCGGTCCAGTTGAATTTTAGGGACTGTACCTGTCAGTATTGTACTACTGCCCTAAAAGATTTAGCGTGTTTTTTTTATTGTAACCGTATTGGCTGTTGACAACACCCCTCGAACGTATTTACACGTTGTACGTGTAAATTTCGCATGAGACATTATTTCAGACAGCTGTCACTATGCCATATACACCTTTTATAACGAATGTTAGCAGAGCGCCAGGGCACGACTAAACGATCTGTACTTTACTTAAAGAAGATAATTGAAACGTACTTATTTAAAATAGATGTTAATCTGCTTCATACAGCCAGTGGCATAAGGAAACCAGTGATTGCTCTGGACACTGTGAAGGGTCACACAACTAAAAGGAAGCGATTAATTACGAGCTGTTAGGAATGCAGATAAAGACTGGCTTTACTGCATGATACAGGACTGTTTTTTTGTGTAGTTTTTTCGTCATGTCATATACTTGTGTACTAACTTTTAAGCATTGTTACTGTATCCTGTGGAAAATAAAATAGCTTCTTTTGTAGAGTAACTTTGATTGCAGAAACCTGTGTTTACGAAATTTTTCGCCAAGGCTTATATCAGTCTTTTTCTTATGAATTTTAAAATTTTCCCGGCGAATTGAATGTTCAAACAAATTTCGGGGTTGTAGCCGGTCGTCATTATGTAATCCGACAATATTTCGACAGGGCACATGCCAGTTATCTTCAGGTGAACCATCGCCAAGCCCAAAATTTGTTTGAACAACCTGACCTAATTACAGATATTTTGCAGTCATAGTTGGAAGTACTCTCCTCCCCTGTCCCTGTAGAGGTTTGGCATTTGTGTCATAATTTTTTGAGAATAATTGCACCCTTCAGTGAATGTTATTTTATTCATCTATTTTTTTCTACATCCAACCATAAGTAACTGTATTGGTTGTGGAATAAGTTGAGTCATATATTAACAGTGTTGTTTTTATAAGAAATTGCTACTGCTAGTTATTAATGCCATCAGTTAATTTACATGGTGAAAAAGGTTTTAAATGTGCACAGTGCAATTGGTGTAAGAGTTGATAAATGTGGGGGAAAAAGTAACTGCTTCTGTGCCGCATTAAGAAACTGCAGATTATCAGCTTCTTGGTCAAATTCTTAAAAAAAAGACACTGATGTTTGTTGATAGGTAACAGTAGTTACTGAAGAATGGTCGTCTATTTACTATAAGTATCAGCATTTTATCATGCTACTAGTGCAGATGTCCAGTTCTTGAATTTAAATATTCGAGGAATTTATAGTAGCAGATTGTATGATACCTACATTTACAGTAATTTATTATTGTAAATAATACCCAACTTTTGCTTTTCTTTTGTATTGTAGTTGATTAAATCTCGTTGGACTTTGAGTTGATATTTTTTACTATCTAAGCATTCCACTAATGGATAAATGTGTAGTACAGGTCATTCTTGGATCCCCTTTGACATGCCAGTGTCATAATCAAACATTAGTTATAAAACAATCTTTTAATCTCGGTGGATTAATATTTGTGTGGTTCAAGGATTAAGAGCATGCCAGGTATGGTAATTCGAAACATTCTGGTGCCGCTGCTATATTCAACTCTCTCACATGGATTATAACAGTGTGGATGACAGATATATAAGTTCAGGTCCACACATACATCTTGGACTTATTATTTCAGTACTGTCAGAAATACCATATCCCATCAGTGGTACGGTCACTTGTGTTAGCAGCCAAAGACAGTATACCATTTTGGCTGCAATTCCTGACCAGCCTTCTATGTGGACTTGTTCACTAAACACCTATTCATGTAGATGAATGCACTGATCTTAACATAGCAATTTTCAGTGACTGTTTGCAACCCATGCCATCTGACACATCAACTCCTACATCCCACTATTGGCAACAACAGCTCCTCTTAATTGTGTAGATGATAAGTTACCTTCCACTATTGAAGATATGGTTTTCTCCCACAGTCCCTGTGGCCTCACTCTCCAGGAGTCCATGTCACACCCACCTCTGCCCCTCGCCGATTCTTACTCCAGCTGCTTCAGTCTGATCCTTTCACTTAAGTTTATTTTGTAGTTCTGTGACTCTGTGAATTATCATTCAGTGATCTTCCGAAACACTACAGTTCTTATCTGTACCACAGAAAAGTTTCGTTGATATACTCCTTTCTTCTTCCCTTGCTGGCATGGTCTTAGTCTTAGTCTGTACCCCAACCTGTTCTTCTCTTTATCCTTTACATTACGTCCACTAGTCCTAGGTCATTTCACCTGCTCCACCTGACACAATCCTCAGTTTGTTTTTATGGGAGGAGAGGGCAGGTGCCCAGAATAAAAATTCCACCTGGGATATTCCAGTATCATATCAGTGTTCTCACTTCTGCTGAATAAATACTTTTAAAAATTTGGCCACATAGCTACAGAAGATAATTTTATAAAGCAACCAGGAGTAATCATATGCAAAATAAGATCCTATCCTTGCCTTTGAGTCAACACAATTACAGATACTGACGAGTTCAAAACATGCTTAACTGAGCTGCTTTATTGGTTCATCTTTGTGTCATCTCCATTTTACACATAGTGAATGACCATTACTGTTTATTTATGCTCAAACATATTATTCACATCTGCTTGAAATTACATAATATATGCTTAGATAAAGACAAACTGTGTGTTGTGAACCAATAGTGGCCTGTTCAGTTATCATCTAGGATCTATCTGCATGGTTGAGTCTGGACCTTGGCTCAGTGTGCTTGTTTTATTAACTAACGTGTAAGGTTTTGAGCAGTCATTTAGGCTTATCATAGATAAAAAGCAGGAGTGGCCCAAGCATGGAACCAAATGATTTTCCATGTTTTTTGACCCTTCCCATTCAGAGTTTAGTTTTGGTGCCATGATCAAATTTGTGAAAGTGACCACCTGCTTTCTGTTATAAAGTTAAGACTCTAGCCATTAGGAAACCATGTCATAAACAATGTTGTATTGATGTAATGAAAGACATTTTTAGCCTTGTTTCACAAACTTTATTATTACTGTATGACCTAGGTGTCAGGTTATAAGCCCATTTTCTAGTACGTAACTGATCCTCAAGCAAAGATAAATATGCCAACTGTTTGTTCTATCAATTCTTGAATTAAACTGTAAAAATCATCTCCATTGACAATTTTAACAAAATTACATATGGATTTACAAAATTCATGAAGATAGCATTTACAATAAAGATAATTAAATGTACATTGGAGTAGAGTTTAGCACAGAAATAGAATTTTTTATTATGTTAATGAAGACATCAAGATTATTCTTCTAAGTAGTATTTGCAATATTATGTAAAAGGGGTGAATATTTGAATTCAGTTTTTTAATGAGTAATAAATTAGGGGACACACACTTCTGTTCCTCAATTTCTAACTGAGTGAGCTTAGTGACCTTCCCCTCTGTGTGTAGGTCTTCTATATCTTTATGTATTTGTGGTTTTTATTCATGTAGTTTTCAGCAAAGGATGAATCTTTCTTCTTTAATCCCCAATTTATATGGTGTTCTTTGAGCCTAGAGGAGATGATCCTCCCAGTCTGTCCAGTGTAGCAACACTGACACTGCTGGCAGATGAGCTCATAAACCCAACTTTTCATGATGTCTGGTTGTTTATTTTTTGAACTGAAAAAATGGTTCAAATGGCTCTGAGCACTATGCAACTTAACTTCTGAGGTCATCAGTCTCCTAGAACTTAGAACTAATTAAACCTAACTAACCTAAGGACATCACACACATCCATGCCCGAGGCAGGATTCGAACCTGCGACTGTAGCGGTAGCTCGGTTCCAGACTGTAGCGCCTAGAACCGCACGGCCATTCCGGCCGATGATGAATTGAAGAGATACCTACCTACTGCCTATGGGACATAGAGAAGCCCAGAGAAACTCTTTGCTTTTAAAATGTTGCATATCCTTATTTAAGTTTACCTATAAAATGTAAACAGCAGTATTTTCTTTTCAGTCTGTCTATGCTGCCCACCGGTTGCATTAGAGATCTAGCTTTGCTTCTTCAGTTTTGTATTGAAAATGTTGGAATCAAATTCATTATTTGTGATTATTGTTCTTATTGTATTGTGTTTCTGGTCATAGTCTTCTTGGAACATGGGGACAGAAAGAAGAGGAATGCTGCGTGTTTGTAAGCTGTAGTATGTTGAGATGAAGCTGGGATGAGTGTGTCAGTAAAGGGGCCTTTTCATGAATTTTAAATTTATGGTTTCTGTTTCCTTTATGTAAGCTGATGTCTTGGAAATGAATGGTGGAATCCCTTAACTTCATACTGACCTTTATGCTAGTATGCAATTGATTCATATTTTCCATAAACTTGTGGAATTGTCTATTGGATCCTTTCCACATACAGAGAATGCCAGTGACATTTTTTACCAGTAATTCACTATTAAGAAAAATCAGTATTCCACTTGTCCATGAACATTTCTGCTGGCAAGGGGGTTAAGGGTAAGCTCATTGTCAGACCATCTGCTTGCTTATAATAGCTCCCTTGAAAGCAGAAACAGTTTAGATTTAAACATCATTCCATCATACTAATTATGTTCAGCTGTTCTTTTGGATTAAATTGTGTAAATACAATGACAGTAACACAACATTTATTCAGTATTTCACATGAATGCTGTGGAACAAGCTATGTACACTAGGAGAGACTAATTTTGTGTTTGTTGACATCTTATCATCTGTTAAATAAATCTAAACTGCTCTTAATGCTATATTTCCTTGTGAAGTTCAGTTTATTCCTCATGATGATGATGATCCTCCTGGTGCTTATATTGCAGATACCACTGGTTGCATTGGAACTTCTTTTTTGTGGAGTTTGGGTTTCTCATACAGCTGTGGAGACCTAGGATTTATTCAAAGAATGCTCTTATGGACATATTCAGAAAAATGTGTTGGAGTACTTGTTTACTACCTGCAGCTGATCATTGTATTTAGCTGTTGCATCTTCTTGTATGTTTTGCGGCTGCACTGCTGGAAAAAAATTCCTTGTATAATCTGTTTTACATAATGGCACTACAGGCTCTCCTTTATCTGCCCTAGTCATGATCATGTTACTGCTTCCAGTCCTAGTTTTAAGTTCCTTCATGACTAAGAACTCATTGTTCTTCTTATATTGAAGTTGTTGTTGGTGTTGCTGTGCCTGGTCCTGCTTATTTTTTTCTGCGCTCTGTACTTTCATAGTCATCTTTCTGTAGGGCTAATTCTAGATCTACTCTTAGATGGTCCAGCACTTGGTATCACGTTTGGAGTGTATGTGTGGCCTTTTGATTATACCTCTTCTTCTGGTTCTGTCAGGGTTAATGTTGATATGAAACCAGATGCCTACTGTACTTAGTGAACAACATAGATAGACCGAAAGGAAATTGTGCAGTTTACCTTTTACAGGTAACACTTCAAACAGGATAAGCAACATTTTAAAAGCAAGGTGTTACTTGTGCTTTTCTATGTCCCATAGGCAGTAAGTAGTTCTCTCTTCAATTCAAAAGATAAACAACCAGATATCATGAAAAGTGTGGTTTATAAGATCTGCCAAGAGTGTCAATGTTGCTATACTGGGCAGACTGGGAGGACAATCTGCTCTGGGCTTAGATGACACCATAGAAGTTGGAAGTTAAAGAAGCTAAATTCACCCTTTGCTGAACTTTACATAAAGAAAAATACCCAGTAGCCATGGAAGTTCTACACTTAGAGGGAAAGGGCACAAATATTTCTCAGTTAGAAATTAAGAAACATATGTGTGTATCTCCACATGACTGAATGAATGAACTCTGTTCAACTATTAAGCCCTTTTAGACATTATGCAATTCCTACTTAGAATCAAGGTGTCTTCATTCGCATAACAAAAGATTCCGCTCCTGTCTGTGTGTTGATCTACTCCAATGTATGATTAGTTATAGTTATTGTAAATTTTGTCCTAATGAATTTTGTAAATCCATATGTAATATTGTCAACGGAGATAACGTTTACAGTTTAAGTCAAGAATCAATAGATTAAAAACTTAACATGTTTATTTTTTCTTGGTTCTCATCTTTGGAACCAGTTTTGTACTAGAAAATGGGCATGTAACCCAAAACTTAGGTCTACATTGTGTGATCATTTTACATTAGACCACTCTAGACAGGCATTCTTAGCTATCCATTGCTCACATTCTTTCACAGCTCAAGAACATCTAGCATGTCACCTCTAATATTTCTGAATGTGTGCAGATCCTCCATATTATCTTCTCCGGAGCTAAATCTTCCTGCTGGCTGCTGAGTAGTTTGTAAACATTTTCTTGTGTTACTTAGTGAAAATGATTGTCTTCCTGACTTTCATAACTTTTTGTTCAGTGCCAGTAGCTGTTGACACTGTAGCAGCCAAATGAGCTCTGATTCTTATTATTTTAGAAAAGTGTTTAATACAAAACCACAGAAATATTTCTCTCTGCCATCTGTTCCAGATGCTTGTATCTCCGATTCTGTACCTGGTAAATTTATATTTATCCCCATTACAACAGCATAGTTGGGGAATTCAGATGTGGTATTTCAAATTCTTTCTCTGAAGAGCTCCACAACTTCAGTACTTAAAATGAGTGAATCATAAAAATGTTAGCTTTTTTACTTACTTTTGACACTTAGAAAGATTATGTTATGATTAAGTTTTAGTTGTTAAACATTTGTGAATTCTTTTTCATGATTCTTAGCCAATAACCTATGGCATCCACCCCTTTTCCAATGTAGACACTGAACAACAAAATTAAATGATAACTTTTTCAAAACCCTATAACTGTCTCTCATTGTGATGTATAAATTTGAAATTTGGCTGAAATGTGCCTACAATCTTCCACTGTAATGGTACAAAATCAAGGCATCCTGCGATGTCACCCCTGGGCTCAGCGATGCTTCAAACAGTGAGGTGTCAACACATGCAAAGTAAGGCCAGAGCTCAGAAATTCATGTGAAATGTAAGATGGATTACTGGTGTCACATTTGCACCCAGTTTCACCACAGTTCTGCCCAATGCCACCGTGTCACACAATTGGAAGGTTGTCCCAGTCCCTCTTACTCACATTTTAACCCTTATTTTGACACCTCTGTGATGGAGGTCAGAACTGCAATGCCCAGTCTTGAAACCGTGCAGATTTCTTATGAGTGGCTGATGGAAGCATTTCAGGCATCTGCCTCTCCAAATTGATACAAAACGGCCTCAAGGGGTGGTGTAAAGAGTGTCAGTGAAATTACCCCTTTCCTTGAGTCATTGGTTCCAACACATTTCACAGCTGAAAATGACGGTTTGCAGTGCAGTGAGCATCAGGAAGCTGTGCTTGAGAGCCTTTGACATTGCTGAGAGTCTTGGAAGTTTCAACCTTGTCTGGTAACATGGAACATGATCACACCCTTTTGCAGTGCAGCGCGACCACAATTTTTGCTGTCCTGTACAGGCTGGAACCTCCAGAGGCCGTTCAAAACCATTCAGTGTAATTTAAATGTGATACGAAGCAGCAAAGGGTACTTATGCTTTTTCAGCCCATCTGTTTTGTGCCTTCCTGTGGAATGTGGCAGGGTCACGGGGCAGTGCAACATTAACATAGTCCATGAATAAAGCAGCAAAGGATCCCTCTAAGACCATTAGTTTTTTTTAGTCATTAGTCTTTTGACAGGTTTGATGTGGCCCGTCACAGATACCTCTCCTGTACCAACCTCTTCATCTGGAAGTAGCACTTGCAACCTATGTCCTTAATTATTTGCTGGACATATTCTAATCTCTGTCTTCTTCTAGTACAGTGGAAGTTATTTTCGGATGCCTTAATTGATGTCTTGCCATCCTGTCCCTTCTTCTTGTCAGTATTTTCCATATATTCCATTCCTCACCAATTCTGCTGAGAACCTCCTCATTCCTTGCCTTATCAGTTCACCTAATTTTCAACATTATTGTGTAGCACCACATCTCAAAAGCTTTGAGTTTTTTGAGTTTCTTGTTTTTTTTTTTTCCTCCCCCCCCCCTCCCCCCACTGTCCATGTTTCACTACCATACAATGCTTGCTCCAGACATACATTACCAAAAATTTCTTCTTCACATTAAGGTCTATGTTTGATACTAGAAGACTTCTCCTGGCCAGGAATGCCCTTTTTTGCTGCCTAGGTAGCAGAGTTCCTTAACTTCATCTACGTCGGGATTACCAATCCTGATGTTTAGTTTCTCACTGTTCCTGTTTCTGCAACTTCACATTACTTTTGTCTTTTTCAATTTACTCTGTGTCTATGTTTTGTAAGCGTTAGACTGATCATTCTGTTCAGCAGATTCTGTAATTCCTCTTAACTTCCACTGAGGATAGCAATGTCATGAGTGAATCTTATCATTGGTATCCTTTCACCGGTGAATTTTAATTCCCCTCTTGAAGTTGTCTTTTATTTCTGTCATTGCTGCTTTGATGTATAGTACTTGCTGGCTCTTGCAATCTTTGCACTTGTGTGGATGATGTTTTTCCGAAAGCCAGATTGTGTATTGCCAGACTCGTACCTCCTACACACCAACGTGAATAGTCATTTTGTTTCCACTGCAGCGGAATGTGCACTGATATGAAACTTCATTGCGGAGACATGACTTGGCCACATCCTGAGGGATGTTTCCAGAATGAAATTTTCACTCTTGGGTGAAGTGTGCACTGATATGAAACTTCAGTGCACACTTCACTCCAGAGTAAAAATTTCATTCTGGAAACATCCCTCAGGATGTGGCCAAGTCATGTCTCCGCAATATCCTTTCTTCCAGGAGTGCTTGTCTTTCAAGGTTTGTAGGAGGGCTTCTGTGAAGTTTGGAAGGTAGGAGACAAGGTACTGGCAGAAGTAAAGCTATGAGGACAGGCCGTGAATTGTGCTGGGGTAGTTCAGTTGGCAGAGCACTTGGTTGCGAAAGGCAGAGGTCCTGAGTTTGAGTTTCAATGTGGCACACAATTTTAATCTGCCAGGAAGTTTCATTTTGATACTGATTGTCATATACAGGCCCTGCTTAGATACTTTTTTAAATTGGCCATAGGGAGTGGGTCTGTTATTTGTAGAAAGTGATCGTTGAAAAGTCTAGCTACAGGTTTGTTGACATGGACCATCTGGTTGCTATCTTTAACTATTAGATCATCTTGTTTGTTGATAAACTTACCAGTTTTCTTTCTAACTATAAGTTTTTTACTTTGATTTTTAGAGTTTTTAATTTCTGATACAACATGCAAACTTTTTTTATTTTAATGACCCTACACAATAAAGAATAATACCTTTTATGGTATTAAAGTGGTTGGTCATTTATGCTTAACCTGTAAATTTTGTAGAGTTCTACATACAGCCTCTATCCCACTCCTGCACTTTCAAGTCCTTTCATCTTCTCTACTTCTCTCTTTTTCTCCTCCCTTCATGCCTCTCCGCCCCCCCCCCCCCCCGCCCTCCCACCCCTCCCCAGTAGCACAGCCTCTCAACAATGCACGTAGGAGTTCTATGCTGTCCCCACCACTTCCCTGCACACTCCCTCAGGAGCACAAACATTTTGCCCCACCCATAACCTGCTGTTCCTCCCCTTTTCTGACCAATGTTGCCTCCTTACCTCCACAACCTACTCCAGCAGGTTGCTGCTCACATCAGACACATTAGCAGTCGGACCTCAGCATTCGTAGACAGTGGCCATTAGTGTGTGAGTTGTGCTTGTGGGAATAAACTGCTAAAATATTTAAACTTCGTGCATGTCAGTGACTCAGTGCCTTGTTAAATAGAAATCGCCATATACATAAATTTTTCCCGTAACTTCTTTTCTTGTGGAAATATGTAAAGTGTAATAATTATAATTGTGCTGGTAGCCAGTAAATTTTACTGTACAGGCTTATGTTTCCAAATGTTCTTCTGTGCAAAAGCTATTCATATGTATAGTTTAGAGTTTATCATTACTTTTGTGTGTATGAGAACTCCTGCTTTCTTTATATTGCTCCTGCAATTGTAAACTGCTATTTTTTAATCCTCAACATTTAACACTTATATTCCTGCATTTAATTAGTGCCCACATAGACACATTACATTAACTAGATTTCCTTTTCCTAATTCATTGAAGAAAAAAAAGTGATATGAATGATATTTTGTAGTTGGTACTCCAAAGTGTGAGAAAAATTAAAAGGGTGTTATGATCGTTAGGATAACCTGCTGCTTGAGTAAAAACTATTTTGTTGACCACCATGCTAGTTTCAATTGCCCAAATCATCACCAAGCTTCTGTGTAACAAAGGATAGTTGTTACACAGGATTTTTTTACGGAAACATTCTTCAGTGGGGACTTGTCTGTGAATGTTTAACTTGTCTCATTTCAAATCCCAGAATGTTCTCCTTCATGACGAGATTTACAAAACACATGTGTGAGTGCATGAGAGTGAGCAAGTGCTTTAGTTTATGCTTTGACCCACAGTTTATTTAATGATTTGTAACTTGGTTTTGTAAGTGTAAAATGAAGTATCTTGTGCTCATTACAGATGCAAGCATCAAGTTCCTGAATGTCACTGACACATCCCCCTTTTTCACAATGGAAGAAATAGAGTACAAACTGAAGCAGAAAAACACTGTCATTATAGTAAATGTGAGTCTTGGTTATTTTAATCTTCTGTCATTATTATTTTAATTTTTATATTTACCTAAGTTGAACAAGCTAAAAGATAATGAATTACTATGATATGCCTACATTTGATTTCATCTATGGATAATTCAAGACGTCTAGTAGGATACAGAGGCACAGCACTGAAAAGCTGACAGGCATGTGGAAATCTTTAAAAACTTTGTAGCTTCTAGGTAAAGTCCTTCAGGTTAACATGCAAACATGCACACACAGAACTACAGTTGTCTCCTAAAGTTGCCACCTGACTTGAACAACCATCGATCTTGGTGGCAACAATGCAGCTGAAAAGATAGCAGGGATTTGCAGGCACTGCTGAGTTTTATATTATTGTGATAAGAACTGCTATAGAAGTGATACCTAAATGAGAAATTCTGTTTTAGTGCATCTGCAGCTGCAGCAGTGTTAGCATATGTTTGCTTTTAGTAATTAAGCCACTTGTCACTTCTTTTACCTCTAGAAATGTTTGTTAATCTGAAAAAAAAAAAAAAAAAAAAAAAACTGTGTTGCTCTTTGTTCGAGTCTTTTTTAGACTAAAGCCCCCTGCCCCCCATTAGTTGGCGAGTAAGTCAGTTCAAATGTGAGTGCTGTTCTCAGCTGCAGGTAGAGCTAGTTGCTGTTTATAAGCAGCTGGAAATCAGTCTGACCTGTGTCAATTGATTGAAAACTGCTTTGAAAGGATGTGGTGGGTGAAATACTGAGAGTCATGTACCAGAAATATGCAGAAATTAGAGGATCCATCACCAATCATCCACTTGACTGTGAGTAATATGTCAGTGGGAAGTCTAGGGTTCCTGCACAGGGGAAGCAGAAACCAGAGAAACTTAGGTTATTACACTATCTCCGTAAGCAACAAGTTTGTGATGCTGTCTTCCACTGAAACTGACCCAATGTGAGACACTTCACCTGTTGGGAAGCATGCTGTGACCATTGCAGGGGAATAGCACAAAGGGAGGGGAAGGGTGAACTTTTGCACTCTGTGTCATTGCCTGGAGGCCTCATTTAACATGTTGAAGCAGTCGGTTAGTAACCACTCAGGGAAAAAGATGCAAAAAAAGGCAGATTCTTGTAAACTTTGAAATGAAAAATATCTTTCTCCTGGGCTTTGAGGTCATATTCTGATCATCCAGTGACTTACAGAGAAGGGTGAGGAGGCACGCATTGCTCACAGAGTTTCAAAAAATCTCACAATCTGAAACATTGTCTGTAGAACTGATAGGGTCCCTCTGATTCTGAGCCATGTAGATGGCTGGAACTAGAGACTCCGAATGTTCTGTGGTGAACTATGTTGTGAACATCTGGACTTACGCTACAGTGCTGAGAACTGTAGGGCCCCCTAAATGGGGCAAGGTTACACTACATGTCATAGGTTACTAGTTAGGTAACTATGTATTGAGTGAACGTTTTTTAGGTAACTCTCCACCCAATTGGGTTAACAATAGCTGTAAGAAATCCCAAAGTATTAGTGTAAGGCCCAAAGGAATGGCACTCATGGATGGAAAGATTAAGTTTCTGCTGATCAGTTGCTGAAAAAATTGCAACAAAGCAAAAAGCTGTGGAGCTCATATCATACAAGGTAGAGAAGTTGGCTAAAACCCTAAATTTACAACAGTGAGATTTGTTTTTTGTTCCAATTGAAGTGTATATTGGAAGAATAGGCTAACTGAAAAGGAATGTGGTGTATTTGCTGCAGTAGACACAAATTCAAATCAACTTATAAAGAAATTGAAGCTGCAAATGAGCTTGTTTGGTGAAGACTCGTGTCAGTACCAAGGATGTGATTAACTAATAATTGGACCCTTCTTTCAACCACTAGACTTGTCATGTAATATAACCAATAACTGTACAGAAAACCTCACTTTGTTAGTACGATTTTTCTCCAATGACACTATCATCATCAGAGGAGACTTGATTCATCCAGTAATCAATCTGCGTCTACACCCTGTAATACACTCTGAAGTTCATGATAGAAGTTGCTTCCCATTGTATCAGTTATTACAGGTTTTTCCCATTCCATTGACATATGGAGCACAGGAAAAATGAGTTACTACATGAATGATACAAAGGATGTTGTAGTATATTCCTAGAGTCATCATGTAAAGATGATTCTTGAAACTTACAAAGTAGGCTTTCAAAGAATAGTTTGTGTCTGTCTTTAAGCATTTGCCAGTTCAGTTCTTTCAGCATCACAGTGATACTTTTTTATGAAGCAAACAACTCTGTGACATTTGTGTTGCCTTTCTTTTTATATGTGCAATGTCTCCTGTTAGACCTTTTTGGCATGGGCCCCATGCTATTCAGCAACATTCTAGGACAGATCACATGAGCATTCTATAAACAATCTCCTTTGTGGATTGATAGCATTTCCCTAATATTTTACCAGTGAACAAAAGGCTGCCACATGCTTTACCTATGACTGGATCTATGTGGTCTTGCCATTTCATATTCCTACAAATTGTCACACCCAGTTATTTGTATGAGTCGACTGATTCGGACTGTATATCATTTATATAATAATTTTAGTGTGCTACATGTTTTCATATTGTGAAGTATGAAGTTTTACATTTCTGAATATGTAAAATAAAGATGCCAATCTTTGCACCACTTGAAAAAATATTATCAAGATCTGCTGAAGATTTGTGCAGCTTTCTTTAGACAGTACTTCATTACAGACAACTGCATCACCTGTGAAAATGCAGGAGGTACTATTGTTTGCCATGTTATTAATATACGACATGAACAGCAAGGGTCCCAAGACTTTGCCCTGGGCACACCTGAAGTTACTTCTACACCAGTCAATGACTCTCCATAATAGATGACAAATTGCATTCTCTCTACCAAGAAATCTTCAACCTCATCACAAAATGCACTTCTAAAGCATATTTGTGGTTCTGAGTCAAGTGCATTTCAAAAGTCAACAAATACTGCATCAACCTGAGTGTCTCAATCCATGGCTCTCAGGATGTAATGTGAGAAAAGCCTTCAGAGACTCAGCATTTGTTTGCTGCATATGGACTTGGTGACTCAGGGGTTCCTGAGCTGGGGACTGTTAAGCTCCACCAGTCCCCTGCCACCGTAAACTCTGAGCGTGCTTCGGCAACCTCTGGGGAACCTGCTGCACCTCAGTTGTATAAGGCTTACTCAGGCAAGTGGGGCTCTGTCTGAGTGGACCTTTATTTCCATAGCTGCTTGTGGGAGTGAGGTGGAACCCATGAAATCATCTTCTTCTCCTCCCAGCAGGAAGGGTGTACCACCTGGGAGTTCTCACACCCATTCATCAAAAAGAATGAGGGAGGCTAGTCTTCCTGATAATCAACTATTTGTCAGTAACGGGGCTCAAGAAGTCATGAATCACAATGTCTTTGTAGTGATCAAGAGGAAGGAGGGGACGTTTGAAAAAGTGTCCCCCTTCTATATCCGTAAAGGCTTAGAAGGGCTGGCTGGTACCTTAAAGTGTATTAAGCGGATGTGAAATGGTTCCTTAATTGTTGAGACTAACCGGACTAAGCAAATGGAACTCCTTAAGAAGTCACAGAAATTGAGTGAGTACATCATCGTTGTTGAGTTGCATAACTCCCTTAACTTTTGCAAAGGTGTGGTAACCTGCCATGGTATTATGGATATAGATGTTGCTGAACTCAAACAAGAATGGACACCACAGGGGATCATAGATGTGGAACAAAGGACATGCAAGAACAATGGAGAGACTGAGAAGGATGCCACTTTTATTGTGACCTTCAGTTCTCCAACACTACCTGAACACATCATGGCAGGTTTCCTCCGACTTAGGGTTTGATCGTGTGTACCTAACCCTATGTGATGCTTCAAATGGCAGCGTTTTAGCCATACAATGCTGAGTTGCAGAGGTGAAGCAACTTGTGGGAAGTGTGGAAAGGCAGTCCATGAATCTGGGACTGACTGTCCATCTACAGCAGTCTGCATTAACTGCTCTGTGAGTCACCCAGTCTGGAGCTGAGCCTGCCATGTTTTTCAGAGGAACATAAAATTCAGCAAATCAAAGTGACCAAGTGGATCTCCTACACAGAAGCCGAAAAGGACTATGAGGTGATGAAACCACCTGTCTTGATCACTTATGCTTCATTGGTGCAGAAACCTTTGACTCAGATGTTCCAGTGTTCCATTATCCACCTCCAGCACTTGTACTTGCACCTGTGTGTGCCAAAGTAAAGTGAAAGACATAGTGATCCAGACAGCTACAACAGAAGAAACCAGTAATACTTCCATGGTGCACAGCCCGAAGGCACCCCAAAAGCAGAGTGCCCCTCAACACCAAGTTTCTTCAAAGAAAAGTGGGAAATGGAGCAGGGAAAGAATCCCAACATTTGGCACGAAAGCTGACCAGGCGCCATCAGACGTCATTCTGGCAGCATGTCTGACTGATGATGATGACATCATGGATTTTGATGCCTAGCCATCAGAACCAGTCAGCTCTAAAATCCACCTTGCTCTACAAGTGCCTCACCACTCCAGCGCAAAGACGGGGATAAGTCAAGACCACATTAATGAAATGGCTCCCGTACTCCAATGGAATACAAATGGATACCGGACTCATCTGTAGGAACTGAGACTCCTTGTACAGAACAGATACATTTGCCTCTGCCTTCAAGAGACTCATTTTAAATAGACTGACACTCCTGTACTTGGGGCTATCACCTTTATAGAAACGACGGCCTTACTGGTAAGAGGGCAAAGGGTGGGGTTGTAGTGTTTTTAAAGGACACTTTTCACTCTTCACCTACTCTCTTAACAACAACATTACAAGCGGTTGCTGTTCGGATAGTGGCATGTGTTGACATCACAGTGTGCTCTTGTACTTACCATCCCATGAGCCTCTTGATAGTGAAGTCCTACTCATCTTCTTGATGAACTAACCCGTCCCTTTCTTCTTTTTGGGGACTTCAGTGCACACAGTGCACTATGGGATTCTAACACCACATGCCCCAAGGGTCGGGTACTTGAGCATATGCTACTCATGACAGATCTTATACTGCTGAACATAGGTCAAGCCATACATTTTACCACAGGTTCATCTACAGCCATAGACCTCTCCTTCTGCTCGTCTGCTCTTGGAGACACTCCTCAGTGGGCAGTGGATGATGACCTTCATGATAGTGACCATTTCCCTATCTGGATCCATCTACCATGGAGCAGTTCCTGAAAGAAAGTCACTGACATGGTTATTCAGGAAGGCTAACTGGATACTTTATAGGCTGTTAGCTGTTTTCAAGCAATGTGATGGCATCCAGGGCTGGGTGGATCACATTACCGCTGTGATTCGCCATGCCGCTGATGCATCTGTCCCAAAGTCTGTGGAAGTTCCTTTGTGGTGACCTGCCCCTTGGTGGAATGATGAGTGTCATTTTGCAATCAGGCACAGGAGGGCAGCTATGCGCAGATTCAATCAATGCTCTACAGATGCGAATCTTGCAAACTTTCAAATGGTGTGTGCGAAGGCAGGAGAATAATTCGGGAGAGCAGGCAGAGGTCTTGCTAAGAGTTCATCTGCAAGTAAAGTATGGGAAGCCATCAGGAGGATCTCAAGGCATTACTATCGACAGCCAATAGCAGCTGTACGAATACAGAGGTCTCTTGTAACATCGATGAGGGACATAGCTCAGACAATGGCTGACCCCACCTTCTGTCTATATCGGGAGGCCCAGGAGAAGGTTGATCTTGATTTCCGTTCCACCAACATGGAAGAGTACAACCAGCTTTACTCTCTGTGGGAGCTGGATTCTGCTTTGTCAGTAGCTTGTGATACGACCCCTGGAAACAACCTGATAACCTACAGCATGTTGCAAGAGTTGGACAGACAGTTGAACGAAGTCCTCCTTCAGCTCTTCAATAAAATCTGGATAACTTGCGACTTTCCCAACTTGTGGAAAGAATCTATTTTAATCCCAGTTTTAAAACCAGGAAAGGATTGGACAGACCCTGGTAGTTATTGTAATATTAGCCTGACAAGCTGCGTAGGAAAGACACTGGAGCGTATGGCCAATTGGAACCTAGTGTGGGTTCTTGAAACAGGTCCCTACTCAGTCACTCCCAGTGTGGGTTCAGGAGGTATCACTCCACTCTTGATAACCTGACCCTGCTTGAACCTGCAATTCACCAAGCTTTCCTTCGTAAGCAACACCTTAACGTTGTTTTCTTTGGTTTGGAAAAGGCCTACGACACCACCTGGAGGCCCCCCTGCGGGTCCGGGGATTAGAATAGGCCCGAGGTATTCCTGCCTGTCGTACGAGGCGACTAAAAGGAGTTTCAACCGTTTCGGCCTTCCATGTGATGGTCCCCCTTGGGGTTTGACCTCCATTTTTCAAAATTCTACAGAAGTACGAGCCTTTTGGGGAAGGACACCTTACATGGTGTACCACTGGTCCTAAGTGCACAAAGACCTTGGCACTCAGCATTGCACTGGCGTTGTAACCATACCCACTATTCCTCAAATTGGGCCTCAACGCGTGATGGGTTGTCCAAGTTACGCCCATAGTGCATCTCCATCTGCACCAGCGATCATGATGGACTTTCCATGACACCAGAAATCCAGCACGGTAGCCAGCCCGTTGTGGTGGGGTCATCATGTACCCTCTAGGTTGTAGCCCCCTGACAACACAGGGATCGTACTGCCGATACCTGAGCTGCAACCTCCCCACGTCGGCCAAGGAGTAGATGCCCGTCTCCTTGGGGCATCAGGACTCCCGGCAATGGTCATCCTGCCAGGTGGCCCTTGCTGCGGCTGGGTGGCGCCCGTGGGGAGAGCCCCTGGTCGGAGTGGGTGGTATTGGGGCGGACGTTTCGCAGATGAAACGTCAACATGTATCAGGTCGCTCTGTGGCCGAGTCTTTCAAAAGAAAAGGTACCGTTTCTAGTTCTGGTTCTCCTGCCCTTTCCCCCTTGGCCACTCCATGGGAGGAGGGACAGGCCCGCCGGCTTGGGGCGAAGTACTTCCCCCGCTATTTGGTCTGTTCTCGAACCGATGGTGGGACGTTCGCCACCTCCAAGCCCATGTTCTTTGTTCAGCACATTGAGGACGTCTTCGGGGAAATCGGGGCTCTCAGCAAGATGCATTCAGGGTCCGTTCTTCTCAAGACCACCTCCGCCACACAGTCGGCGGCGCTCCAGGCGTGCGACCGCCTAGGGGACATCCCAGTATCCATTGTCCCACATCTGGCACTAAATAGGACGCAGGGGGTTATTTTTCATCGTGACCTCCTGCTACAATCTGATGAGGAGCTCAGGGCCAACCTGGAGCGCCGAGGCGTGCATTTCGTCCGGCGAGTCCAGCGCGGCCCCAAAGACCGTCGCATCGACACCGGGGCCTTTATCCTCGCCTTCGAGGGGGACGTTCTCCCAGAGAAGGTAAAGGTGATGTGCTACCGGTGTGACGTGCGACCTTACGTCCCGCCTCCTATGCGCTGTTTTAGGTGTTTGCGCTTTGGGCACATGTCATCACGGTGTGAGGCTGAGCCCCTTTGTGGCGATTGTGGACATCCTCTTCGTGAGGGACATACATGCACCCCACCACCTCGGTGCGTTAATTGTCCTGGCGTCCACTCGCCTAGATCCTCAGACTGCCCCGCATATCAGAAGGAGAAGAAGATACAAGAAATCAAAACTTTGGATCGGCTCTCTTATTCTGAGGCCCGGAAGAAGTACGACCGCCTCCATCCCGTGTCATTGACCACTTCGTTCGCCTCAGTTGTGTCCACTCCTTCCGCGGTATCCTCACCCCTATCCTGTCCCCCCATCCGCCTCCTCCGCCCATCAGGGGGCTCTGCCTCCGCCTCCCACATCCCTCCCTTCCAAATCCTCCTCCCCGTGGCCCCCACCCCCTCTGCCCCAGGGGCCACCCTTCCTCCTCCTCCTCCTCCTCCTCCTCCTCCTCCTCCTCCCCCTCCCCCTCCCCCCACGCCACCTGAGAAGCGATCCTCTTCTCAGGCGTCCATCGGGGCAACGTTCCGGACCCCAGCTTCCGAGGTCCGGCGTTCCAAAACGGACCCCGCGCGTGAGGACCTTCTTCGGGTCCAGCCCACCATCCCTGTGCCTCCTCGGCCTTCCAAGAAGGCCTCCAAGAAGAAGTCCCTATCCCCCTCTCCACCCCAGCGCGTTTCGTCTGACGCTCCATCCGTGAGTCGCTGCTCCCGGCCGTCCTCAGTTTCGCCGGGACGCTCTGCTGCCAGGCGCTCCGCCGGCCTTTCGTCGGCAAATGATGCGGCCCCTCCTACACAACCAGGGACAGCGGCCGCGGCTGGCGACGAGTCGATGGAACCGGATCCGCCTCCCGTCGGTTGTAGCGTTGTTCCCTCGCAACCTGGCCCTCCGCGGCCGTCGAGGTGACCAGCTCTTCCCCCGTCTCGTTCCCCCAACCTTTTGACTAGCGATGGCGTTGTTTCATTGGAACATAAGAGGTATTCGATCTAATCGGTAGGAATTACAACTGCTCCTCCGCCTGCAGTGTCCGCTTGTCCTTGGTCTCCAGGAAACCAAGTTGCGCCCGACTGACCGTATTGCCTTTACCCACTATACCTCGGAGCGGTATGACCTCACCCCTGTGGACGGTATCCCAGCTCATGGTGGGATCATGTTGCTTGTTCGGGACGATGTTTATTACCATCCCATCCCATTGACCACCCCACTCCAAGCAATAGCTGTCCGCATTACTCTTTCTGCTTTTACTTTTTCAGTTTGTACCATCTACACTCCACCGTCATCTGTTGTTAGTCGGGCTGACATGATGCACCTGATCGTTCAGCTTCCCCCGCCGTTCTTATTGTTTGGCGACTTCAATGCCCATCATCCCCTTTGGGGCTCTCCTGCATCCTGTCCAAGAGGCTCACTCTTGGCGGATGTCTTCAACCATCTCAATCTTGTCTGCCTCAATACCGGCGCCCCGACTTTCCTCTCAGACTCTACTCATACCTACTCCCACTTGGATCTCTCGATCTGTTCTACCACTCTTGCCTGTCGGTTCGAGTGGTATGTCCTTTCTGACACCTATTCGAGTGACAACTTCCCCTGTGTCGTTCGTCTCCTGCACCACACCCCATCCCCACGTCGTTCGTGCTGGAACATACTGAAAGCTGACTGGGGACTTTACTCCTCCCTGGCGACCTTTCCGGACCACGATTTTCCCAGTTGTGACAGTCAGGTCGAATACCTCACGGCTGTTATCATCAATGCTGCCGAACGTTCCATTCCTCGTACTACTTCTTCTTCACGTCGCGTTTCCGTCCCCTGGTGGAACGAGGCTTGTAGGGACACTATCCGTGCTCGACGACGTGCTTTACGCACCTTTCGCCGCCATCCTACGTTGGCGAATTGTATTGAATACAAACGACTCCGAGCGCAAAGCCGTAGAGTCATCAAAGACAGCAAAAAAGCTTGTTGGGCCTCTTTCACCAGCTCCTTTAACAGTTTTACTCCCTCTTCCGTCGTTTGGGGTAGCCTGCGCCGGCTGTCGGGCATTAAGGCCCACTCCTCAGTACCTGGCCTGACCTCAGGTAATGAGGTCCTTGTTGATCCTGTGGCTGTCTCCAACGCCTTTGGCCGCTTTTTCGCGGAGGTTTCAAGCTCCGCCCATTACCATCCTGCCTTCCTTCCCAGGAAAGAGGCAGAAGAGATTCGGCGACCTTCCTTCCACTCGCTGAATCTGGAAACTTATAATGCCCCCTTTACTATGCGGGAACTCGAACGTGCGCTTGCACTGTCCCGGTCCTCTGCTCCGGGGCCAGATGCCATTCACGTTCAGATGCTGGCACACCTTTCTCCGGCGGGCAAAAGCTTCCTTCTTCGTACCTACAATCGCGTCTGGACCGAAGGTCAAGTCCCCATGCGTTGGCGTGACGCCGTTGTTGTTCCTATACCCAAACCCGGGAAGGATAGACACCTTCCTTCTAGTTACCGCCCCATTTCTCTTACAAGCTGTGTCTGTAAGGCGATGGAGCGCATGGTTAATGCTCGGTTAGTCTGGATTCTTGAATCTCGACGACTACTTACTAATGTCCAATGCGGCTTTCGTCGCCGCCGCTCCGCTGTTGACCACCTTGTGACCTTGTCGACATTCATCATGAACAACTTTTTGCGAAGGCGCCAAACGGTAGCCATGTTCTTCGACTTGGAGAAGGCTTATGATACCTGTTGGAGAGGAGGTATCCTCCGCATTATGCACAAGTGGGGCCTACGCGGTCGCCTGCCCCTTTTTATTGATTCCTTTTTAACGGAACGAAAGTTTAGGGTACGTGTGGGTTCCGTATTGTCCGACGTCTTCCTCCAGGAGAACGGGGTGCCTCAGGGCTCCGTCTTGAGTGTAGCCCTTTTTGCCATCGCGATCAATCCAATTATGGATTGCATTCCACCTAATGTCTCAGGCTCTCTCTTTGTCGATGACTTCGCGATCTACTGCAGTGCCCAGAGAACATGCCTCCTGGAGCGCTGCCTTCAGCGTTGTCTAGACAGCCTCTACTCTTGGAGCGTGGCAAATGGCTTCCGGTTCTCTGAAGAGAAGACGGTTTGTATCAACTTTTGGCGATATAAAGCGTTCCTTCCGCCATCCTTACATCTCGGTCCCATTGTTCTCCCATTCGTGGACACAACTAAGTTTCTAGGGCTCACGTTGGACAGGAAACTGTGTTGGTCTCCACATGTCTCTTATTTGGCGGCCCGTTGTACACGTTCCTTTAATGTCCTCAGAGTTCTTAGCGGTTCAGCTTGGGGAGCGGATCGCACTGTCCTGCTTCGCTTGTATCGGTCCATAGTCCGATCGAAGCTGGATTATGGGAGCTTCGTCTACTCGTCCGCTCGGCCATCCCTCTTACGCCGGCTCAACTCCATCCACCATCGGGGGATACGTCTTGCGACCAGAGCCTTCTACACTAGTCCTGTCGAGAGTCTTTATGCTGAAGCTGCCGAGTTACCATTGACCTACCGGTGCGACGTACTGCTGTGTCGGTATGCCTGCCGGCTGTGGTCTATGCCCGACCACCCCTCTTACGAGTCCTTCTTCGCCGATTCTCTCGACCGTCAGTACGGGTTGTATGTGTCTGCCCTGCTGCCCCCCGGAGTCCGCTTCCGTCGCCTGCTTCGACAATTGGATTTTGCCCTCCCTACCACCTTCAGAGAGGGTGAGAGCCCGACACCACCTTGGCTCCAGGCTCCGGTTCCTATTTATCTTGACCTCAGCTCACTCCTGAAGGAGGGTACTCCGGCTGCAGTGTATTGCTCACGGTTTGTCGAACTTCGTGCTCGACTTGCCGGTCACACCTTTATTTACACCGATGGCTCCAAAATTGACGACGGTGTCGGCTGTGCCTTTGTCGTCGGGGCCGCCACCTTTAAATACTGGCTCCTCGACCAATGTTCCAGCTTTACGGCCGAGCTTTTTGCTCTCCATCAGGCCGTTCAGTATGCCCGCCGCCACCGCCATTCATCGTATGTACTCTGCTCTAACTCACTCAGTGCTCTTCAGAGCCTTGGAGCTCCCAATCCGGTCCATCCCTTGATTCAACGGATACAGCAGTCCCTCCATTCTTTCGCTGATAATGGTGGTTCTGTCAGCTTTCTGTGGGTTCCCGGACATGTAGGAGTGCCTGGGAATGAGGCTGCGGATGCTGCAGCCAAGGCTGCAGTCCTCCTGCCTCGGCCAGCCTCCCATTGTGTCCCGTCATCTAACGTTCGTGGGGATGTATGTAAGAGGCTTGTGTCGTTGTGGTGGGATGCTTGGTCATCCCTCCAAGGAAACAAGCTCCGGGCAGTAAAACCGCTCCCAACTGCTTGGACAACATCCTCCCGACCATCTCGGCGTGAGGAGGTCCTTCTGACCAGGTTGCAGATTGGGCATTGCCGGTTTAGCCACCGCTACCTGCTCTCCGGTGACCCAGCCCCGCAGTGCCCTTGTGGTCAGGTATTAACAGTGCACCATGTTTTATTGTCGTGTCCCCGTTTTAGTCAATTTCGTGTTATCCTGTCCCTGCCATCTACTTTACCGGATGTTTTAGCTGATGACGCTCGAGCAGCTGCTCGTATTCTGCGTTTTATTACTTTAACTGGCTTGTCCAAAGACATTTAACCTTTTTACTTATTTTATCTGCATCTTTGTCAGGTCCTTCTGATGTCCCCCCATCCCCTTGAGTTTTAGCAGATTCCATGTGCTGTAACACCAGTGACTGGGCGCTAATGACCTCAGCAGTTGAGCGCCCTTAAACCCTACCCAAAAAAAAAAAAAAAAAACCACCTGGAGGCATAATATTTTGTCGCAGCTCCATCAGTGGGGAATCTGTGGACATCTACCGCTCTTCATACAGTCCTTTCTCTTGGACAGATATTTTAGATACAGTGTTGGGAATGCCCTGTCTGACCATTTTAAGCTGGGGAATGGTGTTCCTCAACGGAGTATTTTGTCAAGGCTTTTGCCATTGCAATCAATAGTATTACAACCACAGTGCGATGTCCAATACTATGTTTCTTGTTTGTGGACGACTTCTCCATTGTCTGTGCATCCTCCAGCCCCGTGACGGCTACTTGGCAATTGCAGCTGATGATCAGGCAGTTGGAAGAATGGTCTTGCACCACAGGTTTTAAATTCTCATTAGAGAAAACAGTTTGTGTTGATTTTAATCGTTCCTGCTGTCTGTTTAATTTGCCCGTTTTAAAACTGGGGAACACCATCCTCACTTTTAAGGAAAAGGTGAAGTATCTGGGTCTAACCTTTGATGAGAAGTTAACATGGTTGCCACATCTTAAAGAACTGAAACTCAGATGTCTCAGAGCCTTAAACGTCATGAAATATGTCAGTCATAGGTCTAGGGGAGCTGACAGGGCACATCTGCTCCAACTTTATAAGGCCTTTGTGTGACCCCAGCTTGAATACGGATGCCAGATTTATGGGTCAGCAAGGTGTTTGTACCTTAAAGTGCTGGATGCAGTTCACCACGAGGGTATTAGGCTGTCTACAGGGGCCTATTGCATGAGCCCGGTTGTTAATTTGTGTGCAGAGGCTGGTAAGCCTCTGCTGTCTATTCAACATCTTCTTCTTGTGGTACACCAAGCGTACAGGGCATTGTCCATTCCTACATCGCCAGCATCCAGTTACGTTGTTCAGCCACCATTGGAATGGCTGTTCAATCATTGGCCATGAGCAAGATGGCCATTTGGGATCTGTGCAAGGGAGAGCCTTGGAATTATTGCAGTTTGGTGGCATTAAGGTCCAAAGCCAGGGTTGGAGTAGGGCTCCCCCTGGCTACTACCAAGGCCCAGATTGCTTTTAGAACTGATTGCTTACCAGAAGCATTGTACCCCAGATTATGTTTTTAAACTTAAACATAAGTAGATTTTACATAGCCACCTATACTTTATTACTGTCTACACGGATAGTTCTAAGCAGGGAGATTTATTCAGCTGTCCTGTCATGTTCCCCAACATTGTCCTCAGGATAGGGCTCCCAGAGCAGTTTTCAGTTTGTTACACAAAACTGTTTGCTATTCTGAGTGCAATGGAGCAGATGAGACGACGTAGTGACAAAAAAATTTACGATCTGCTCTGATTCTCAACGTGCCTTTCTCGCTCTTGGACAGATGTACCTAGCAGATCAGATGATGCAACAGGTACAGGACGCTCTCCTCCTCTTGCACAGGCAAAACAAGGAAATCATTTTTTGCTGGGTTCCAGGTCACATAGGTATGCAGGGAAACGAACCCCTTATGCTGCCGCCAAGGAGGCTTGCTCCCTTCCTCCTCCTGCTCGCTATTGAATCCCTCTGTGATCTGTCAATTCTTTTATGACCAAGAAGGCCATATGTTGGTGGGAGTCTCAGAGGCTGAAAGTAACAAATAATAAACTGTGTTCCCTTAAGACTTCAGTGTGACCATCGATTACCTCTTTCCACTCACGACAGCGTAATGAAGTAGCCCTTACTCAGCTCAGGGTGGGACATTGTCCATTGCTGCTTGGCTTCCTCTTATGTTGGAGGGGGGGGGGGGGGGGGCAGTATGTCAGAGATGCGGGGCACAGCTTTCAATACGACATATTTTAACTGAGTGTGTTTTATATGACAACCTGAGGGTTGAACTGGGTCTCCCAGAGGATTTTCCCTGATTTTAACTGATAATGAGGCAAGTGTTGTTCATGTCTTAAGATTTTATGTGGTGTCCGGAATTCTTCCCAAAATCCTGGGGGTGAGATCTTAATGTGTGACAGAGTGGCTGGGCCATGTATTATTTCTAAGTCGTCATCCAGCCACGGTTATTTGTCACTTTTTTAACAGCATCTTTACAGTGGGTCACGTATTATTTCTAAGTCGTCATCCAGTGACGGTTATTTGTCACTTTTTTAACAGAATCTTTGCAGGTATTTTATGCCTAATTTTATTTAGATATCCTGCTGTGTTTTGCTGGGGTTTTACTACGGGCTTTTCTGAAACTGTTTCCGGTGGTGGGATCACACGTAGTTTTCCAGTTGACTGATGTTCTTCCATAGATTGTGAAAATCTTCTTTGGTATAACATTAATGCAAGGGTGCTGATGACCTCACTGTTTAGTGCCCTCCAGCATATTTCATCCATCATCATCCATCCATGTGAGAAAAGCAAGAGTTGGGTTTCATGCGTCTGATATTTTCCAAATCCATGCTGTTTGACATGGAGGATGCCCTTCTGTGCAAGATACCTCATTACATTTGAGCTCAGAATATCTTCTAAGAGTCTACAACAGGTGCATGTCAAGGATATTGGATGGTCTTTTGTCTTGTAAATGGGTGTAACCAGCACTGCCTTCCAACCACTAGGCATTGTTATTTGTGCAAGAGATCTACTATATATTATTTTTAAAAGAGGAGGTGAGTCAGCCATAAATTCAGGATAGAATCTGATGGAGATTCCAATGTCCCTGGAGCTTTGTTTAGTTTTAATTATTTCAGCTGTTTCTCAACCATGCTGACACTGTTCTGTGCTTCATTTGTCTTTGCTGTGGGAAGAGTTTTAAATTGGGCTATGTGGGAAGAGTTTTAAATTGGGCTAATACTCTGAGTTTCCTTTGTGAAGGAACACTTGAAAGAGGTTTGAGCATTTCTGCTTTTTTTGTTGCTACTCTAACAAATATCAGTTTCTGTCTCTTCTATGAATGTCTGGACACTATTTTGGTGCCACTAACCACCTTTATGTATGACAGAATTTCTTCTGGCTTTGTGAGAGATTTTTTGATAATGCGCTGTTGTTCGCCATCTTGACAGCTAAACGTGTTTCATTTAGCATTTCTCCATCTGTAGCCCTTGCTTTGTTTTACCCCTGTTATGCAGTAGCCTCACTTTCTTTAGAAGTTTCTGTATACTATGGAAGGTTTCTGCATACTATGGAGTGTCACTCCCAATCGTGAACTGTTCTACTGGATACAAAAGTGTAAGTGCATGGTCAGATATTCTTTTAATCTTGAGCCACAGTTCTTTTACATGCTCTTCTTCAGAGTTAAATGTTTAGAGTGCCTTATTGAGAGACAATACTAGTGTCTCCTTATTCAGTTTGCAGAACAGGTAAACCTTTATAGTTGCTTTAGTTGCTCTTTGTACTTAGGTAGCCATGTTTTCTACAACTGCCTCATGCTCACTGATACCAGTTTCACTGTGGACATCCTCAAAGAGGTCAGCCCTGTTTGTTACCATTAAATCTAGTATTTTTCTGTGCAGAGTGGGGTTCTTAACTATCTGTTCTAGGTAATTTTCAGAGGAGCCATTTAGTGAAGTTTTGCAGGGTGTCTTGTCACACCCGTCATTAACAAAACTGTAATTATTCCAGTGGACATCTGGATGATTGTAGTTTCCTCCAACGATTACAGTAAGTTTTAGAAATTTACTAGTGAACTGAGGTTGTCTAAAAAGTTTTTGATTATATCTGGACATGAGTTTGGTGACTGGTAGAAGGATCAAATTATAAATTCAGGCCCACACCTGATACTGAATCTTGTGCAAAAGTCACCTGCAGCTTCAATGTATATCTGTGTGAATTTGAGTTTCTTGTCTACTGCAACAAATACACCAACCCTATATCCTATTAGCCCATCTGTTCAATATACACCTAAATTTTTGACAGAACTGTCACTGCTATCAGTTTCGTGTTTTAACCAGCTTTCTGTACTTAGCTTATGCGAGTTCCACTGTTTCTTAGGAGCACTTCAAACTCTTGCAGTTTTTCTGCAAATGCTTTGGAAGTTAACTGCTAAAATTTAAATACTATTGCCTCTGAAGGGAATTTATTTAGATCTTACTTTAGTACCTCTGGCTCTCCTACAGCTATCGTTGTCTGGTCTGTGTGGAGTTTTGCCTAATCTAAAAACTTGTGTGCAATCTACACACCATTAGCTACCTGGATAGTTGACTTTGATTTATAGTGCACACTTGTCCTATTTGGGGGGACACTACAGTTCTCAATCCTATAGTGCAATTCTAGAAAGTCACAGCCTAGTGTCACAAAGCATTTGAAATATGTGGTTCAAGCCTTCCATTCAGATCAAAACTAGGGGCCACAATCAGTTGTGGGGATAATGCTGCAGTTTGTGAACTTCGTTGAAACTCCATGAGCAAGGATGGTCTTCTCGACCTTCTCTGCCTGTTGCTGGAATGATCAAAGTGTGACCTTAGAGCCCAGACAATAGGCATCATTTGTATCAGTGTGCACTGCAAACTGCATTTGGCTTCACACTATTCCCTCAGTGGTTGCCAGAACTGCCTATTTAACAGGTTGAATGAGGCCCCCAGGAATACACATTAGGCGCACAAGGTTATATGTTCCATCCCTTGCTACAGTTTCACAATGGGCTAACATTATTTGCCACATCTCTGAAATGCCAATGATTAATAGAGCCATACACTTTTGTATTTGTCTGTCCTTGATATGGAATGTAGCATGTTTCCAAGAGATAAAATGAGTCTTACTGGCTCAGTTTCAGTGGAAGACAGCACCTCTAACTTATTGGTTAGGGGAATGTGTGTAACACCTTTAGGTCTTCGTGGTTCCTGTCTCCCCTGTACACAGTGCTTATCCCTACCAATGACATGCCGCCCTCAGTCAAATGGAAGATTAGTGATAGAGGCTGTACTTCCTGTAGAGGAGACGGCATCCAGGCATACACAAGAGAGGCTAGTACTTAAGGTATCTTTGGCGTCTCTGGTACAAGACTTTTTGTGGCCATTCCTTGCAATCACCTGACAGCTGTCAGGGCAATTTCCAGCTGCTTATGAACATCAACTTACCCAAACCATGCCTAGGAGCAACATAGAAGGTGGGGCTGCATTATGGGTGATACAGTATTTTACAGAACAGTAAACAAGTAACTTTAAACGAAGCTTGCCGATTCTCTTTTAATTTGTGGATCTATTATACCATAAGTTCTACTGATAACCTTTAAGATTTGAAGCGATTAATAGCCAAAAAGATTATTATGACAACAGAAAAACTTGGGATAAAATTTACTGTTTCCCTTAAATGTTTTTGAGGTTATGGTCACTAGTAACTTCAAAAATAGTGTTAATTCATGATATGTGCAGACAATATACACTCCTGTTAGATGGGATGCTTATGCTTTATACAATTTTAGCATTGTTGTTGTTGTCGTCTTCAGTCCTGAAACTGGTTTGATGCAGCTCTCAATACACCAATAATTCAAAGGAAGAAATGTTTTTAAACTCAATTTTAGCATTAATAACCTCATATGCACCATGAAGTTCTCAAATCACTGTTGTATACAAAATCAAGTATTCTCATAATTCTCAGTATGTTTACATATTCTGAATACACAAAAAATAATCTGAGATGATAATTTTTGTTAGAAATTATCTTTTCCTAGTCAAAAAATTGTAAAATTTTGTACATCAGTGATGAAATACAAAATAATAATTTTATAGACAAAATATTTATAGTTACCAATTATTTTCATTTGCTGAGAATCAAAAACTAATACACTAATAATTCAAAGGAAGAAATGTTTTTAAACTCATATTTAAAGTCTGTATCCTCATTCGGAAATGTTTCATTGCATAAGTATGTCAGATTTTTGAACACTTGCAAGAAAGCTATAAGTACTTAGAATTGTTTACATATTGGATTAGCAGTCACATTGTTTTACATTATTTTCTAGAAAGTTCCATGGTGCAAATTCTAGCCATAAGATTCTATTCATTGATGAGATTAACATTAAAATGAATAAATAGACTGGACTGAAATGTGTTTACTCAAAGTTTTCATTCATGTATTTTTGTGATTTAGTTTATGAAATGATCTTTAGTAGCATATAATACATGTGAATGTAAGAAACATGAACATGAAATGCAGTTGCAGATGAAAAAGAATGATGTAATTGAGTACTCTTCTGTATTTACATCTACATTTACATCTACACTCCACTAGCCACTGTATGGTACATGTCGGAGCATACCCTGTGTCACTACTAGTTGTTTCCTCTCTTGTTCCACTCACAGATAGTCGGGGAAAAATGACTGACTGTCTGTCTGCTTCTGCATGAGCCTAATTTTTCGTATCTTTGTGGTCCTTGCGCGAAATGTATGTTGGCGGCAACAGGATAATTCTATAGTCAGCTTCAGAGGCTGGGTCTCTAAATTTTCTCAATAGCATTCCTCAAAAAGAATGTTGCTTACCCTCCAGGGATTCACATTTGAGTTCCTGAAGCATATCCCATAACACTTGTGTGTTGTTCGAACCTATTGGTAACAAATTTAGTGACCCACCTCTGAATTGCTTTGTCCTGGTGCAGACCTCAAATGCTCAAGCTGTACTCAAGAATAGGTCGCACTAGCATCCTGTATGTGGTCTCCCTTACAGGTGAATCACACTTTCCTAAAATTCTCCCAGTAAACCAAAGTTGAGCACTTGCCTTCCATATACTAGAGTCTTTATATATTTGTTCTAGTTAACATCACTTTGCAACATTACACCCAGATACTGAAATGATGTGTCTATGTCAGGCAGGATATTGCTAATGCTGCATGCAAACATTACAGGTTTGTTTTTCCTATGCATCCACATTGGCTTCCATTTTTATGCATTTAGAGCTAGCTGCTGTTCATCAAACCTACTAGAAATTTTGTCTGAATCATTTTGTATCATCCTAGAGTCACTCATTTGTCACCATCTCATACTCCACAGCATCATCGACAAACAACCACAGATTGCTGCCCGCCTTGTAGTGGTGGGCATTGCCTAGTACAATTGAAAAATGTATCAGCTGTACACTACTTTGAATATTTTATTGTGCAGCTCTCCTAATATAAATGGACCTGAGGGTAGAAAAGCAAAAACAGAAATACTGTAGCCCATTTTCAAATATACCATTACTAAGGAAGATACAAAATTACTGCCCCAGTTTACTTCTTACATCGCTGCATAGATGAAGGTATATGATATATCAAGTGGCTTTGAGAAACAGCTAAATTCACTAAAATTAAACAAAGCTCTTGGACTTGATCAAATCCTTGTCATATTTTATACAGAATTTAACCATAATATACCATAGATATCTCAAACAAAAAACATCACCCAGTGGTTGCAGGAAAACACGTCATTCCCACCTACATGAAAGAAAGCAGAAGTGTTGGTGAGCTCAAGCACAGTGAGGTACATTGAATGGAATGACCTCCTCCATTCCAAACAACATAGATTCTGAAAACATAGATGATGTGGAAGCCAACATGCGTTTTTCATACATCACATTCTGAAAGCCTTTGACCCAGGCAATCAGGTGGATACATTAATTGTAGACTTCCAAAACGCTTTTGACTCAGTACCACACCAACTTATAAACAAAAGTATGATTTTATGGAGTATCATATTAAACAAAATTTATAAATGGAGTGATGATTTTTTTGCTGGAAAGGAGGCAGGATTTTAGCTCGGATGGAGTCCTTGACAGAAATAGTAGTATCTTCAGATATACCCCACGGAATTGTGTTGGGACCCTTGTTCATACTGTATGTTAATGACCTGAAAGACAGTATTAATAGTAAGCTCAGACACGTGGCTGATGATGAAGTTATTTATAATGGGGTACTATCTGAAAAAAACTGCGCAAAGATCCAGCCAGATATTGAAAATATTTCGAAGTGGTGCGAAGATTGTTAACTTGTTGTAATTGTTCAAAATTTAAAATTGTGCACTTCACAGAACACAGAAAAGCAGTCTCTTATGATAACATCATCAGTAAATTACAATTGGAATCAGTTGGCTCATACAAATACCTGGATGGAACAATTTTTAAGCATATGAAATGGAATGATCACATGGGCTCAGTCAGAGGTAAGGCTGGCAGAAGATTTTGGTTCATAGGCAGGATGTCAGAAAAATGCAATCTGTCAACAAAGGAGACTGCTTACAATTCACTTGAGCATCCCGTCTTAGAACATTTTCTCCCAACACTCAATATGCAGTTGGTATGGGAAGAAACCTCAATGTATGGTACCAGTGTGAGTACCCTCTATCTGGCACTTCGGTGTTTACAGAGTATGCAGATGTAGATACAAATCGTGTTCAAACCGGCCTGTAATTATAATCATCATCATTCTGACACCCAAGTTAGGTGTTTCAGTATTGCTATAACTACTAATCAAGGTTTTATACTAGCCTTTTCCCCGAGACTTTGCCCCTCAGATGAGTTCGACACAAATACATTTCACCACACACACACACACACACACACACACACACACACACACACACACACACACACACACTTCTTTCTCCCCCATATCTGGATCCATCTTCTTACTCACTCCCTCTCCTCATCTGCTCCTACCCCCATCTCTCTGTCCATACCCTTTTCCCATATCTGGCCACCTCTACCTCATTTCTCCTCCTCACCCCCATCTCTGCCCATATCCTACTCATCCTCTCCCACTAGGAGCTTGCCGCTCTTTGGCAGGTTCATGCTTGGCTACCATGGGACCCCAGCCTTTGCAGCACCTTTTCCCTTCCGTGCGACATGTCTATCCTCTTGCTATTTGCTTTCCCCTCTCTTGGGGAACATGTCTGTGGTGTTTTTGGGAATGTGTTCTGCATTTCCAGTGGCTAACATCAGAACAGTCTCACCACTATTTTTCATTCCTTTTTTTCTTTCTTCATTCACCTTCTCCTCTCCTTCCTCTGTTTTGGCATTTGAGGTTCCTCTTTTTCTTCTTCCTCCCTATGTGCTGGCCCGTGTGTCTGACACATATTAGGTGACTGGTTAATGTACAATTCCCAGCCCAGGGTCGACAGGTAGGGCTTACACGTACCCCCTGGTACAGGCCAGGCCCAGGGAGTGGTAATTGCCTGAGCTGCTACATTTCCAAATTGCCAATTGGTCCCTTTGTCAGGTGTTCGGGAGGTGTGACTTGAGGTGTGAAAAATCACCTGATGTAGGTGAGCCCATTCTGAAGGGGTGGGGGAGGGGGGGGGGGCACAGTTGGAAGGAGTGCACCATCAGAGATGCTGGCAATCGTGGGGAATTTTCTCTCAATGAACCAATCGTCATCTTTGCAGTCAACATGCACCAAACGTAAATGGAATGAAGCTCCTGATTCAAAGACCCTCCAAGCTGCATCATGGTTCCTCGTGGTTTCACTTACTGAAGACGGTCAGTCCTTCGCTACAGTAAATCCACTTATTATTCAGAAAGGTGTTGATGCAATTGCTGGCCCTGTGAAATTCTGCTCTCGTTTATGCAGTGGCAATTCTGACTCTCAAGCACAACAACTGTTTGCCTCTTCGCTTCTTCATGGCTAGCCTGTTTGTGTCGAGGCCCATAGAACTCTGAATCCTTCCCATGGTGTTATGTACACTAGGCTGCTTGATGGTCTGACTGAGGCAGAAGTCCAAGCATACTTCTCTGATTGGGGTGTCATTGCAGTCCACCACGTGATGAAAAAGGTAGGTGCATCCTTAGTGCCCACACACACTCTTTTTCTCTTTTCATAGGATGTCACTTCCATCCAAGATAAAAGAAGGCTATGAAGTTAACACAATATGACCATATGTTCTGAATCCTTTGCACTGTTACCAGTGTCATCATTTTAGCCATACTCGAATGTCCTGTCGACACCTGGCCAAATGTGTAGTCTGTGGTAGGATGCTCACGAGAGCGATTGTCTGCCTCCTCCTCCCCGCTGTATCAGCTGCAATGGCAGCAATGCTGTCTCGTCTTGCAGTTGTTACATGTGTCTCAACAAGTGGGCTGCCCAGAGATCTGGGTAAAGGAAAAAGTGTCTTACCCAGTTGCTTGCAAGTTATTGGGTAGTCACAAACCCTGCCTTCTACCATCTGGCACTTAACAGTACTGTTCTCGCTACATCTCACTCCATGAAGTGTCATGGTGAAATCACCGTCTCCTTGTCCAGCTGTACAAGTCACCAGACTTTTGCCGCATGGGACAAAGTCACCTGCTACATGACCAGCAGGCTAGAAAGGACAGAAGGAATATTCCTGTGAAGACTTCCTACATACCACCAGCCAACAAACATCTGAGTCTTTCTCTGTCAGCTGGAAAGGCTCCAAGAAGTCAAACAGTGTTGTCATTTGCCAACTTGGAGATCCTCTTTGACGATGTCGCTACGTGATACTCTCGCTCAGCCGACCTGTGTGCCACTGGTGTGCACCGCCAACCATTTTTCTGCCCTGGACTCCACAGATCGACAAAGGGAGAGTGCTGACATCTCTTTAGATATCATGGAGCAGGATCCTCTAGGCTCTGCACCCTGTAGCAGTGAGTCTTTGGAAAGGCTGGCACTTGGCAGCCGCTGAGATGACACCCCTTTTTCCTTTCCCTCCTCCCCTTTCCTTGTTATGACTGTCCTTCAGTGGAACATTCGTGGATTTTGATCAAACAAAGAGCATTTATGGCTGCTCTTAGAATCACAGCATCCACTTGTTCTCTGCCTCCAGGAACAAAATTGCATCCTCATGACTGCTTTGAGCTCTTGCATTTCTTCCCGGTTCACTTTGACCTTCCCCCAAGGACGGCTCATATGGATGATGTTCATAGTCAACCCACCTTCCTGACTACCCACCTTCAAGCTGTTACAATTTGCCTTTTCCTTTCTCACTTGACCTTTCCCCTATGTACCCTTTACATCCCTCCATCATTCAGTGTCACCAGGGCAGAGTTCCTCCAGCTTATTGGTCAGCTACCTCACCCCTTTCTGCTGCTCGGTGACTTTTATTGTGCACCATCCCCTTTGAGGTTCTCCCAGAACCTGTCCAAGAGGTACCCTCTTGGCTGACCTTCTCAATCAAGTTAATCTCCTCTGCCTTAACACAGGAGCACCCACATTTCTCTCAGACTGCACACACACCTATTCCCATTTGGACCTATCCCTCTGCACTGCCCAACTTGCCCATTGTCTCAAATGGCCCATTCCCTCTGGCACATACTCGAGTAACCATTGCTCGTGTGCTATCTTTTTGCTGACTCCTACCCTACCTACTTGCACACCCAAATGACAGCTTACTAAGGCCGACTGTAGGCTTTAATCCTCCCTGGTGACCTTCAGCAAACAACATTTTCCAGTTGTGTTGACCAGGTAGAATATCTTACAAACAAACGCTATCCTTACCGCTGCATAACTTGCCATTCCTCGAACTTCTTCTTTAGCACGCCGTGTCCCACAATGCCAGTCACACTTGGAGACGCGCGCTCTGCATTTTTAACCATCATCTCACCATGGCAAACTGCATTCATTATAAACAGTCACATCCACAGTGTCGTTGAATTCTTCAGGACAGCAAAAAAGCTAGCTGGATTTCATTCACTAGTTGTTTTAACAGTTCCGCTCCTTCTTCCATTGTGTGGGCCAACCTCCAACAGCTCTCTGGGACCAAGATCCATTCCCCAGTTTCCAGCCTAGAGTAGCAGATGATGTCATCGTTGACCCTATTGCTGTCTCCAACACCTCGGGCTTCCATTTTGTGGAGATTGCACTCACCTCCCACTAGCACACTGCCTCCCTCCATTGGAAAAAAGCAGAGGAGGCTTGGGCAATACCTTCTCTTCCCAGAATCATGAGTGCTACAATGCCGTCTTTACTATGAGGGAGCTATATCATGCTCTCACTTAATCCTGATCCTGTGCTGCAGGGCCAGATGATGTTCACATTCAGATGTTGCAGAACCTTTCTCTTGCGAGTAAGCACTTTCTGCGTCATATGTACAACCACATCCAGGTAGAGAGCACGTTTCCCAGATGCTGGCATGAAGCCACTGACATATCCATACCTACACCCAGTAAGGACAAACACCTTCCTTCTAGATACTGCCCCATTTCTCTCCCCAGCTGTGTTTGCAAAGTGATGGAACCTATCATTCCTGCCCAGCTGGTATGGTGGCTCAAGTCTCGCAATTTACTAACCACAGCACAGTGTGGATTTTGAGCATGCCATTCTGCAGTTGACCATCTTGTCACTTTGTCCACCCATGCCATGCATGTTTTTCTCCAGAAATCCCAGACTGTGGCCATGTTTTTCTATTTGGATAAAGCCTATGACACCTGCTGGAGGACTGGTATCCTCCATACTCTCTATACTTGGGGGCTTCCATGGTCGCGTGCCCCATTTCCTTCACGAATTTTTAAAAGACGAAGTTTTTGGGGTACATGTGGGTTCTGCCTTGTCGGACACCTTTATCCAGGAAGTGGTGTGCCTCAGGGATCTGTCCTGAGTGTCGTCCTCTTTGCTATCGCAACTAACCCTATAATGGCCTGTCTCCTGCTAGGCATGTCGCGCTCCCTCTCCATTGACAGTTGTGCCGTCTATTGCAGTTCTCCACGGACTTGTATCATTGAGTGGCACCTTCAGTGATGTCTCAATTGTTTTACTCATGGAGCATTGACAAGGGCTTTCATTTTTCTACTGACAAAACCATTTGTATGAATTTCTGGTAGAGCAGTTGGTTTATTCCACTATATTTACATCTTGGGTGTGTTGCTCTTCTGTTTGTTGAAACTGCGAAATTCCTGGGGCTCATGCTTGATAGGAAACATTCTTGGTCCTCCCACTTGTCTTACCTGGCAGTCCACTGTATGCGGTCCCTCAACGTCCTACGTATCCTCAGCGGTACTTCCTGGGGAGCAGATAAAATGACCCTCCTCCAATTGTACTGATCTCCTGTCTATTTGAAAGCAGACTATGGGTGTTTAGTTTATGCACATGCACATCTGTCGTTCTTATGCAATTTCAGTACTATCCACTACCATTGCATCCATTCAGCCACTGCACCTTTTTCGCTATCCCTGTTGAGAGTCTATGCAGAAGCTGCCAAATCATTGTTGTCCTACTGCTGTGACTTTCTCCTCAGCAGAGGTGCATTTTGTATGGGGCGCATCCCTCTTCTTTGTTACCTCCTGGAGTTAGCTTTCAGCTCTTGCTCACGCTACCTGCCACTTTCCCGATGGGTGTGAACTCTTCACCATCTTGGCTTTGTGTGATGGCCCATGTTCACCTTAGCCTTCATTCACTTCCAGGACACTACTCCAGCCTCGCTCTACCACCTTCAGTTTCACGACCTTTGCATGGAACTTCGCGATAATACCTTTGTGTACACTGATGGCTCTCAGACTGACCATGGTGTTGGTGTGCCTTCGTCATTGGCACCGATGTTTTTCAGTATCGACTTCCAGAACACTACTCAAGTATATATAGCAGAGCTTTTTGCCCTGTATCAGACTACACAGTACATCCGACAACACAGGCTTTTCAATTGCATCATCTGCTCTGACTCTCTCTCATTGCCCTTTAAAGCTTCTGTGTGCTGCACACCATCCACCCCTTAGGGCAATGGGTCCAGGAAAACTGTCACTTGCTCACTCTTGATGTAGTCACTGTGATGTTTATGTGGGTTCCTGGTCATGTCAGTCAGACAGGAAACAAGGCCGCTGATGCTGCTGCCAAAGCTGCAGTCCTTGTACCTCAGCCCACTAGTTCTTACATTCCCTCTGATGATCTCTTTGTTGCCATCTGTCAGTAGGTCACTTTGGCATCACCATTGGTCCTTCCTTCAGGGGAACAAGCTCCAGGTTATTAAGCCTCTCCCAGTGGCTTGGACGACCACCTCTCGGCCCTCTTGCTGTGAGATCATTTTAGCTGGGTTGCATATCAGACGCTGTCTTTTTAGTCATCGCCATTTGTTAAGTGGAGCTTCCCCACCACATTGTGCTCAACCCTTGATGGTCTGCCATTTCCTGACAGAATGCCCTTTTCTTAACCACTTCATCCCCCACTTACTTTCTCGTTTGTGTTTGCCGTCTGAGTTATCGACCTTTTTAGTGAATGACACACAGGCTGTTGACTGCATTTTACTTTTTATCTGTCGAAGCAATATGGCAAAGGACATTTAATTTTTAGTTCAGGATCTCCATTTCTTTATGACATATTTTATAGACCGTTCTCCACGTCCCTATTTTTAGCTGTCTTCTCTTCCGTTGATTGGGATTCACATGCAGTTGTTCTTAGCTCCTCTCTTAGTCTTCATGTTCTGCTGTTCTGACATCGAATCATATGACCGTAGTTGTTTTTGTGCCCTAAAACAAAATGAAACAAACTCATCCCCCTCTCTATCCATCTCCTCCGTGCCCCCTCTTTGCCCATCTCTTCCTTCCTGCTTCTCTGGCCATTTCATTCTACCCCCTTTCTGCCCATCCCATCCTTCTCTCACCCTCTCTGTCCATCTCCTCCTTCCCACTTTCTCTCTGTTTGTCACCCTCTCTATTTATCTCTTCCTTCCCCTCTGTGTCCTTCTCCTCCCCAACTCATCTGCAGATGGTGGTTCCCTCCCAAAAAAAGACCAGTTTTCCATTTTCTTCTTCTTCTTCTTCTTCTTCTTCTTCTTCTTCTCTCTCTCTCTCTCTCTCTCTCTCTCTCTCTCTCTCTCTCTCTCCCTCCCTCCTCCCCCCTCTCCCTCCCCCTCTTCCCCCCCTCCCCCCCCCCCCCCCCCCCACACACACACACACACACACACACACACATTCCGTACTATTCACAGCACCAGAGGTAAAAATAATTTCCATATAGATTTTGCTTCTCTATCTACGATTCTGAATTGAGAGATTTTCATTCTGTTACATAATTTTATGATAGGTGTCTCATAATCTGTAGATAGGAACTTGAAAGTCCCCAGATATTCAAAAAATACTTTCTTAGCCACTCCTACAATTTATCAAAAGTTTTTGATTGAAGAATGTAAACTCTAATGTTTGTGTTAAACTGATCTTTATTTGTCAGTATATAGACTGCTGACTGTGCTCTGAGTAAAATTAAATAAATGTTCTGTTTGGAGTGTTAGGTAAAAACAACAGTTAAGTGGTGTAAGGAGGAGCTTCCCCCCCTCCCTCAAGGCAGCTGCTTGTTCTCTAATATACATACAGAACGATTCAGCTGCCTCTACCAATGTTGTTTTATGCAACCTGCAATGTTATATCTCTCCTTTAAAAGCACACGTGATATTTTTGTATTCTATCACTAACTATGCACAAACTATTAGCTTTATATTCATCAGGCCTTCTGACTATGAAACTACTCTGCTAGTGAGGGTTAAGTTTGGATTGAGTTGTCAATATAATTAGGTTTAGCGTAATATGTACTAAAGTGATTTTTCTTTCACTACTGTTACTGGCACGGGCATAATAGCTCAATCATTTGGGACCAGAAAAGGTCGAATAATGGGAATAATTCGTGTAGCTGGGAATTTTTGTGTAGTGGTAGGAGATAGTACCATGAACAACATACTAGAAATCCTGACTAGTGAGGGATGAGTGTGGTGGTGGAGATGTGTTTGGAGGTTACTTTTGTAATTTTTTTTTTCCTTGATAAAGTTGAAGAACACGGCCTCCAGCGAAAATGTATCCCAATAGAAAATTGAACTACATTAAATTTTCTACAAAATGGCCCTATTCATTTTTTCTGTAAGACTAATAGTTTGTGCGCAGTGAATGAGACAATATAAAAATCTCACGTGGTTTTAAAGGCCATACATAATATTGCAGGTTGCATAAGACATCAGTAGAGGAAGCTGAATCACCCTGAATATATATACCAGGTGATTCAAAAAGAAAAAAAAAAAAACAGATTTCAGTTGTTTATTACAGACAAACTATTACTGGATAGAGGAGGACACAGCATTCTTGAAAGTTGGTTGCATGTGCAAAGAGAAGAGCACTGGTCGGCCATGCACATCTGATGAAAATGTTGAGTCTATCAGAGATATGTTCACATGGAGCCATCGGAAGTCCACAAGACGGGCCTGCCAAGAACTTCAACTTCCTCAAACAACAGTTGCTGTCACATGTGTGAAAAGCATAAATGTTCATGAAGTTTGGATATCTATGGAACTAGATAAGAGTATTTGTGCCTTTGTACTTGGTGTCGTATATGCAGCAGGCCTGAAGATGATGTGATCAGAATGTTGAAACTGGTTGCCTAGTAAAACAATATCAGTATAACAGCTGTTAGTATAGTATTATTTCATTTCCTCAAACAGTGGTGTGATGTGTTCCGAAACAATGCTTGATATGAAGCTTTTCAAGTTGCAGTTACTGCAGCAGTTGCGTCCCGACAACCAAAACAGAAGGTACGAATTTTGCATTTCAGTTCTCCAGGATGTGACAGAGGACCCTTTTCCTGAATGACTCATATTTTTGGACAGATTGATGTTCCATCTGTTGGGTAAAGTAAACTGCCACAATGGAAGAATTTGGAGTCACAAAGTCCTGGCATCGTCATTGAACATGAGAGACTCACCAAAGCTGAATGTATTTCTCTTTTGCGCCATTTCTGCTCACAGAGTTTATGGCCCTCTCTTTTCTGCGGAGAAAACAGTGACAGGAATATCATACTTGGGCATTCTTCAAAATTGGTTGTTTTCTTGATTTCATGAAGAGTCTGGTGATTTAGTTTGAATGCATGGAGGCACCCCATCTCATTTTCACCTTAGGTACATCATTATCTAAACAACACCATCCCATAACATTGGATTGGAAAAGGTGGACAACAGAGATCTTGTTTATTGATTTTGACCTCCCCACACTTTGTGATTTATTTACTTACTTATTTATTTCTGTGGAGGTACATAAAACACAGTGTCTTTGCAACACCTGTGGCAGCTACTCTTCCATAGCTGAGAAATCGAATTGTTGAAACTTTTGATTCAGTACACAGAGACTTGTTGATTCGTGCATCAAATAAAATGGACTACCATTTCAATGTTTCTCGAGCAACAAATGGTGCTCATGCTGAGTGTATAGTATAGTGTCTGTGCAGACATAAAACAGTGGACCTTCCTATGTCCAGTGAGATGAACAATGTGTTTCTATCTTTCACAGTTTGTGGTAAACAACTGAAATCTGTTCTTTCTGTTTGAATCACCCTGTGTATTGTAAAATAAAACTGTATAAAATCCAGGATGGAATAACAACGTTGTGAAATGGGTAGATTGCTACTCATGACATGGAGGAGGCATTGAGCCATGGATAGGTACTCGCCAGCCAGTCCTACAAATTGTTTCTGCATCTCATGGAATCCTCCAAAATGGCCTGACATCAAATTACTCATTTACAGCTGCAAACTGTCCTTCCATAATCACCTCTATAAGTTTAAATTCTGTTAGTCCATAGCCCTTACCAACATAGTCCTGCAAAACCATATAAATAGGCCCAAAATTTGCTGCATTACTTCTTCACCATCATCCTAGGTTGCAATAAAAAAAGTTCCCGCATCCCATCTCCCCGGTAGAAACCCTTGGCCTCCAGCATCCAGAGTGTTATGCACAATACCACCTCAAAAAACTGTCCAATCTCACCACCTCGTACTGCCACCTTGGACTATCACTATCCACCACCACCACCACCACCACCACCACCACTACAAGAGCCTCCAACAAACATTCGCTCACATCCACCAAATCATGCTTTCCAGACATACTACATCTACCACATCCTCAGAGACACCCTCCTGACACACTTAAGAACCCTGAGTGTAACAGACCCACAACTCAGTCATGAACTTGTTGTCCAAAAGCCTCCATCCCACAGAAGTATCAATCCTTTCAAAGGCCTTACTTCTGCTCCACTCCCAAATTCAGTCATACTGAACTTGCTGAAGTACTTTTCTCCTTCTTGTCTCGGTCCCTACAGCGGAGACATAGTTTCGCTACTAACCCTGCCAATCGAACTCAATATAAAAATGATACTGGATGCTGCCATACTCAGTTTTCTCCTCTACCCAACTATGGTCCACCCCCAGTGCCCACAAATCATCCCCTGTTAATTTTTCAGAATTTCCTAACCTTGAACCTTGCATCACCATCATTCTCTATATCGCTTAGAATGGAAACAACCTCAAATCTGCAGAAAGAACCACAGTCCACTACCTAAAAATTGATCCTGTCTATGTAATCTCCTGCAGAAAAAAGGCTTCACCAATCTGGTTATGAACCGCAGGGATTTCATGGCAAACGGACTTTGCTAGCTATCAGATACATCCACATACAAGCCCTGCCACAGTCAACCCATTCCAGAAATCAATAAAACTCTCCAATCTTTCCCCAAATCCTTTGGTTCATCTCAGAACCTCTCCCCTGAGTCTATCTCACTCCATAACTGCACCACTACCTCTACTCCTATCTTCTAAGTATGTCCTGATGTACATAAACTTAACCATCCAGGATGCCCCATTGTGGCTGGTTGCAGTACTTCTACATAAAGAATATTTGTCCATGTGCAACAACACCTTCAAACTGTTAACCTTCTTTCCTAGATAAAACATACTAACCATTGCCTCTACTGACTCTCCTCTGTCCTTTAGCACCTGGCACCCTGCTTGGCTCTGTCGTTGCCAGTACCTCTACACTAACATTGTCAGTGTCTTTGGCTTGCTGCTATTGAACACTATCTTTCCCAATGCCAGGCTAGTTCCAAACCTTCAGCTTCCTTCCTGGTCACCATGACCAACTATATTGTCATCCACAATTACTTCTCCTTTGGCTGTGTCTTGTACAAACAAGTCCATGGACAGCAATGACCACCCACACGCCACCATCCTATGCTAACCTGGGCTGTCTAGAGAAATACTTCCTAACCACACAGAATTCCAGATCTCACACATTCATTGATGACATCTTCAGGATCTAAATTGAGGAAGAAGACACCCTGTCCATAGTTCTCTGGAATCACAATATCTTGTCCCCCATTTGCTTCAGCTGGCCATCCTCAGCTCAACAAGCCACCTTCCTCAATGTTGCCCTCCATCCCAAAGATGGCTACATCAGTATTTCTGTTCTTCTCAAACCAACCAACCACCAGCAGTACCATTATTTTGACAGATGCCACTCATTTTACACCAAGACGTCCCATCCATACAGCCTTGCCACCCATGGTGATTGCATCTGTAGTCCCTCTTCAAATATGCTAAAGATCTCACTGCAGCCTTCACAGACTGAAATTACCTTACCAATCTTGATCAGAAACAGGTGTTCTGTGCCTTGTCCACCAGTAACCTACCCTCCCCCACATACCCACTGTCTGGCCAGAAAACAGTACGGCCACGTGACTTGGTATAACCTAGAACTGGAGCAACTGCACCACATTCTCCACCAGTGTTTCAACTACCTTTTTTCATGCCTTGAAATGAGAAATATCTTCCCCAGTACTCTACCCATCCCTACTATAGTCGTATTCCACTATTCACCCTACATACATAATACTCTTGTCTGTACCTACTCCACCCCTGCCCCTGACTCCTTGCATTGTATCACTGCAATAGACCTAGATCCAAGACCTGTCCCATCCATCTTCCCACTACCACCTACTCCAGTCCTGTTACAGGAATGTCTTACTCCATCAAAAGCAGGGCCACCTTTAGAAGCTGCCATGTGGTTTACCAACTTAGCTACAACCACAACCCTGTATTCTACAGCACGATGCCTATTAAGCTTTCTGTCTGCTTGAATGGGCGGTGCCAAACTGTGGCCAGGAGAAAAACTGGACCACCCAGTTACTACCGTATTTACTCGAATCCAAGCCGCACTTTTTTTCTGGTTTTTGTAATCCAAAAGCCCGCCTGCGGCTTAGAATCGAGTGCAAAGTAAGCGGAAGTTCTGAAAAATGTTGGTAGGTGCCGCCACAACCAACTTCTGCCATCGAATTATGTAGCACTACACAGGCATGCTTTGCAGGCACAAAGATAAATACTGGCGACAAAACCTCTGCGTCAGTAAAAAAAAAAAAAAAAAAAAAAAAAGTGTGGAAGACAAGCTTTGTTTCTTCGCCTCGAGTTTCGGCCACTGCATTTTCATACATTATCCAACGAAGTAAATACAAATTCTGTATTGTTCATCTTCGAATGTAGCAGCATTTCAACGTACTACGAAAATCCGACTGGCAAGACTGTTTGGGATGTTTGTCAATATGGCCAACTCTATGTTCTGAATTTTTTCCTACCTGTGACAAGAGATCGTTGCTAATAAGAACTTTTATGAATTGTGAATCACATGCAGTGTTCTCTTCACCATAAGAATAATACGAATATAAACATTTTGCCATGTATTCTTTCATGTTTGCTGCTATCTCATTTAAATCCCATCTACCTAATAAACTGCGAAACTAGAGTGAGACAACAGCAAACGCGGAATAATATACGTATCATGTCATGTTTATATTCGTATTATTCTTATGCCTAATAGTGATACAGTCAGAAATGAAGCACGGCAATTGACAAGATTTTTAAATCTAAGATGACTAATTTCTGTGCAGAATGTAAATGTACTACAGAGGCGTCTGCAAAGATTTTATATCATACGCAGTCTATTATTTGGTTCTTGTTGATCATTATCAAAGAAAGCAGCAGTGTAAGTAACAACAAATAGCAGTTTCTTGCCATTGTTTTGCTAATGAGACAATTCCTCTCTTTTTTTTATTGTAAGCGGCGGTAGCGCACACAAAAGCAAGTCATGCCGCAAGCGGGGACAGGCCGTAAACGCTCATTATCAGAATGCGACAAACAATGCATGACACAGTACAGTAATGCATTTTCAGCTTAGAGTGACATAAACACCTATAACAAAGAGAATGGAACTTATCAGATCAAAGAAAACTAAGCAATCAATTTAAACCAGACGAAGCACGTGAAAAAGGAATGGTACCCGTATAAATACGGACGGAGCACCTGACACATAGCAATGGCTACATGGTAAAGCTTAACTGCTAAGCTTGAGGCTTGAACCAAACTACTGTAGCTGTATCGTCATTCATTCGACCTAAATTGTGTCTCATATTACAGTGGACCAACTTTGTCTCGATTTGGAGGTGCGGCCTAAAACTTTTCTCTCCCCTTGAATTTTGAGTCTCAAATGTCAGATGCAGCTTAGATTCGGGAAAAAATTTTTTTTCCTTGATTTCGAGTCTCATTTTTCAGGTGCGGCTTAGATTCGAGTGCGGCTTAGATTTGAGTAAATACGCTAAGCATGCATCCCAAAATGATAAGCGTCACATTCCCATAACCTCCCTGTCTCCTTGACTTGCTTCCACTTCAGTATGATACGGGCCTTCTACCCCACCAACACAGCTGCAGTCATTTCCTCTTCTCTACACCCCCCCCCTCCCCCCTCCCTCTCCTGCCCCACCTCAAGCACAACCTCCCTGTTGTGCATTTAACAGCCCTATCCTGTCCTCGTGTCCCTGCACTCTCCAACAGTTAGCACTAGTATCTTTTCCCATCCATTCCTGACACCACTATGCTTCCCCTCCCACCACATGGCTGTTCCATGCCCCCACTACCCCACTCTAGATTGCTGCTCACCGCATACACAGTTTCGGTCGGGTGGTAGTACCTGGAGACGGTAGTGGCTATGTGTGTGCAAATTGTGTGTGTGTTCTGTGGCAATAGTCATTTGTGGATTAACGCTGGTAACAACTGTGAAAGGTGGTAAATGTGTGAGAGAGAAGAGGTGACCACACTATTAATACAAATACAGTACAGTATTACATGGAGGGATGGGAGAGGGGAGAGGAGAAGAGGTGAGAGATAATGGTGAGAGAAAAGAGTGTGGCAAGGAAGCAGAAGGGGAATTATTGATGTTAGAGACTAGTGACTAGTGGCACTGGAATGGAGGATGCACTAAGGCAACAGTTTCCACCTGTATGATTCAGAGTAGATCCTGGGAAAGGATCGTGGTATTGAAAGGTAGTGTCCATTCCAACTCCCAATCTCACACCCCAATTGTCATTCCCAGTTGTGAAAGCTGTTCCGTGTAATTGTGTGCCAACACCTGCTGTCGTTGGGGAGACATAGATTTCCAATTGAGTCAGCATTATGGCTGTGTGTGAAAGCGGCTGTATTATCTACCAGCTGTGCTTAAACTATTGTGTAGCATTCTACATAGTTATGACAACCAACCACAGTTTACCTGTATGTAAGGTCACCATGAAACTAACCAGAAACTCAGTCACCCTCTTGCTGAACATGTTCACATTACAACACTGATGGCTAAAATAGCTTCCTCAATACTCGTGTTTTTTGTAGCAGCATCCCTTCCCCTCCCACTCCTATCCCTATTCTCAGACACCAGTCGTCCCTCCAATTATGCAGCCTCCATACTGCAGCTGAAAGATAAATAAAAGCTGATCTTTATGTTTGTCCATGCACTGCCTCCACACTCCTGTAAGCTGTAATTTAAACAGTTTTGTTCCACACAAATCAAAAAAAGTTTCGCATCACCTCAGTCCCGAGGATTCTGGAACCTGTACAGAAAATTGGAATAGATATCAACATAAACAATATTTCCGCCTGTTTTTATTGCTCATGAAAACCACACATTGCATGTTGTACCACCATAGAGTGAGACCTTCAGAGGTGGTGGTCCAGATTGTTGTACACACCGATACCTCTAACACCCAGTGATGCATGCCTGTATTCGTTGTGGCATACTATTCACGAGCTCATCAAGGTGGTGGTCCAGACTGCTGTACACACCGGTACCTCTAAGACCCAGTGATGCATGCCTGTATTCGTTGTGGAATACTATTCACAAGCTCATCAAGGCACTGTTGGTCCAGATTGTCCCACTCCTCAACGGCGATTCGGCTTAGATCCCTCAGAGTGGTTGATGGGTCACGTCATCCATAAACAGCCCTTTTCAATCCATCCCAGGCATGTTCAACAGGATTTATGCCTGGAGAACATGCTGGCTACTCTAGCTGAGCGATGTCCTTACCTTGAAGGAAGTCATTCACAAGATGTGCACGATGGGCGCGCGAGTTGTTTTCCGTCAAGATGACTGCCTCGCCAATATGCTGCCGATATGGTTGCACTATCAGTCGGATGATGGCATTCACGCATCGTACAGCCGTTACGGCACCTTCCATGACCACCAGCAGCGTACGTCAGCCCCACATAATGCCACCTCAAAAAGGCAACCCCCCCCCAGGGGGTCCACAACTCTTTTGTGGATACGTGCGTGGCAAGCACGGGCCCCGAGCCATTGCAGCCTTCTTTCTCTCCAGGGCTGCATTTCCTTTCCCTTCCACTCCTTTCTCCTCCTTGCTCCTTTCCCCTTGCTCTCTCCTCTCCCTCTCTTGGTGTCCTTGCTTATGTTGGCCCCGCTATCCTCCTGGTTCTGTTGGTTTTCCAATTCAGTTTTGTTGCATAATCATCTCCTCCTTTTGGCATTCCTTGGTCCCCCTCTGGGGTTTGACCTCCATTACAAAATTTCTCCTCCATAGTGTGAGCCATTTGGGTGAAGAGCACCTTACCTAGTGTCTCCGACATGCGCCCTCCTAGTACATTCCACCTTTTCTTTCACGTCGTTGTCTGATGCTAGGGTGCATAGCCAGCACGGTAGCCAGCCCGTGTGGTGGGGTCGCTATGTACCCTTTTGGTTGAGCCCCCTGAACACACAGGGATCACACTTCTGATACCTGAGCTGTGACCTCCTCATGCATGCCTTGGAGTGGTTGCTCGTCATCCTGGAGCATCGGAACTCGCGGCAATGGCCGCCGTGCCAGACGGCCCTTGCTGTGGCTGGGTGGCGCCCGTGAGGAGAGCCCCTGATCGGAGTAGGTGGTATCAGGGCGGATGCTATGCAGATGAAACACATACGGGTCCAAAACTCTGGCCGTCTCTCTGCGTGGAACTGATTCCTCAAGTGCTGCTTCTTGTGCTCCTTCGGCCTTCCCTTCCATGGCTACCCCCTGGGAAGAGGGTCAGGCCCGTCGTCTAGGGGCAAAACCTTTCCCCCGTTATCTAGTTTGCACCAGGATTGATGGAGATACTTTCACCAGTGTCAAACCTTTATTCTTTGTGGAACACATTGAAGACAAGTTTGGCGAAGTGGACTCCCTGAGCAAGATGTGGTCGGGTTCGTTGCTGATAAAAACTACTTCAGCTGCCCAATCTGCGGCCCTTCGTGCCTGTACCCATCTTGGCACAATTCCTGTGTCCATTACCCCCCACCAGTCTCTAAATACGGTACAAGGTGTGATTTTTCACAGGGACCTCATCCTTCAAACTGATGAGGAACTTCGGGACAATCTCGGACGGCAGGGTGTTCACTTTGTTCGGCGTGTTCAGAAGGGTCCTAAAGATAATCGTATTGATACTGGTGCCTTTATCCAGGCCTTTGAAGGGGATACCCTCCCTGAGAAAGTTAAGATTATGGTCTATCGCTGTGATGTGAAGCCGTACATCCCACCTCCTATGAGGTGTTTTAAGTGCTTGCGTTTTGGCCACATGTCTTCTCGCTGTTCCCAGGCCCCTCTCTGTGGTGACTGTGGACGTCCACTCCATGAGGGGAGTCCCTGTGTTCCCCCTCCTGTATGTGTAAATTGTCATGGTAGTCATTCGCCACGTTCACCAGTTTGCCCAGTATATAAGAAAGAAAAAAAGATACAGGAGTATAAGTCCCTCGATCGTTTAACCTACACAGAGGCCCGTAAGAAATATGCACGACTGCACCCTGTGTCCATGACATCTAGTTACGCCTTGGTTACATCTTCACCCCTTCCTCCCCCTTCCTTACCCCCATCCCGGACCCCTCTCCTCCCCCCCTCCCCTGCGGCTCCCACACCTTCTCCTATGGGCGCTGCTCCCCCTCCCCAGCCGGAGAAGTGTCCCACTCCTTCGGCGTCTGCCGGTCAAGGGCGCCTCTCCCGGGATGCCCTTTCCCGGCACCTTCCAGCTCAAAGGTCTGCTGCCGCGCGACGACCGTGAGAGCCGCGGTCTGTCGGCCCCCAGGTCGCCCGGTCTCTTTCTGTTCCTGATCTTGCTGCAGCTGGCTCCTTTATGCCACACAGCCCTCCTCGATCTCAGCCTGAAAAGAAGAAGAAACATAAGTCCCAGGACAAAGAGCCTCTGGTGTCACCGGAGGTCCCTTCCCCGACTTCACAACCGGATTCTGACCTGTCGTTCATGGATGTCGCCCCCTCCTTGTCGGTGACGGGTGGGGACCCGGCGGTGTGACTGGATTTAGCGTGTTCAGCCCTCATTTAAACCATCGTTCTGTGGTTCTCCAATGGAATTGTAATGGATACTTTTGTCACCTTCCGGAATTGAAATCACTTCTTTCATCCTACTCTGCAGCTTGTGTGGTTCTCCAGGAATCTCATTTTACTGGTGCTCACTCACCGACCCTCCGTGGGTTCCGTGTTTTCTGTTGAAATCGGGTCGGACCCTTGCGGGCTTCTGGTGGCATTTGTACGTTGGTCCGTACAGACATTGCTAGCACATGGATTCCTCTCCAAATTACATTGGAATTGGTTGCTGTTAGGGTCCACTTAGACTCTGCAGTCACAGTTTGCAATCTTTATCTCCCTCCTGACAGAACTCTTACACCTGCTGCCTTAACCGCCCTTCTTCAGCAACTTCCTCCTCCCTTCCTCCTCCTTGGGGATTTTAATGCTCATCATCCTTTGTGGGGCAGTGCCTTTCCATCTAGACGAGGTCTTCTTATAGACCAATTTATTGCAGACCACGACCTGTGCCTTCTTAATGATGGCTCCCCTACTAATTTCAGTGCCGGTCATGGTACCTTTTCTGCCATTGATCTTTCTCTTTCTTCTCCCTCTCTCCTCCCTTCATTACACTGGTCGCCACACGATGACCTTTGTGATAGTGACCATTTCCCGTTGATTATCACGCTCCCTTCCCGCTCCCCGATTGACAGGTTACCTCGTTGGTCTTTCCACCGCACCGATTGGCATCTATACACTGCACAGGTCGAGTTTTCTCCCTCTTTGTCGGGTTGTATTGATGACGTCCTACGTGACGTGTCTGACGCGATCATTCGCGCTGCTAGCCTTGCTGTCCTGCGCTCATCTGGACCATTTCGTCGCCGGCAAGTCCCGTGGTGGAGTATGGCCATTGCCATTGCCATCCGTGATCGCCGTCGAGCTTTGCAACACTTTAAGAGGCACCCATCTGTAGCCAGCCTTACTACCTTTAAACGCCTCCGTGCTAAAGCCCATTATTTAATCAAACAGGGTAAGCGGATATGTTGGGAATGATTCATTTCTTCCCTTGGTTCTACTGTCCCTCTGTCACGGGTATGGGCTACACTTCGTTCTCTCCAAGGTTGCCATCGGCAGTCCACCCTCCCAGGCCTTCACCTCCCAGATGGCATTTGTACGGACCCATTAGTTCTTGCAGAACATCTTGCAACCCATTTTGCAGTGGCGTCAGCGTCAGCCTCTTATCCAGCTGCTTTCCTTCATCAAAAACAGCTGGCTGAAGCTTCCACCTTATGTTTCACCCCTTGTGAGTCAGAATCTTACAACGAACCTTTTACTGAATGGGAATTTCTTTCTGCTCTATCTTCTTCTCATGATACGGCCTCTGGCCCAGATTCCATTTATAACCAACTGCTTCAACATCTCAGTGCTCCACAACAGCAACATCATCTTCGGGTGTTTAACCGTATCTGGCTCCGGGGTGACTTCCCTTCTCAGTGGTGGGATAGCATTGTGGTTCCCATCCTTAAGTCTGGTAAGAACCCCCCATCTGTTGACAGCTATCGGCCAATTAGTTTGACCAATGTTGTTTGTAAGTTACTTGAATGGATGGTAGTCCGTCGGCTCAATTGGGTCCTCGAATCTCGGGATCTATTGTCGCCTTACCAGTGTGGCTTTCGAGAGGGACGGTCTTCAATCGATCATTTACTTCGCTTGGAATCCGCAGTTCGGCAGGCTTTTTCCCAGCACCGCCATTTGGTTGCAGTGTTTTTTGACCTCCGCAAGGCCTATGACACGGCCTGGCGCCATCACATCTTACTTACCCTTCATCAGTGGGGTCTTCGGGGCCCACTCTCGATTTTTATCCACCAGTTCCTGATCCATCGGTCATTCAGAGTTCGAGTTGGTACTGCTTTTAGTTCTCCACGGACCCAGGAGACGGGCATCCCACAGGGTTCTGTCTTGAGTGTCCTTCTTTTCCTCATTGCTATCGATGGACTTGTAGCCTCTGTCGGTCCCTTGGTCGCCCCTGCCCTGTATGTGGATGATTTATGCATTTGGGTTAGTTCCTCCTCGATGGCATCTGCAGAGCGGCAGCTCCAGGTAGCTATACGGCGTGCCTCTGCATGGACCCTCTCACACGGGTTTCAATTCTCTCCTTTAAAATCGCGAGTGGTCCACTTCTGTTGCCGTACTACGATCCACCCTGATCCAGAGCTCTATCTCGCTGCACAATGATTGCTTGTGGTCACACAGTTTCGTTTCCTGGGTCTTCTTTTCGACAACAAGCTCACTTGGCTGCCCCATATCAGACTCCTGAAGGTAGGATGTTTCCGTAAACTCAATGTCCTTCGCTTCCTTGCCCAGTCCTCTTGGGGTGCGGACCGTTCCCTCCTCCCCCGTCTTTATCGTGCTCTAGTTCTGTCTCGCTTGGACTATGGTTGTCAAGTTTATGGTTCAGCTGCTCCTTCCACACTGCACGCACTGGATCCAGTCCACCATCTGTTTGGCCACCGATGCCTTCCCTACTAGCCCTGTTGATAGTCTCCTGGTTGAAGCTGGGATCCCCCCCCCCCTTTCTGTTCGGCGGTCCCAGCTTATGGTGTCTTATGCACTCACTATCCGTTCCTCTCCCACTCATCCTTCCTATTCTATCCTGTTCCCAGACCGTGGACGTCGCCCACCCGACTCCCGCCCTCGGGCGGGTTTACCGGTTGGGCTGCGCCTTGCGTCTCTTTGCCGTGATTTTCAGCTTCCTTCTTTGTCCTGTCTTCCTCGCTCCCTCCCCTCCACCCCTCCTTGGTTAGTTTCTCGGCCTCGACTTCGGATGGATCTCCGCCGTGGTCCGAAAGATTCCATCCCCCCGGTGGTGTTCCGTTCCTTTTTCCGCCAAATTTTATGGGAGTTTCGGGATGCTGTTGTTTTTTACACTGATGGCTCTAAATCTGCTGATCGTGTTGGGTATGCCTTCACGTCCTCTGTTGGAACGGAAAGTCATCTGCTGCCACCTACATGTGGGGTGTTTACTGCGGAATTGATGTCAATTTCCCAGGCCCTTACCTTTATTAAACAGTCTCAACACAACCGCGTTTTGTTATGCACGGACTCGATGAGTGGCCTTCTTGCTATTGACCGGTGTTTTTCGCGCCATCCCTTGGTCTCTGCCATCCATGACCATCTCGCTGATATTCACTGTGCTGCTTGTTCTATTGACTTCCTTTGGGTCCCTGGCCATGTGGGTATCCCGGGTAATGAGCTCGCTGATCGTTTGGCTGGGGGAGCAGTTACTTACCCCCCATTTTCTGTAGCCCCTCCTGCAGCGGATTTATGGCTTCACATCAAATCCCACTTCGCACAGTCATGGTCCAATTCTTTGGAGGCTACTCCCCTGTCTAATAAACTTCGTGCAATTAAGGTGACACCAGGCCCGTGGTATTCTTCCTTTCGCATCTCCCGAAAGGACTCGACCACACTGTGTCGTCTCCGCATTGGCCATACTCGGCTGATCCATGGTTTTCTTTTGCGTGATGAGCCACCCCCACTATGTGGTTGTGGAGCCTTCCAGTCAGTAGCCCACATTTTGGTTGAATGCCCCCTTCTTTTGGCTCTGCGTGCTAAGTACAGGCTCCCCCACACTGTACCTTTGATGTTAGCTGACGATTCCCGGATGGTCTCTCTGGTTCTCGGTTTCCTCCGGGAAAGTGGTTTTTATTCTCAGTTTTAAGGTTTTTAATCTCTCTCTGGTGTTGGGGCAGGGCGGTGAGTGTTTGGGTGTCTCCCACTGTAAGCAGTGTTCGGAGATTCCTGATTCACCTCCCTGACCGAATTCCTCTTTTCTTCCCCTTTTACTCTGTTTTTACCCTTTTTTTTTTTTAAGGCTTGGTTAGTCTTTCTATTCCCATACATACTTTCTACATTATAGCAGTTGTACCTTTTAAGTCACAGGTGGTCTTGCCTATGCTGCTTCAGCATAGTGTTGGGTTCGTTCTCTTACCGACTTCCCTCATTTTGTTTTTTACCAATGACAACATGACTGCCTTTTTACGTTTTCCCTTTTTCCGTTTTATTGTTCTGACTTTACTGAGTTGTCCCATTAGTGGAATGGCGCATATTTGAAACAAGGGACTGATGACCTTGCTGTTTGGTCCCTTAAACCTCAACCAACCAACCAATCAAAAAGGCAAGGAACCTCCATTGCTGGGCAGTGAGTCTAAGGTGTTCAGCCTGACCGGGCTGCCTCCAAACGTGCCTCCGACGATTGTCTGGTTGAAGGCGTATGTGACACTCATCAGTGAAGAGAAAGTGATGCCAATCCTGAGAGATCCATTTGCCATGTCATTGGGCCCATCTGTACTATGCTGTATGGTGTCGTGGTTGCAAACATGGACCTCACCATGGATGTCGGGTGTGAAGCCGCGCATCATGCAGTCTATTGCACACAGTTTAAGTTGTAATGCGATGTCCTGTGACTGCATGAAAAGCATTACTCAACATGGTGGCGCCACTGCCAGGGTTCCTCCAAGCCATAATCCATTGGTAGCGTTCATCCACTGCAGTAGTAGCCCTTGGGTGGCCTGAGTGAGGTATGTCATCGACAGTTCTTGTCTCTCTGTATCTCTTCCATGTCTTAACAACATCGCGTTGGTTCACACTGAGACATCTGGACACTTCCCTTGTTGAGAGCCCTTCCTGGCACAAAGTAATGACGAGGATGTGATCGAACCGCCGTGCCGGCCGCTGTAACCGAGTGGTTCTAGGCGCTTCAGTTCGGAACCGCGCCGCTGCTATGGCCGCAGGTTTGAATCCTGCCTCGGGCATGGATGTGTGATGTCCTTAGGTTAGTTAGGTTTAAGTCTAGGGGACTGATGACCTCAGATATTAAGTCCCATAGTGCTTACAGCCATTTGAACCATTCGACCTGCGGTATTGAACATCTAGGCATGGTTGAACTATGGACAACATGAGCTGTGTACCTCCGTCCTGGTGGAATGACTGGAACTGATTGGCTGTCGGACTCCCTCCATCTACTAGGTGCTGCCCATGCATGGTTGTTTACATGTTTGGGCAGGTTTAGTGACATATCTGAACAGTCAAGGGGACTGTGTCTGTGATACAATATCCGCAGTCAACGTCTATCTTCAGGAGTTCTGGGAACCATGGTGATGCAAAACCACTTTTGATGTGAGTATAATAGCATTTTGAGCAAATACGCAGGGAGAAAGAACTTTCCGTACCATACTTACCAAAGACTTCATCTTCATGATCTGACAAGTGAGTTGCTGTTTAACTGATTTATATTTTTATTGGCATAATCACAAAATATCTAATCACTGGAAAACTTATTAGATTGATCAACAACATTTCAAACCATCCAGTTGATGAAAATGACGTACATCTTCTTTCTTCGGTTAAATAAATAACTTTAAGAAATGAAAGAATTACACAGGGGTGGAAATTTCTTAGGTTGTCTTCAGGGGATTATCAACTTGTGGATTTTTTATAGTCAAAGACAATGTAATTCTTGAGAGCCATTCTGTTAAGTGATTCTGTGGGAAAAGCTCTAACAATATATTATATCAGTACTTTAACATGTTACATTGTTCTTGGCGGGTTACATATAAGACTTTAGAGAGAGAAGTTACAACTTATTAAAAGAGGAAATACATCACATTATTTGGTTTGGAACTTTTCTCTATTTTCTTGGTCACTGATAAACAAAATCCATATTTTCCCTCCAGACTGAATCAGAGTCCAAAAGGAGAAACTAGCCAGCCACTCATATCTGTAACATCCAGAAGAGTTGTAGAATCTATGTATGTTCTTACTATACCAATCCAAGTGAGGTGATGAATTGAAGCCAGCACAGTCAGTACAAAAGTGTGGCCAAAGGTCATCTTATATTTTGTTCAACATGAGAAGACATGACACTGCAGAAAACATTGTTGTGGCATAAAATGGACAGTGGTCATTGAAAGCTGGAACTATTATTGTGTTTATGTCCAGTGACTACAGGACGTGTTCCTGTAGCTCACCTGAAGATGGCTGAATGGTTGTCAGTCAAAATATCCTGGCAAGAAGTCAATGTAACCTGGCTGCAGTCCCAAAATTTCATAGAATTAACATTCTTATTTATGCAGCATGTAGGCTTTTTCTTTGTTCTGGAGTAGAAAACTGTAACTAACTTTTTGCTTTCAGATATTTGGTCTCTCTATGGGAGAATACTCATAGGGAATATATAAAGTTCTCATGCAACAGTTGCAGTGTATCATTAAAACAAAGGAAACAATAAAATGAATATTAAGAAGACACAAAAGCATAAAAACCGTTACACTAACATGAATCTGCACTTGCATAGTTCAGAATATTTAGGATTGTAGAACTCTGCTGTCGTCACAGTTGATCATTCACATCACCAGCTCACTCACAATGTGGCTGGCAGCTAATTAACCTACTGGAATCTGACACTGTTTCAGTGTTGCTTTCCTGCATTTTTGGTGACCATTTGCAGCACTAAGCTCAAAGTGGGAATGGTGCTTCCTCTGCCTCAGATGGAACTGGCTTCAAGCCTTAGACACCTCTTGATTATACTGCATTACTGCTACAGATCCTTACATACCCATTCTTGGAAGACTGATCAACATTTTGAATGTGTTTGTAATAACCCCTTCATCCTGTCCCACCTCCCCAGCCCAGTAGCTTCTAAGCAAACACACTTATGTTGCTTTCACTGTTGAACACACCTTCTTTCTTTATTCACCAGTAATTCAGTCAGTCCTTTAACTATTCAAAAATTGATATAGTAAGTTGAAACAATGTCCTTTGAAGTGTTTGCTTTGTTCACGTGGTTTTTAACTGTAATGCTGGAATCTAGATAGTTTATATTACTGTCTTATTATTATTGTTGTAGGCAATTGCAAAATTGGTGGATACTGCCAGAGACAGAAATGAATCGAACCCAGCTCAAATACACCAGGTATGAATTATTCAAAATAGTACATATTCAGAGATGTATGGTTGATTATCTACAATGTCTTAATATATTTTCAGCTTCCTGAGTTGAAATTGCTGTGGCAGAAGTGTGAAGATGGTGATCCAGTCATCAGCATTACTGCGTGTCAGGGAATTATCACCCTGGTGGAATTTGGAGTGCTTTCAGTTGGACCAACATTGTCACATTTCATTTCTGCTTTGACATCTGCCTCGTAAGTTCTCGCTCTTGTTCAGATAATTTTAATGGTATGTACTAATGTGCGGATAGTATGTTTAAATATACAGTGAAACCCCTGTTTTACGTTTTCATGTGATCCTGACTTTAAAAAATGCAAAACTGAGGAAAATTCAGAATCGAGGAAAACCTTCCAAAATATGAGCAAAAACACATGTAATTGGCATACATAATTAAAAATCGCAATCCTCTCCAATACTTTGTATAAAATCTGTCTATGTGAAGGAAATTAAATGTGCAATACAGTGTTGATACATTAATTCGTGGTAATGAATTTCCTCAGGTCTTAAAAAAACACAGATGTGTAACAGCAAGTAAAAGCTCATAAAAAATTGAAATTGATTTCTGGGTACAAGGTAATCAAGCTGTTTTCCAACATGTTATGACCACAATTTATACATTCAAAACATGCATTTTTGAGAGATCGTCCTTTGGGCTTACCCAGAAAAATCAAAAATTGATGAACGTGTTGAATTAAACTAAAAACATCACAGCAGCTAAGTGGTTAAACCATAAGCATAAATGGATACATGTGCATGATGACATACTTTGTTTAAAGCTTTTCTTGTGAGCTGCACTTCACATTCTCACCACCATTAAAGTGTTATTTTAGGCTTGATGAGAGAAGAAGAGATGTGAAAAAATGAGTTTACTTCCCCTGTTGATGTTACAAGCCTATTAGAAGTGAGCTCAGTGAATTTCTGTACATTATGTAAAATGTAAATTTGAAAGAAAGTTTAGGTACTACAGCTTTGCTTCATGCCCTCTATCACTGCTGCTGATCTTTATGATCTACAGTGTGTGGTGTGTGCAGTGCAAAGTATATAAATGAGTAGTGTATGTAGTTGTTGCAACTGTGTCATGTCAGTTTTGAACACAAAAATCTTTAAAATGTGCTATCGCAATACCCTTGTTCTATTTCCATGTGACATCTTTGTCAAAGCACATTGTCTGCATGAAAAGTATATTTTCAGCATGGCTGTACTGGTTATTGGGTGACTTAAGAAATCGCCAGCCGATAAGAGTTCAGTAGCTGGAAATGGGCGATGTTTCCTTGATTATGACCAAGTATATTCTTCGAGACCCAGTGCTTGAATTTAAAAGGTTGACAATTGATATTGTTGCTGAATACAGTACATCAGAAATACATACAAAAAATGAGACTTGAGTTATAAATGGCACAAGAAAAGGTGATGGCTGGATCCATTCGTCACGCACTGGCTCGATCCAGAGCACTTCAAGTTGACTGTCTTGTTTTTCCATTACCACTGCAACCTAGCAGTAGTTGTATCGTGATTGTGGTGCAGTGAAGCTAAATGTTGCAAGTCGTGTTGGCAACACCGATCGTGGATTACATCAGCATTTCCTCCTCACATCTCCTCTCTTCACAGTGGCCTAAAATATTCCCTTAATTCCACCACCCGTGGTGTGAACCATCTGCCTTTTATGCCATTTATAACTCATTCAGCCACACAAATATAAATAGGAAGAAAACAGGACAAAGTCAACTGAGAGATTGAGTAAGCATCTAGAATTAAGGTAAACCTTACTAGGAAGAAATGTAAAATCAGGAAAAAACTTAAAATTGGAGAACACAAAATTGAAGTTCCAGTGTATTTGCAAAAGCATGTGGTTAGTATTAGTTATAAGCCCAGTGTTCGAAAAACAAGTGCTCTAGCAATTGGGCACATACTTTTCAAATACAGCTTAAATCAATGGTGAACTAGTACAGCTAAGGAGTAACATTGAAAGTTGTAGTTGAGGTTTTGGTTTGTTGGTCAGTGGTGTTCTGTGCCTTCCGTCCTTAATAATCTATCTAGAGTTAGCAGTTATCAAAGAAGATACTCCAGTTTAGATCTCCTTTAGTATTACCATCATCTACACAGTTTGCTAATGAAATCTCATACTCTGCACTGAAGCCTGTGTCTGATCCTAACCAAACTGAATGCATATCTTTTTTTATGCTGACAGTTCTTTGTTCACTGAGCTACCTAGTGTACACAGTTTGTCCCAATTTTTCTTTTTCACTGCCTTCTTCTCAACTATTTCTAATTTTGAGTGGGCCTTTTCTGTAAAACTCTGATGTGGTACTATGTTTATGTGTCATCATACATATTTTCTTATAAAAAGTGGGTGGAACTGATTTCTCATGTTTATTTCCATTCATTAGGTGTATATGTATATGAGAGAGCAGTTTATATTGCCATATCAAAATTTTGTATTTGTATGGCTTTCAGTTTATTAGTAGTGTTCCTAATGCAACTAGACACCATTATCAGGTTGTAAGTAAATGTGAGTAGCATTATGAACAATTTTATAAAACTTGCAATGGTCCAGGATAAGTATACTTATAACACCAAAGCAGCAGCAAATTATTCTTATCGCTTTATTATGTTTAGAGTAGACTCTCATGGCTGGTATCAGACTTAAGAAAATAGGAAAATTGCTGCTGTGATTATAGTTGTATGATGGATACATAGTTTCTTTAATTTTGAAGAGAAATGGCCTATCTGATTTTCATAATTTGTCTTTTTTAGGAATTACATTGGAATAATTAATGCTATTGGCAGTTTGCTGATACTGGACATGAAAACTCAGATTTCTGAAAAACGTCATTACCAGTGTCCATTTGCATTGCAAGTGCCTCAACATCCTTTATTGATTCTTTTGAGGCACAAAAATGATGTGTGGCCTGACATACTGAGTCAGATACAGTTCCTGTGTAAAAACAATGAAGAAATGTAAGTTTATGAACTAAAGACAAACAAAAATGTTATTTTAAATAGTTCTTCAGATATTCGTATTCTCTTTCAGAGTTTCAAAGAACAGTATTGAATTGCTTCGTCCACTGCTCTTATATGTATTGTGTGATCCAGCTCATCCACGAAATTTGCCTTCTGTTTGTCACCGGGAAGTGTGGGAGCTACTTGTATTAAACTTTCATCACAAAGAGGTGAAATCATTTTTGATGGAAACTTTATTGTGGTTACAGGTTAGTTTCCTGGAATTTCACAGGTAAAACATGAACTGCTTTTCTGTATAAATTAAATGTTTTACTATTCTTTCAAATACATACATGAGCACTTGAATTATAGACATTTAGCTAAAAATGCTTTGCATCCCCTTTTGCTCTATTGAAGAAAGTGGCATATGAACTCGAGAAGATGTTGAAAGAATTGTGAAGTTATTCTGATCCATGACCTTTCAGCCATTGTCCATAACTTATGGAGATTGGTTGGAGCTGGATCCAAGACACTCACTCCTACCTCAGTGTTTTTCCAGGTGTACATGATAGTACTAAGGAAGCTGTGGTCACACAAGCGCCCTAATGTCTGTGGAATGTTCTTCAGATCATTCTGACACAAGTGACTGACTGACGGGGTGGACTGTGGCTTGCTGAAGGTAGAGGCTGCTGGTTGCTGTAAGCAGACAGCTACACATGATTGGACACTAAATTCCTGTGTTGTTTGTCACTGAGAAATAATGACAGACATATTAGGGGCCAAATTTCATCCTGTGTAAATATATATTGAAAAAGAATAACTCTACCACAAGCCTGAAGGGTGCCCTCTTGGCAAGTGGGATGCATCTAGGTATTCATACACTTCTATGAATATGTGGCCAAGAATAACATACCTTATCCAACCATTGACCTTTTTCCATGCTTCAGGCATCCACTGGCAATATTCTTGTGTCCATCCTAATCTGTGTGCCCAATGACATGGGATGAGCTGAGGTACTTATCTGGGGCCATGGCTTCTTTATCCTAAGGTGAGAGGATGATGCGGAGTGTGTGGCTGTTTCATAATTTTCATTGTCTGGCATAGAACTGGAAAATGATTTGCTTCAGTGTAGCATGTCTGTCTACTGTTACAATCCATTACAGTCAACAGTGCTCCCTTGAACATTACATTATTGCTCATGGCAGTTGCCTCTGGGGTCATAGTTCTCCCTGATTCGAGGCAGTTACTGTACATTCTCTCATGATGTCACTGAAAAAGCCCAGTGCCTGACATTGTGTGTCTTGCCCATACTGTGCTAAAGTATTTCAACAACAGCCTGTAACAGGTGTGATGACATCCCAGTCATGTGGTACAGTAAATTACACTCCTGGAAATGGAAAAAAGAACACATTGACACCGGGGTGTCAGACCCACCATACTTGCTCCGGACACTGCGAGAGGGCTGTACAAGCAATGATCACACGCACGGCACAGCGGACACACCAGGAACCGCGGTGTTGGCCGTCGAATGGCTCTAGCTGCGCAGCATTTGTGCACCGCCGCCGTCAGTGTCAGCCAGTTTGCCGTGGCATATGGAGCTCCATCGCAGTCTTTAACACTGGTAGCATGCCGTGACAGCGTGGACGTGAACCGTATGTGCAGTTGACGGACTTTGAGCGAGGGCGTATTGTGGGCATGCGGGAGGCCGGGTGGACGTACCGCCGAATTGCTCAACACGTGGGGCGTGAGGTCTCCACAGTACATCGATGTTGTCGCCAGTGGTCGGCGGAAGGTGCACGTGCCCGTCGACCTGGGACCGGACCGCAGCGACGCACGGATGCACGCCAAGACCGTAGCATCCTACGCAGTGCCGTAGGGTACCGCACCGCCACTTCCCAGCAAATTAGGGACACTGTTGCTCCTGGGGTATTGGCGAGGACCATTCGCAACTGCCTCCATGAAGCTGGGCTATGGTCCTGCACACCGTTAGACCGTCTTCCGCTCACGCCCCAACATCGTGCAGCCCGCCTCCAGTGGTGTCGCGACAGGCGTGAATGGAGGGACAAATGGAGACGTGTCGTCTTCAGCGATGAGAGTCGCTTCTGCCTTGGTGCCAATGATGGTCGTATGCGTGTTTGGCGCCGTGCAGGTGAGCGCCACAATCAGGACTGCATACGACCGAGGCACACAGGGCCAACACCCGGCATCATGGTGTGGGGAGCGATCTCCTACACTGGCCGTACACCACTGGTGATCGTCGAGGGGACACTGAATAGTGCACGGTACATCCAAACCGTCATTGAACCCATCGTTCTACCATTCCTAGACCGGCAAGGGAACTTGCTGTTCCAACAGGACAATGCACGTCCGCATGTATCCCGTGCCACCCAACGTGCTCTAGAAGGTGTAAGTCAACTACCCTGGCCAGCAAGATCTCCGGATCTGTCCCCCATTGAGCATGTTTGGGACTGGATGAAGCATCGTCTCACGCGGTCTGCACGTCCAGCACGAACGCTGGTCCAACTGAGGCACCAGGTGGAAATGGCATGGCAAGCCGTTCCACAGGACTACATCCAGCATCTCTACGATCGTCTCCATGGGAGAATAGCAGCCTGCATTGCTGCGAAAGGTGGATATACACTGTACTAGTGCCGACATTGTGCATGCTCTGTTGCCTGTGACTATGTGCCTGTGGTTCTGTCAGTGTGATCATGTGATGTATCTGACCCCAGGAATGTGTCAATAAAGTTTCCCCTTCCTGGGACAATGAATTCACGGTGTTCTTATTTCAATTTCCAGGAGTGTATTTACAGTGGGAACAGGGATACTCTCTCTCTCTCCAATACAGCATCTATCTCTGATTCACTTGCTCATAAGCATGTATTCACTGCCAACCAATATAATTTTACAGGTTGATCCATGGGTGTGGAACTACCATTCTAAAACAAAAACAGGTGGGTGAATGGAACGTTAAAGGAAAGTAATATAAGATGGGAAAGGGGCAGCAAACCTGAGAGGTTATCTTACCAATATGGCTACTGTTTTGGAAGCAGCAAAATTGGATGACACATAAGACACATATAGAATTACACACAGAAAACAGTGGTGTCTTTGTTTGAGCATAATTTTATCCCTTCTTGAGTTATACTAAATTTTGTATGGAACAAGGCAAATACTGGTGATAACATTCAAAGGCTATGGTTTGTGCTTGACATACTGTTCAGCATGTTGTAAGATCATTGTTATCACCACTTCACCTATTTCTTGTGGACTTTAACCAACACACATACCAGAATACGAGTACAAGCATCGAAGTCCAGTCCCTGATGTTGCGAGGTTTCCGATCATTACATATACAATTGCCTCCACATGTCCCCACAGAGAGAAATCTTATGGATTTTAGTTCAGGGAATGTAGTGGTCACTCATTTGACTTCTACAACATGTCCCCGTTGGGAAACGAGATATACAGGGATGTCCAAACAGCTTGCTCTTGAAGAGGTGAGGCACCATCATGCTGAAAGAAAGTTATAAATGTTCCATCTCCCTCCATTTGATGGATCCAACCAGGGAGGGCTGTCATATGGCCTGTATCTTTGATTCTCTTTCTGTGTCTGTTTACTTCACATAGAAATTAGCTTCACTTGTGGACAGTACATCATACGGGTATGATTGTTTTTGTCCGGCTTACGTATCACCCTTGTACAATCTGAACTCAATAATCTGTATTGTACCTGGTGAGATATTGTAACATTGTCATTTTGTAAGGGTGCCATTTACTTATGACCGATATTCTCATTATCGGTGTACAATTGACCCCAGTCCTGTGAGACTAAATTAGATTCTTGCACTCTGGACTGTTACCAAACACTGTCAGAACAATGGTTCCTCCTTTATCCTGATATGAGGGCAATATCACTGTGTTTGGTTTGTGTTAATGGTATCAGCTTTCCTGTTAAGAAGAGACATCAGTCATCTTGAAAATGAATAAATCTATACACAAATGAAAGGCACCATTGTTTTTCTTCTGAAATTATGTACGCATTTGATATGCCACAAGACCTGTTTTCCACATGAAAATTTTGAGTTTTATCCAAGGTGTTGTTGTTGTTGTGGTCTTCAGTCCTGAGACTGGTTTGATGCAGCTCTCCATGCTACTCTATCCTGTGCAAGCTTTTTCATCTCCCAGTACCTACTGCAACCTACATCCTTCTGAATCTGCTTAGTGTATTCATCTCTTGGTCTCCCTCTACGATTTTTACCCTCAACGCTGCCCTCCAATACTAAATTGGTGATCCCTTGATGCCTCAGAACATGTCCTACCAACCGATCCCTTCTTCTGGTCAAGTTGTGCCACAAACGTCTCTTCTCCCCAATCCTATTCAATACTTCCTCATTAGTTATGTGATCTACCCATCTAATCTTCTGCATTCTTCTGTAGCACCACATTTCGAAAGCTTCTATTCTCTTCTTGTCCAAACTATTTATCGTCCATGTTTCACTTCCATACATGGCTACACTCCATACGAATACTTTCAGAAATGACTTCCTGACACTTAAATCAATACTGGATGTTAACAAATTTCTCTTCTTCAGAAACGCTTTCCTTGCCATTGCCAGCCTACATTTTATATCCTCTCTACTTCGACCATCATCAGTTATTTTGCTCCCCAAATAGCAAAACTCCTTTACTACTTTAAGTGCCTCATTTCCTAATCTAATTCCCTCAGCATCACCCGACTTAATTAGACTACATTCCATTATCCTTGTTTTGCTTTTGTTGATGTTCATCTTATATCCTCCTTTCAAGACACTGTCCATTCCATTCAACTGCTCTTCCAAGTCCTTTGCTGTCTCTGACAGAATTACAATGTCATCGGCGAACCTCAAAGTTTTTATTTCTTCTCCGTGAATTTTAATACCTACTCCGAATTTTTCTTTTGTTTCCTTTACTGCTTGCTCAATATACAGATTGAACAACATCGGGGAGAGGCTACAACCCTGTCTTACTCCCTTCCCAACCACTGCTTCCCTTTCATGTCCCTCGACTCTTATAACTGCTATCTGGTTTCTGTACAAATTGTAAATAGCCTTTCGCTCCCTGTATTTTACCCCTGCCACCTTTAGAATTTGAAAGAGAGTATTCCAGTCAACATTGTCAAAAGCTTTCTCTAAGTCTACAAATGCTAGAAACGTAGGTTTGCCTTTTCTTAATCTTTCTTCTAAGATAAGTCGTAAGGTCAGTATTGCCTCACGTGTTCCAGTGTTTCTACGGAATCCAAACTGATCTTCCCCGAGGTTGGCTTCTACTAGTTTTTCCATTCGTCTGTAAAGAATTCGTGTTAGTATTTTGCAGCTGTGACTTATTAAGCTGATAGTTCGGTAATTTTCACATCTGTCAACACCTGCTTTCTTTGGGATTGGAATTATTATATTCTTCTTGAAGTCTGAGGGTATTTCGCCTGTTTCATACATCTTGCTCACCAGATGGTAGAGTTTTGTCAGGACTGGCTCTCCCACGGCCGTCAGTAGTTCCAATGGAATATTGTCTACTCCGGGGGCCTTGTTTCGACTCAGGTCTTTCAGTGCTCTGTCAAACTCTTCACGCAGTATCGTATCTCCCATTTCATCTTCATCTACATCCTCTTCCATTTCCATAATATTGTCCTCAAGTACATCGCCCTTGTATAGACCCTCTATATACTCCTTCCACCTTTCTGCTTTCCTTTCTTTGCTTAGAACTGGGTTTCCATCTGAGCTCCTGATATTCATACAAGTCGTTCTCTTATCTCCAAAGGTCTCTTTAATTTTCCTGTAGGCGGTATCTATCTTACCCCTAGTGAGATAGGCCTCAACATCCTTACATTTGTCCTCTAGCCATCGCTGCTTAGCCATTTTGCACTTCCTGTCGATCTCATTTTTGAGACGTTTGTATTCCTTTTTGCCTGTTTCACTTACTGCATTTTTATATTTTCTCCTTTCATCAATTAAATTCAATATTTCTTCTGTTACCCAAGGATTTCTACTAGCCCTCGTCTTTTTACCTACTTGATCCTCTGCTGCCTTCACTACTTCATCCCTCAAAGCTACCCATTCTTCTTCTACTGTATTTATTTCCCCCATTCCAGTCAATTGCTCCCTTATGCTCTGCCTGAATCTGTGTACAACCTCTGGTTCTTTTAGTTTATCCAGGTCCCATCTCATTAAATTCCCACCTTTTTGCAGTCTCTTCAGTTTTAATCTACAGGTCATAACCAATAGATTGTGGTCAGAGTCCACATCTGCCCCTGGAAATGTCTTACAATTTAAAACCTGGTTCCTAAATCTCTGTCTTACCATTATATAATCTATCTGAAACCTTCTATTATATCCAAGGTAATGTCTTCAATAATGGCTACCATGTTGGCAATGTCACATCACAGGTTTTTTGAATTTAAATCTATGTTTATCCACTTTTTTTTTTTTTTTTTTTGCCAGAAGGTTAATTCCACATCTGTGGACCAACCTGTGCTTTCATTTGTTAGATGCAAAATCAGCTGTACAAACTATTCCTGATAATATTATTATAGAACTAAACACTTACATCTGTTAGGTGGAAAATGAACAGCAGTGTGTGAGCACAAGCCAACTGCTCCTGGCATTCTTCATGGCTTCACAGCAAAGTGGTGACCTGCTTCTCTGTGCAGCACTTGCTCCGAGCATAGCTTCTGTGACTGTTGGCTTGATAAAAGGTGGTCATGATCCTCGGAATTGTCTGGCTGCATTGGCCATGTCAACACCACCTGAGGCTGTCTCTACAACACTGACAGTACTGGTTGAAGGTGTTGTAATTTGTCCTGCAGCATATCTTCATGATTATTTGATTACGTGTAAGTACTTTAACATTATTTCTGGACTCGAAGCTGTACACAATGTACAGGTACATGTATTTTTCTGATAAAAAATTAATAAATTTATTTTATCTGCTTGTTTACATTCATTAATGAGTTACAGAATTATTGTTTTGGAGAAAATGCAACTTGCAGAGATAACATTTTCAGAAAATGGGAATGTGTTTTGAGAATTATATATTGTTGTAGTTTTAGAATATCTTTCAGGAACTTATTAGAAAACTTAGTATTTTGACAATTTCTCCATTTTGCACACAATAGTACAAAGCATGATTATAATATTGAGACCAAAAACTACTACTACACCAATTCCATCGACAAAGAATTCAGTGACCTCCCACAGAATGTTAAATATCTTGAGGGTAATATTGTGGAGTTTTAGTAAATTGGAGAGCTTTCTGTTTGGACCTCCTCCTGCTCTATTGAAGAGTATTTTCTTAACATTAGCTTGTAATATAATTAATCCTGGCACTGTGATAATGTTTCGCAATTTATCTCCTTATATTATTTTTTACTTAAATATGATATACACATTAGACTTCTTCCAACATCCCAGACACCTATCTCTTTAATAGCCATGGATTAAATTAAAATGGTTCAAATGGCTCTGAGCACTATGGGACTTAACATCTGAGGTCATCAGTCCCCTAGAACTTAGAACTACTTAAACCTAACTAACCTAAGGACATCATGCACATCCATGCCCGAGGCAGGATTCAAACCTGCGACCGTAGTGGTCACGCGGTTCCAGACTGAAGCGCCTAGAACCGCTTGGCCGCACCGGCCGGCGGATTAAATAAAATATAATGTAATAAACTCAAGTGTATGTGTGAGCAGCAGTGATTGTGAATCAGGATTAGGGACTGGAAATTGAGACTTAAAGGGAAAATATGTACATTCCAAGTTAAATAACATGGAAGGTGTGATATACTCCACAAGCAACTAACCTTTCTGAATTTTAATCATTTACATCATATTAATGTCACAGTACATCACGTTTTCTTCTATATGTGTATCATTAGCAGTACATATTGCCAAGATTGTTGATAGAAACTCTTTCGTTTAGTATGAAGCTGCAGAATAGATTTTTAAGGTTTTATGCTTGAGATATTCCCATAGAAAAAAATTCAGCTTAGACCATAGAAGTTATGTTGGAACCACAAGAGATATGACCATTAGAGAGAATGGAAGAAAAATGTTGCTGAAGAGACAAAATCTTCCTTGTTGCATAATATAGATATTATGAAATTATGGTGTAATGATGAAGGCATGTACTGGGGTTAAATTTTTAGAGGTAAAATAGCCTTCTCCCCTCCCTCTTTCGCCATTTACATCTCTGGCAGAGTTACTCAGGAGGACACTGTCATCAGAAAAAAACAAATCTGTTGTTCTGTGGGTCAGTGTATGGGTGGTTGGATCACTGTAAGTATTTCTCCTGGTTTTGTCAGTTGGTAAGTTTGTATGCAACGTATTGAAGTGCATATATTCATGTATAGAAGATAGCTCAATTTGTAATTTATTTTTCTAATATTTTATGGTCTCCATTTCTTTCTTTTAAACAAAAAAAAAAAAAAAAAAAAAAAAAAAAAAAAAAAAAAAAAAAAAAATCGTCTGGTGATGAAACCAGTCATGTTAGTATTTTTGTGACTTGAGGCTGAGAAGTACAATAAAAACAATTTGTTAAAAGAAGATCACTGCCTTAGGCAGTATGACTAGCCCATGAAATCTCAACAATCAGTAAATCATCATTTGGCCTTGCTGAATAAGTTCCATTTTTAGCCACTGCTTCTACACTGGTGTACAAAACTTAAGTTTGAAAGTAACTTTCACACTATATATTATGTCACTGCCGAGTAGTATAGCTTGATGAACTTGGACTACAGAAAGAGGTGCCACAGTATGGTACAGAAGATAGCTGAAAGAAATACCCTAAAATGGTAAGGTGTGGGGACACACAGTGCACCCAGGAACATTGTCGAAGTTGATTGTTCTGATGGTCCAGTGTTGTGGTATGGGGAGGTACAATGTTGCATGGGCATACTGACTTCCAGATCTCTGAACAAAATACACTCTACATTATTGTGATACTATACTCCTTCCCCATGTGCATATTTTCAGAGGTGCATTTGGATCTGATTTCATTTTCACGGATGACAAAGCATGACCCCACCGCAATGTGTAGGTGGAAGAGCTCTTCGTATGAGATTTTTGGTGAATGGACTAGCCCGCCCATTCCCCTGACTCAAATCCCTTTCAGCACCCGTGGACATGTTGGGAGAAATATTGCAGTACATCCTTGTGCACCAATGACCATCCCGCAGTTGTCAGCTATGCTGATGGAGTTTTGGAACGGCCTACCACAGAAACTTCTTATCAATCTTGTAGCCAGCATGGGAGCACATTGCAAAAGCATGCATTGCTATCCCTCGTGATCAGGATCCTATTAAGAACCATGCCATACCTTTCGTAATTTTCATGGAACCATCGTGAATTGCAGTGACTTCAGTGTAATTATCATATTTTAATAAAAGTGTCATTTCTGTCATCTCCTGTGCACAGTCTGGTTAAAGTCCAGGCAGCAAGCATGCATAACAGTAAAACTCAAAGCACCTAAAGAAGTTGACTGGGTTAACCATCAAAATGTTGTGCATGAAATGGGGACAACAACTTGACAGAACACGTGGAAGCACACCATTGAGGGATCTCTTCTGTAATACTTGAGTATAAAATTGTGTAAATGGTGTTCAGCAGTTGCTTCAGGCCACTCTTTTCCATTGTAAAATATTTTGTTCGTGTTAAAGGCATCAGTAGTTGGGATTCACAAAGTCTTACGACAACATTTGAAAGTTTGGGCTCCCACTGTTGACATGCTAGAATATCTCAGCCCTTTCGATACAGCGGCTGAGCAAATTTTACCACAGTAGTTTTCTGAGACAATTTTGTCAGTTTTTCAGTGCATACTTTGCTGACAGTGTCATGGCTACTGGGATAAACATTTGTGAATGGCTTGCAAACTTCGAAGGTTGTTTCAAAAGGAGGATTATGGAGGACTTCCTCCATGAATCTTTTCCATCTTGAAATATCTAATAGGTATTTGCTTTTACTGTAAAGTCACAAGAAGTGAGATATGGTTGGTATAAGAGCTTCTGAAGATGGATAAATATTAGGAAGACCTTGTACCTTAATCATTGTCTGCCTTCGTAGCTGAGAGATCAATGTATGTGACTGCCATGAGGACCCAGGTTCATTTTCCAGTATTGCCAGGAAGTTTTCTTCAGTTGGATGACTGGAAGAGAATGCACTTAACCTCATGAGATCAATTGAAGAGCTGTATCAATGGGAAATAACTGCCCCAAGGTCCGGAAAGCTGACACTAGCGAGAAGAGAACTATGTTGGCCCCATGCCCCTACATGCTGCATCCAAATGATGCTGACTGGTTGAGGATGATACAGTGGCTAGTTGGTGTCAAGAAGTCCTCTGGGCCTGGTAGTGGACGTAAATATTTTTCATGTACCGTAATTCTGCATAATAATTCTGCTCAAAAAATTCTAGCTAAACAGCACTGAAAATTCCATGATCCTTGCTCAATGAATATTTTGATCTAGAAGAATTACACTTTTTGAATTAAAAACTGTGATCACCATCCATAAAACACAAATGACCAAATTTTCAGAACTCTGGTAAAACTCCCCTCAAAGATCTCTTTTTCGTGTCTGTATGATTGGACTATTGGTATACTAAATGGTTACTGTTTATTTATGATTAAACACAAAGGAACATGAACAGGAGATGAATACTGTACTGTTTGTGCTTTAAGAGTGCTACATTAATAATTTAGACATTGCGGTTTACAATTTCATATTACAAAAGTTTAATTTTAGTGCATTTACAGTTACATCTATATTAGCACATATGTATTGTGGAGGAATACATGACAATATGAGAAGGAAAATTTGCTATGTACCATATAACTGAGATGTTGAATTGCAGGCACGCACAACAAAAAGCTACTAAACATATAAGCTTTTGGCCAGGAGGCCTTTTTTCCAAAATAGACACCATACCCACACATATTCACACAAATGCAGCTTGCACACATGACCACTGTTTCTGGCCCCTAACAGCCAGAGACAGTGGTCATGTGTGTGTGAGCTGCATTTGCGTGAATGTGCATGTGCATGTGTATATATCTATTTTGGGAAAAGGCCTTCCGGCTGCAAGCTTATATATTTAGTAGTTTTTCTGCTGTGCCTGTTTGTGACTCAACATCTCAGTCATATGGTGAGTAGCAATCTTTCCTTTTCATAATATTGTCATTATTCCATCCTGGATTTTCCCTTAATTGGAGGAGTTCATGTCACACTGTCAGAATAAGTAACAACATTTTTACTGTAGTTAGGTTTATGAAAATATTAGTAAATAAGTGTAATTACTAGATTTGTGTGATTTTCACAAATTAGTGTAAATTGCTGGTCGCCACAGAGAGAATGCATTGACTGGCAGACAGACACTGTTAAAAAGAAGACTGTTGGATATTATTAAGCTTTCACACAAGCACAACTCACACACACATGGCACTGTCTCTAGCCACTGTGGCCGGATTGAGTCATAACTGCGCCTAACGGGAGTAGTATCCTGTTTGAGTGGTGGGGGTTAAAGAGAAGACATGTGGCAGGGACTACTGAGTGGGATGGGGAAAGGTGTACTGCTGCTTTTGGGAGTTTTTAGAGACATGGTAAGTACAAGATAGGGTTTCTAGATTTAGTCAGGAGGTTGGAGGGAGGGTGGGGGGGGGCAGAGAAGAGAAGGGGAAAAGGATGGAGTGGGAGCAGGGAAGAGGAAAGGTTAGTGGAGAACAGGGACTAGCAAAGGCTGAGGCTGGGGACTACAGAATGTAGGATATGTTGCAGGGAGAGTTCCCACCTGCGCAGTTCAGAAAAGCTGGTGTTGGTAGGAATGATCCAGATGGCACAGGCTCTGAAACACTCATTTATTTGAAACACATTGTGTTGGGCAGTATGTTCAGCATCTGGGTGGTCTAGCTGTCTCCTGACCATGATTTGTTGGCCATTAATGCACACAGACAGATTATTGGATGTCATGCACACATAGAAAATAGTACAGTGATTGCAGCTTAGTTTGCATACCACATGATTGCTTTGATGAGATAGGAGATGCCTGTGACTGAACTGGTGTAGCTGGTGGTCGGATGATATGTGGGGCAGGTCTTGCATCTAGGTCTATTGCAGCGTTATGAGCCATGAGGCAAGGGTTAGGGGCAGGGTGGAGTAAGGATGCACAAGAATATTGTGTAGGTTTGTTGGATGGCAAATACCACTGTGGGAGTGGTAGGAGGGATAGTGGGTAGGATATTCTTCATTTCAGTGCATGATGAGAGGGTATCAAAACCTTGGCGCAGAACATGATTCAGCTGTTCCAGTTCTGGATGCTACTGAGTCGGGAGGGGAGTACAGGAGTGCTCCTTTGTGGCTGGATGATGGGTATGTGGGAGGTGGTAGGTGGCTGGAGAAACAAGGCACAAAAGAAGTCTATTTCTGTAAAATGTGGGGAGGGTAATTTCAGTCTGTGAAGACCTCACTGAAACCTTTCATACAGGGACAGCTCATCATTGCAGATGAGATGACCATGGGTGGCTAGGCTGTATGGGAGGGACTTCTCGATATGAAGTGGGTTGCAGCTGTCGAAGAGGAGGTATTGCTGGCACTTGGTAGGTTTGATGTGGATGGAGGTACTGATACAGCCATTTGTGAGGTAGAGGTCAACATCGGAGGTGGCTTGTTGGGTTGAGGATGACCAGGTGAAGCAAATGGGGAGGGGGCATTGAGGTTCTGGAGGCATGTGGGTAGGGTGTCCTGGCCCCACTGAGAGAATCTGTTCTCTTGTGGTCCAGCACCTTCAGCCTATCACCCCTAACCTACCCTCCTATAATAAAAGACACCATTCATTTCCTCCACCGACTTTCCACAATTCCTTTTCCTTTACTACACAATGCCCTGTCATCACTGTTGATGCCGCCTCCCTCTATACTAACACTCCCACCCAATGCCTATGACATTGGTGCTGTTGAACCTTACCTTTCCCAACACGCAACTGTCTCCAAACCTACAGTCTCCTTTGTGCTCAGCATGGCCAACATTATCCTCACCCACAGTTATTTCTTCTTTGAAGGCAACACATACTTGCAGATCTGTGGTACAACAATGGGCCCTGCATGGCACTATCCTGCACCAACCTGTTCGTGGCCCATCTGTAGGAACCCTTCCTAACCGCCCAAAATCCCAAATCCCTCACCTGGTTCAGATTCATTTTTTCCTCTCTCTAGCCAGAACCCAGTCCCACATACTGTTCCTGTGTTGTTGCAAAGTTCATTTTATCTCCCCCAATGCCTGGCCCTTAAATTATTCACCTCTGTGTGCAACCCCTCCTTCCACAACAACCTCTATTTGTTCAAATTGCATCAGTCCATAGCCCTCACCAACCTATTTCTGCAACACTATGTATATCAGGCTCAAACCTTCTTACAAAACCTCCTCTCCATACCTCCTGCCCTGTAATACCAAATTCCTGCATTCCATCTCTCACACTGAAACTCTTGCCCTACAGGAACTAGAGCAGCAAGCACACCACCACCTCAAAAAGCTCTCCAACCTGATCACCTCCTGTTTCTACCTTGGCGTACCACTCTCCACTACCTCTACAAGAACCTCGAAACCTCCCCCACATCCCCTCTTAGCTGACAAACTCTGCGTCACAGACCTACTCCTTTTACCACACCCTGAGAAATTTCCTTCCACTGCTTTACAGAACCAGAACCAGAACCTAAATAGATGTGCAATATTCTCATGAAACTTTTCTCCAAAAGCCTTAGTCCCACAGAAGTACTAGTACTTTCCAAAGGCCTTACCTTTTGCCCCAATCCCAAATTCAGTCATGCTGGACATGTTAAAGGCCTTTTCTCCCTCTTCTGGTCCCTACTGTAGAAAGACTTTTTTGCCACCAATGCTACCAGTCAGACTCAATTCAAAACCAATATTGAACCCTGCCTGTCTCAGTTCACTCATCTATCCAGTCGTGATCCACCCCCACTGCCCCAAATCATCCCCTTTTAACATTCCAGAATTTCTTGACATCAGATCTTGCCTCACCAACATTCCCCAAGTCCCACAAAATGGGAACCAACATTACATTGCAGAAAGAACCACATGGGGTATAAGATGCAAAGTAAATGTAGGAGGAAAAGTCTTAGGAAGGTCTAGATGATTTCATTGCTGGGTAGCAACGAGAGAGGAATGTCGGAACTGGTTCAGAACTCTTTGGAAAACGATTACAGGTAACAACAATGTCTCCTATGAGCTAGACATTTTAGGGAAGGATCTTGGTTGATATATCACTTGTCACTTGATCTCGTCATACATAGACGATTTGCACCTGAATGTTTGTAGTAAGAGGCTACTGCATGGCTAATTGACTGAATCATGCAGTCTTATCAAAATGTTATCCATTCTAGCCCAATGTTTTCCATAGTTCTTTTTAGGGTAAATACATCTGACAGACAGAGATACAGAATAAATACTGATGGAAAATGTAACTCTTTCTTTAACATATTCCTACAGAAAAAAGCATAAAATCAAACAAAAACAAATATAAGTAATGGATTACTTATGGTATTAAAGAACCTTGTGCTAAGAAGGAAGAGCTCTACCTAATTTGAACACCCTGAATATAAGAGAAAAACTATTTGGAACATTATGTTTAAAAAAAGGGAAAAAAAGAAGTAAGGACCCTAATGAAAAGCTGGCCCCAGAAATAACTCTGGCAGAAATGATGACACTTTTAGATGATTAGGCACCAAATCAGTGATTCCTTCCTCACAGTGGCAGCAGACACTGCACCCATTAATAACAAATGAAATACAGATGCAGTAGATGTACTTTCACAGACACACATATATACACATTTTTTTTCCAGTGGTGAATGACTTGGCTGAGATCTCAGTTACATTTTGGTTGTCCATATAATGAGCCACCTTGAAATTCACCTCTTCGTCATTCTGGAAATGCTTGGCATGCATTGGTCTATACCCTGCCCAGATTAAGCTGCTGTGTTTTCTTGGAGTGAAAACACTCTCTTGGGATAGCTTCCCACAGTACTTACTCTTCATAGCCTCCTGTGTTGTCATCAGGAGATTTCATTAGTATTTTCCAATGATGGTTTGCTCCTTACATGCCTAATCCATTAGCACCTTAGTGTCTCAGTTCTAAAAATTTCTCAGCAACACCGTGCTTGATTGTGGTTGCATCTTCGTTTTATTCATCATTGATTACTCCACATATTTCCAGTGCTTTCTTTGGTCCTTTCTTTCAGGTCTGTAGTGATACATGCAGTACTTGTCCATGGTGATTAGATGGCAAAAAAGTCATCTTAAATGGCTTGACACAGTTGCAGCATTTCCACTGCTGCCTCTGATCGACAGTATTTTTAAATGGACACAACCAGTTGTGAACCCAGCGAGCAGTGGCCATTGTCAAGTTCGAATAGTAGTGCAAGATGCTGAAAACTGATCCAAGACTGATTTTCACTATTGATCATGATATGTCGAGCTTCGAACACTAGGATCTCCTTTTCTCGTGATTCTTCTCAGTGAGATCATTTGCCACTTCACTCTGCATCATTCAGACTTTACACTGGAAGCATCTGTACCATGTAACCTCTTTGTCATTTGATGATGCAGTGATGCTGTTGTGGCACACAAAATAAACAAAGACTGGTTTTTGTAATCTGTTTATTGGTAGACTGCAACACATGGCAGCACAAGATACAGTGATATGAAACTTCCCAGAGTAATACAGTGCCAGTAATGTAACAACATCCAAATCTGGAAGGCTGCATGGTAAGTCACTTTTGACAGCACAGCTTAGACTGAAGCTGGGAAGCTTATAAACACTTAGGGACTTCAAAAAGTTAGTTAGACATGTCATCCCATGTTAAGACCACTGTGCATCGAGAGCGATACAGTATCAGAAGAGAGTACATGTTCTGGGTTTCCTGCAAACACAGTTCTGGTATGGTACAGATAACAGGTGCATCACTATGTGGGAGTCAAATGGCATGGTAACTGGAAATGTCCTCTAAGTATGTGGGACAGTACATTTCTTGCGAACATAACTTTTAAATTGCCAGTGATTCACCTCAAAATTCTGGTAATATGTGGACCAAATGCAGTGTTACATCCAGCCCACAGTGGAGGGGTGCCAATAGATCAAGACTGCATAGATGTGGGTGGTGCTCATTGTTAAGGAAGGCCATTGACATCAACCAGTGATGACAGTATCCAGGGAATCGAGGGACAGATTCATAACCGTTGCAGATTTTATGATGATGGGGATGTTCACATGGCTGCTCTCGAATGGCTCCATGACCAAGGGGCATATTTGTGTTGTCAAGGAACTGAACAACTGGTAAACTGTTCTGAGTTATTTACTGAGACTTGGTAACTATTTCAAAAATAGTGTCCTGTATGTGTCACTTTGTAGTGCAGCAGTAAATAAGTTATTTGACTGTCAAAAATACTGTGTAATTCACTTTCCGAGCTATCATCATATCTATAAAAAAATTCTGTATACAACACATCAAAATTACCAGCACAGTATATTAATATAAATCTTCATCAGATATTATTACAAGATGCATGAATTATTTAATTAAAAAAATCTTTTTTCTATTAAGATGATTTGGCTGATTTTATTTGCTAAATGATCTTTGGATGAATAAAAAACTAAACTAAAACAATAGCAGATAAACAGCAGCTATGTAATGTAGCTGAGGAGACAGTAACTTTTTTCAGAGTAACAGTTTCTTTCTAATTTGCTTGATTAAATTGGGTGGCACAAGCATAGCATCAAGTAGTATAGGATAGTTTATTGTTAATATGTATTTATTTGTTACTCATACAGATTACACTTCTGTGATTTCATTCATACATTCACACACAGTGTTCATTCAATCTGATCTTGAAGGTGATCCTTCGGGGATGAGAAACAAGTCAAGTTATATATTAACTGTCAGAAGCAACCATTACTGCCTAATTCTGCGAAGAATGCTAGCCACAGGCACCATTTACTCAAACTGGTAATTATGGTGATAACTTTTAGGTTACTTTGAAACAAAACCTCTGCTCCTCTTTCTACACTACCGTGACTATTTGATACTCCAAACAAATCATATTAACTTTATGCAGACCACTGTTAACGTCTTTATACTGGCAAAACCAGAATTTAATTGACAAAAATATTAGAGTTAAGTGACTTTACATTCCTGGGCACAACTATTCTGATATACAGGGTGTTACAAAAAGGTATGGCCAAACTTTCAGGAAACATTCCTCACACACAAAGAAAGAAAATATGTTATGTGGACATGTGTCCGCAAATGCTTACTTTCCATGTTAGAGCTCATTTTATTACTTCTCTTCAAATCACATTAATCATGGAATGGAAACACACAGCAACAGAACGTACCAGTGTGACTTCAAACACTTTGTTACAGGAAATGTTCAAAATGTCCTCCGTTAGCAAAGATATGTGCATCCACCCTCCGTCGCATGGAATCCAAGATGCGCTGATGCAGCCCTGGAGAATGGCGTATTGTATCACAGCCGTCCACAATACGAGCACGGAGAGTCTCTATGTTTGGTACCGGGGTTGCATAGACAAGGGCTTTCAAATGCCCCCATAAATGAAAGTCAAGAGGGTTGAGGTCAGGAGAGTGTGGAGGCCATGGAATTGGTCCGCCTCTACCAATCCATTGATCACCGAATCTGTTGTTGAGAAGCGTACGAAGACTTCGACTGAAATGTGCAGGAGCTCCATCGTGCGTGAACCACAAGTTGTGTCGTACTTGTAAAGGCACATGTTCTAGCAGCACAGGTAGAGTATCCCGTATGAAATCATGACAACATGCTCCATTGAGCGTAGGTGGACGACGAAACTAAAATGAGCTCTAACATGGAAATTAAGCGTTTCCAGACACATGTCCACATAACATCTCTTCTTTATTTGTGTGTGAGGAATGTTTCCTGAAAGTTTGGGCGTACCTTTTTGTAACACCCTGTATAGTAGAAGGAGATGCTAATGAGATTTTTTTTTTAACTTTGTGTTTAAATATTTGAGAATTCTCAGCTTCCTGCGTGATGTCCACTGGAAACTTCATACAGACTTTTCACCAGCATATAAAACTCCATTCCAAACCCTAAATAGAGATGCATAGTCTGTATGGAAATTAAGTTTTACTTCTAGTATTGTGCTGAGTTCATCCTAAAATCACTCATGCTTTTACCTACAAATCTATTAGAGGATGCATGTTTTGGCATGTAAGTGTAAGAATCTCTAGGTCTCTGAAGAGGCATCTGCTAGATGTTCAGTTATCAACTTTACTCAGTATTCTTATTGCATACCTCTGTAGAATTAACACTTTTTTCACCTTAGCTGCAATGCCCGAGAAGATTATGTCATAGGACAGAATTGAGTGAAAGTATGCAAAGTATTCTATCAATCTTGTATGAGGTAAAACAGTGAGATAGATTTATGAGTATGAAGCAGAAAGAACTGAGCCTTTTGGTTAACCCCATATGCTGATGCCACCTCAGTTCATAAGCCATCTGGATGCCCATGAACGTCACGCGTGGAGCTTCGTCCAGTGTATGCTCATTGTTATGTGTTTCTGGTACACACCTTCTGTTAATGCACACACGTGACTCTTCTGCATGCCTGAAGGCCCTCCTCCTTAATGGATCTTACAGAACATAATGAAAGAAAGAAAGACTGAATGAATGAATGAACAGCAGAATCTTATGATGTACTATGTCAATAACTTTATCAGTATTTCTGGTGCTTCTTGTTTGTGTCTGTCACGCTTAGTATATATTTAATGCACTTATAACTGACAGCTGTAATTGACTCCTCATTTCTGAATACATTATGCTGGATTTTTTAAAATTATTTAAGTGTTCATAAAATGTTCAGATATTTTTCAAGTGCAATAGTAAATTGTAATGGGCCCGAAGTTCTTTACAGCATCTCTCCAAACTGTTTTGATAGGCTTATATAACCGTAGAAATCTTCAGTACATCAGTGTAAGGGTAAAAGCCTAGACCAGGACCAGTGGCATACTTGCATGTTTTGTACAGCAGCATTGTCAGCACTTGCAGTGACATATGACAGGAATGAGACAGGGTGTGTCAGCTGCTGTTCCTATGCAGCAAATAAGAGGTGAATATTGTCATGTTCTCATGTCAGTATACCACAACTGGATAGAGCAGTCTCTCACTGGTGTCAATGGCCTTCTTAACAATTGCTTCAGAGTTAAGTACTCCTTAGTATTTATATTGCTTTTTCTACTTCATCTGGTGTGTCTGTTGAACACACACACACACACACACACACACACACACACACACACACACACATATTTGAAAATTTTTAGTAATGAATTGTATATACTTTTCTTGACTAGAATTTGGTATAGGACTGTTTCACAAGCGGCTGTCACTGAGGTAGCAACATACACATCCAGATTTAATATATTAGCTGTTGCAGGATTTAAAAGTGCCTTTTTGTTCCTGCTTTTAGTAAGAAAGACAATGAAAACTCTCCACACATTATATTTCATTGGATTTACTTGTTTTCAGAATGATTCCAATTTAGCCAATGAAAAGTTCCAGATTTTCAGATGGTGGTCTATAATCAGTTGCATTATTCAAAATAAACTTTCTAATTGTTATGGCTACAATTTCAGAATCCTTTCTGACATTCATTGGAGTTAGATAAAGTAGATTGGTAAAGTCCATATGGATATGATAACGGAAAGAAAATTTGATTGAGAAAATTACAGAGAGACAGAATAGCCAGTACTTATTCTACAGGAGGTGAATTGTCAGTACTGCTGATGAACAAGTTTGTTGTTGTTGTTGTGGTCTTCAGTCCTGAGACTGGTTTGATGCAGCTCTCCATGCTACTCTATCCTGTGCAAGCTTTTTCATCTCCCAGTACCTACTGCAACCTACATCCTTCTGAATCTGCTTAGTGTATTCATCTCTTGGTCTCCCTCTACGATTTTTACCCTCCACGCTGCCCTCCAATACTAAATTGGTGATCCCTTGATGCCTCAGAACATGTTCTACCAACCGATCCCTTCTTCTGGTCAAGTTGTGCCACAAACTTCTCTCCTCCCCAATCCTATTCAATACCTCCTCATTAGTTATGTGATCTACCCATCTAATCTTCAGCATTCTTCTGTAGCACCACATTTCGAAAGCTTCTATTCTCTTCTTGTCCAAACTATTTATCATCCATGTTTCACTTCCATACATGGCTACACTCCATACGAATACTTTCAGAAATGACTTCCTGACACTTAAATCAATACTGGATGTTAACAAATTTCTCTTCTTCAGAAACGCTTTCCTTCCCATTGCCAGTTTACATTTTATATCCTCCCTACTTTGACCATCATCAGTTATTTTGCTCCCCAAATAGCAAAACTCCTTTACTACTTTAAATGTTTCATTTCCTAATCTAATACCCTCCGCATCACCCAACTTAATTCGACTACATTCCATTATCCTCGGTTTGCTTTTGTTGATGTTCATCTTATATCCTCCTTTCAAGACACTATCCATTCCGTTCAACTGCTCTTCTAAGTCCTTTGCCGTCTCTGACAGAATTACAATGTCATCGGTGAACCTCAAAGTTCTTATTACTTCTCCATGGATTTTTCTTTTGTTTCCTTCACTGCTTGCCCAATATACAGATTGAATAACATCGGGGAGAGGCTACAACCCTGTCTCACTCCCTTCCCAACCACTGCTTCCCTTTCATGCCCCTCAACTCTTAGTTTGAAGATGGGAAAACTTTACCTAGCTTTTGGAACTTTTAGTTCCCTCTTCAGAGAAGAGAGGAAAGATAGATTGGGGAAGGTTAGGAAGGAGGTGGTTAATGTCACTCAGATTAATGTCACAGGTTCAGAAGGACCTGTGCAAAAATTTGTAGGAATGATTGTGATTAAAATGGCTAAAAAGTCATCAGCCAATGAGGGGTGACCTACCAGCTACACTCACTCACTCCCAGACTCTGTCACAGTCACTCACAAAGTCATACTATATCACATCCCTTAAGATAACTTGTAAGATCCACCTGTTACAAGCACAAAGGGAATGAAACAGCAGGCAAGTCTGTGTATGACCTGAACCTCCTTTCTAACCTTTCACAACATATCGATCTTTTCCTTTAAATGCATTGCTAACCCACTCTGCTTGATAAATTTTAGCAATAGATGGTACACAAAATAAAATTTATAATTTTCGTAATCCGAATTAATTCAGGATTAAGCTGGTGTTCTGAAATGCATATTGCTGAGATATTTTATCTCAACAGTTACAGAAAAATCAATTTTGTCAGTCTTATTACATTTGTGGTACTTTCACTTTTGTACTTCTTTTCCTTCAAATTAAATTATTGCTTTCTTTCTTGTTCCTGCACACACATTATCCTGTAATTATATGTCTAGCCTTTCTCAGCGTAGGTGCTTTCATCTTTGGACAGTTTGTTTTTGCTCATTTATAAATGGTGGTTGTTGTTTTTTACATTTTTGTCAGACAAAATTTCTTTCCAGTTGCAAGATTTCAGAATTCAAGACATAACCATATTACTCATATTCGTTGCTATATCGATTTTTTTCTTCATTAAGTTAAGGTGATTTACTGCACAGATTTTTTTCATGAAAGTCTTGGTTATTGCATCCAAGGGGCATTGGGTGACTATTTAGGTCCATTTTGTGAGTTAGTTCCAAAAACATTTTAGTTTTACAAAAGATAACTGAGATGAAATATGGTGGAAAAGAAGTAATGTAATTATGTTTATTAATTCCTTCTTTAATCCTGTCTGTATATTATTGCTGAAATGCAATAAAATTGTTGAGAAATACAGGGCGAGCACAAAGTCTTGCCCTGATTATAACAATTTATTACAGAATAACCGTGGGACATAATAATTTAATTTTTTTTAATACCTCTTACATTAGTAAACCTCAATGTGTGCTCACTTGGTAGCTTGGAGAATGTTGAGGCTGTATTCCAGTTCCCACCAGGTGTTTCCTAACATGTGTTCTGTTACAGTACCCACAGCAGCTTGAATCCTAGCCTTAAGTACGCCCATTGTTTTTTATTCTGGGGTTGTATAAAGGACAGAGTCTTCATCACACCAGTTGCTGACATCGATGAACTGAAGGCTAGGATGCAAGCTGCTGTGGGTACTGTGACAGAACACATGTTACAAAACACCTGGCGGGGACTGGAATACTGCCTCGACATTCTCCAAGCTACCAAGGGAGCACACATTGAGGTTTATGAACATAAGTGGTCTTAAAACTAGTAACACTCACCTATGTAATGGCATCAAATGTAACTTATTATGTCAAATGGTTATTCTGTTATAAATTTTTGTAATCAAGGCAAGACTTTGTGCTCGCCCTGTACTGTACTCAAGAAATATGATATCATTATAAGCTTCACAGCAACACTCAATAATGAATCCAGCATCTTCCATTTGTTAATTTTTATCTTTTTTTTATTTTCTTACAATGTGCTTAGACATACTACTGTTAAAAGCAATATTAGAACATTGTTGTTGTTGTTGTTGTTGTTGTTGTTGTTGTTGCTGTGGCTTCAGTCTGAAGACTTGTCTGAAGCAGCTCTCCACACTGCTCTGCCTGTGCGAGTCTCTTCATCCCTTAATAACTACTGCAACCTACATCCTTCTGAATCTGCTTACAGTATTCATCTTTTGGTATCCCTGTACAGTTTTTAATCCCCTCCTCCCCCATTTCAGTTCAATTCGATTTTTATCATCACATAACATGCCTTATACAATCAAAGATTGTGACATAGGTGACGTGTCAGTTTTACACTATATATAATAATACTAAAAATAGACAATAAACTAATAATATATATGGTGTAACATCTTCAAAGAGGTATTTTAATTACAATTATAATGCATTGTTGCCATTCATGAAATCTTCTACACTATAGTAACATTTACCTTTCAGAAATTTTTCCAGGTCTCTTTTGGTACCTTTTAAATTTGGGTCGTCCATATCTTTCCGTGTTTTATTTACAAATTTCATGCCCATATAGTATGGGGTTTTTTCATATGATTTTAAACGGTGGGTAGGTAACATGTAGCTCGTTCTATGTCTTGTATCATATTGATGCAAGAAGAAGTTGCCCTCAAAAAGTTGTGGGTTTCTTTTCGTGAAAGTGAGAGTTTAATAGATGTATATGCTTGGAATGCTCATTAGATCTAGTTTTACAAATAAAGGTTTAGAATGTTGCTTTGGTTTTGCTCCCACCATTGCTCGGATGATTCTTTTTTGTAGTCTAAAAGCTCTAAGTAAATTTGTTTTTTCAGACCCCCAGAAAATTATACTATACTTAATGACTGAAACAAAATATGCATTATATACAGTTTTTCTTACAGCTAAATCAGTAATACTATACAAGATATTCATAATATATACAAGGCTATTCAGTCAACCCAGTATGTTGTCCACATGGTGACTCCATAACAGGTTTTTATTGACTAACACGCCAAGGAATTTGACACAGTCTGCAGTCTCTAATTTTTTGTCCATATACCTTATTTCACTTATAGACTGCGCAGATTGTTTTGTGGTGAAATGAACAATTTCTGTTTTTGTAAAATTTAATGTCAAGTTATTGTTTTTGACCCATGCCTCCACTTCCGCAAGTGTTTGTTCAGTATGATGAATTAGGCCTACCTCATTTTTACAACAGACTACAACTGTTGAGTCATCTGCATAGAGGATAGTATCAGACTGGACCTGACATGGCGTATCATTAATATAATACAGAAAAAGTAGTGGCCCTAATATTGAACCTTGTGGAACACCTAATTGAGTGTGTTTCCAGCCAGAGAGAAATTTCTTGCCGTTGATGTTAATAAGTACTATATGTTTTCTGTTTGCCAAGTATGATGACATCCAGCTACGAGATTTGCCTTGAAAACCATAGCGAGCCAATTTTTGGAAAAGCAGGTCATGATTTATTGTGTCGAAGGCTTTGGACAGGTCACAAAAGATGCCTGACACACACATTCTATCATCAAGACATCTGCAGACTTTTGTGACTAATTCATTTATTGCATGGATTGTGCTGCGACCTTTTCTGAAACCATATTGATTGCCTAAGATAATGCTGTTAGACGAATTGTGATTTTTGATCTGATCACATGCAGCTCTTTTAAATATTTTTGAGAAAATTGGTAACAGTGAGATTGGCCTATAGTTGCCCAATTCATCTTGTTTGCCTTTTTTATGTATGGGCTGAACTTCTGCATATTTTAATCGATCTGGGAAACATCCCTCATCAAAAAATTGGTTGATTATGAAAGAGAGCGGATATGCAATACTGTGACGGACTATTTTTATTATTTCAGTGGGGACCTCATCCCACCCTGCAGATTTTGAATTTTTTAGGTACATTATGATTTTGATGGCATCTGAGATGGAAACATGAGAAAACTTAAAACATGGGCAATTGCTGTCTATCATATTGGGCTTTGTTTTTGGTGGTGAACAGTCACCAAATTTGTTATAGTTTATGAAAAAGTCATTGAATGATTCACAAATGGCATTGGGTTCTGTAACAGCTCTACCATTTATCACTATTTTAGAAGCGCATTTTCTCTCTGCCTCACTGCCAACTTTGCTTCTTATAACAGACCAAACAGCTTTTGATTTGTTTTTTTGCATTTGAAATGAAGTTGTTATTCACAGTACATTTTGCTAGTTTAACTATTTTGTCGAATGTTTTTTTGTATTTGCTTACATACTTAAGAAATTGAGGGCTTCAATTTACTTTTGCCTCCATATGCAGTTTCCCCTTAGTAGCGCTAGACACACTAATTCCTTTTGTTACCCAGGATCTACTTTTTTGGGACCTGGTCCTCACTGTTACAAAAGGGAAGCATTCATGGAATATACCCAAGAATTCAGTTAAAAAGTTATTGTAATTGTCACTTGTGGAAGTGTGTTTGCTGACTGTCCACTTGATTTGGCTTAGTTTTTTGCAAAATACTTCCACATTTTCTTGACTGAAATTCATACATCTTTTTGTTGTGCAGACTGAATTTTGCTTCGGTAGTGATACAAATAGTGCTTTATGGTCTGATACTCGTAAATCTAGAAGAAACTTTTCTTTTACATAATAATTATAACTACTTACAATATTGTCAATAAATGTTGCAGAGGTTGCTGTAATTCTTGCATACTGGCCGAAATTGAGATTTAGCCCATTTGTGGCTACCAGGTTCTTTAAGTGTGAAGAAAATTTGTCATCAGTCCTTACATCTATGTTGAAGTCAGCACATGTAACCACTTTCTTGTACAGTTTCTCACTTTTTAATTTATGCAGCAATGTATCAAACTTAGCTAAAAATACAGAGCTTATATGGTACCCAGGGGTGCGATATATGCTGGTAATTAGTATGTTATACTCTTTAAGTTCTATACAACAACTTTCAAATTTACCTTCTTCATTCAGATGGCCAAAATTCTGTCTGATATTATAGTCTACTGTGGAATGAACTAGTATGCAAGAGCCTCCATACCCATTAGTCCTACAAAGCTGGTAGCCAGTTTATAACCTGTAAGTTTATTCAGGAGACTGATATTTTCAGATTTTAGCCAATGTTCATTAAGGCATATTACTTTCACAGATTGTTTCACACTTTCTAGCAAAATTTCTATATCATAAAGTTTCTTGATCATTCCTTCAGACAGACCTGTGATGTTTAAGTGCATAATGAAATTACTACTGTATACATTATTAGGTAGAGGGTCTTTAAAACTAATTTGACTATAAAGTAATGGAACGTCCACTTGAGTGTTGACTGCTTGTTCTGGATTCGTTGCATTGGGCCGAATTCGGAATGAATTGGTTCCTTTCATCAGTTTCCCTGTGTGCGAGCATCTGGATGATGAGTAGGTACAGTTTTCTTGACGATAATTTCAATCTCTGCTGTATCTTCTGAGGCTGGTTTTGGCACTGTCTCACCTTCTGGACATGATGTTCCTGTTTGAGCTGGCACTTTGACTGCAACTATGTGTGTGATTTTGAAATTGTTTTCCCGTTTTTCCATTTCCTTGGTCAAAACTGGTTGCATGGCAATTGGTTTTCTTGCAACGTCGTCATCTTTTTGTATTAAGTTCGCTAGCATTTTGCCAACGTATGACTTGCCAGCGTTATTATAATGTAGTCCATGTTTTGTAAACAAATCTCTTGCATCAGGAAGATCAAAAAATGTTACATTTTGTTGGGACTTGCATATTTTGTAGAACTGTCTGTTTACGTTTGCAAGCTCCAGCTTTACAATGGAACTTTCAGATCAAGTAATGTAGTTTTTAAACACTGGGTTGCATGTTTACCCTCATTTCTGTATACATCATTACTTTCACCCACGATTATGACGGCATCATTCTTAGATAGCTCATTAAGTGAGTTACTGCTCTTAATTATCTCAGTCAAAGGTGCACTGGATTTCGTCATACCTGTTGCCGCGAATAGCATACTGTATTAATTTATTTTTTCGGCAATTTTCTTGGCGTGGCTATCACCAAGTACAACTCGTCGTTTGATGTTCACTGGTTTATTTTTCGTATTAGATGTTTTCTTGACTGTGCGCTCGATTGGAGGTTTTGTCACTGATTTTTGTTCGTCATTGTTCGTTGTCTTATCACACTCTTCGTCTAGTGCTGTGAATTTATTTGATAGTGGTATCGCCGGAACTGTATTCACTGTCTGTTTATTTGATTTTTTTCGGCACACACACGTTTTTTGCCCAGAACGACGGTTAACAACACTGTCTTGTGCTAGACGATGATCTCGCTCTATCTCTTTGTATTTCATTTCCAGTTCTTTATATTTCTGCTGAAGTTTTTCATATTTCATATTTATAGTCATTAAATCATCTGTATTATTATTTTTTCTTTTGATTTTATCATGTCCATTGCCTCGTTTTTCGTGACACTCACAATGCACTGACGGCTGTCCCTCCAATACTAAACTGGTGATCCCTTGATGTCTCAGAATGTGTCCTATCAACCGATCCCTTCTTTTGGTCAAGTTGTGCCACAAATTTCTTGTCTCCCCAATTCTACTCAGTACTTCCTCATTTGTTACATGACCAACCCATTTCAGCATTCTTCTGTATCACCACATTTCGAAAGCTTCTATTCTCTTTTCATCTAAACTGTTTATTGTCCATGTTTTTCTTCTGTACATAACTACACCTACACAAATATCTTCAGAAAAGACTTTCTAACACTTAAATCTGTACTTGATGTTAACAAATTTCTCTTCTTCAGAAATGCTTTTCTTGCCATTGCCAGTCTACGTTTTATATCCTCTCTACTTCTGCCATCATCAGTTATTTTGCTGCCCAAGTAGCAAAACTCCTTTACTACTTTAAGTATATCATTCCCTAATTTGATTCCATTAGCATCACCTGACTTAATTAGGCTACATTCCATTATTCTTGTTTTGCATTTGTTGATGTTTATCCTGTATCCTTCTTTCAAGACACTGCCCATTCCGTTCATCTGCTCTTCCAAGCCCTTTGCTGTCTCTGATAGAATTACAATGTCATCAGCAAACCTCAATGTTTTTATTTCTTCTCCCTGAACTTTAATTAGTATTCCAAATTTTTCTTTGGTTGCATTTACTTCTTGTTCAATGTACATAGGCTACAACCTTCCTCACTCCCTTTTTCAACCACTGCCTACCTTTCAGGCCCCTTGGCTCTTATAACTGCCATCTGGTTACTGTACAAGTTGTAAATAGCCATTTGCTCTCTGTATTTTATCCCTGCTGCCTTCAGAATTTCGAAGAGATTGTTTTGGTCAACATTGTCAAAAGCTTTCACTAAGTCTACAAATGCTATAAGCGTAGGTTGGCCTTTCCTCAACCTATCTCCTAAAATAAATTGTAGGGTCAGAATTGCCTTGCGTATTCCTACATTTCTGTGGAATCCAAACTGACCTTCCCTGAGGTCAGCTTGCATCAGTTTTCCATTTTTCTGTAAAAAATTCGTGTTAGTATTTTGCAGCCATGACATAGTAAACTGATAGTTCAGTAATTTTCACAGCAACTGCTTTCTTTGGATTTGGAATTATGACATTCTTCTTTAAGTCTGAGGTTATTTCACCTGTCTCATACATCTTGCACACCAGATGGAAGAGTTTTGTCATGGCCGCCTCTCCCAAGGCTATTTGTCGTTCTGATGGAATATCGTCTACGCTCAGTGCCTTGTCCTGACCTAGATCTTTCAGAGCTTTGTCAAATTCTTCTCATCTTCTTCTGCATCCCTTCCCCTTTCTACAACATTGCTTTCAAATTCATATCCCTCGTATAGGCACTCTGTAGACTCCTTCCATCTGCCAGCTTTCCCTTCTGTACTTAGGACTGGTTTACCATCTGAATTCTTGATATTCGTACAGCTGCTTATCCTTTCCCCAGAGTTCTCTTAATGTTCCTGTAGGTGGGATCTATATTTCTACTAGTGAAATATGCTTCTAAATTATTACATTTGTCCCCTAACCAGAAATGCTTAGCAATTTTTCATTTCCTGTCTGTCTCATTTTTTAAAAGTTTGTGTTCCCTTTTAGCCTGCTTCATTTTCTGCATTTTTACATTTCCTCCTTTCACCAGTTGAATGGAATCACTCCTGTGTTATCCAAGGATTTCAACTAGACCTTGTCATTTTTACCTATTTAATCATTTGCTGCCTTCATTATTTCATATCTTAATGCTATCCATTCGTCTTTTACTGAATTCCTTTCCCTTGCTCTAGTCAACCATTGCCTAAAGCTCCCTCTGAAACTCTCGACAACCTCTGCTTCTTTCAACTTATCCAGGTCTTATCTCCTTCATTTCCTACTGTTTTCCAATTTTTCAGTTTTAATCCACAGTTCATAACCAATAAATTGTGGAAATGTCTTACAATTTGAAATCTGGTTCCCAAATCTCTGTGTAACCATTATATAATCAGAGACCTTCCGGTGTTTCCAAATCTCTTACACATATACTACCTTCTTTTATGATTCTTAAACCAGCTTTAGTGATGATTAAATTTTTCTCTGTGCAAACTTCTACCAGCTGGCTTCCTCTTTCATTACTGTTGCCAGTCCATATCCACCTACTATTTTTCCTTCTCTTCCTTTTCCTACTATAGATTTCCAGTCCCCCATTAAATTAATTTTTCCTCTCCTTTAACTATATGAATAATTTCTTTTACCTCATCACACATTCATTTAGTCTATTCATCATCTGCGGAGCTAGTTGGCATAAACTTGTACTACTGTGTTAGGCACGGACTTCATGTCTGTCTTGGCTATGATAATATGTTCACTACACTGTTCATAGTAGCTTACCTGATTCCTATTTTCTTATTCATTATTAAACCTACTCCTGCATTACCCATGTTTGAGCTTGTATTTATGACCCTGTATTCACCTGACCCGAAGTTCTGTTCCTGCTGCCACCTAACTTTTTTAATATTATTCTTTTAATGTTATTTTATGTTTAAAGCAACTTTGTTATGGACCAGAGTTTCATGTGGTGCATGTATTCAGAGTCAGTGGGGGAATGTGGTAGAGGGGCCAATGTAAAAAACTGCAAAATGATTAATGTATTCTTTTAATTTTGCATGTCTTGTGCAGAGTTATTTATTTATATTAAATTATTTAGGTACATATTTTATAGATCCATTTGTGTACATTGGTGCAAGGAGTGTGTAATTTACTATTATGTCCTTCACGATCATACACAGAGATAAAAAGAAACCTTATTTTGAGCAATAAAATATGATTCAGAGGTTACATTGTGTTTGATTTATCAACTAAAAAGGAATCCTATTGTCAATTATACAATAAAACAATGTCTGTAATTATCAAACAAAAGTTAATAAACAAGAGACATTTAAACTGAAAAATGTCAAAAATTGTCTATCTCTGTCCGTTAAAAACTTTATCCGTAAAATAAAAGGTTTTGTCAAGGAAATCTCCTTTTCCATACTTTCAAATTATTTGTTATTATCTTGCAGGTACATGAAAGCACTTCAGAGTGGGTTAAAATTTTTTTGTAGTACTGTGTTTTACATCTGTTTTTACTGCAATCATATTTTCCAGCTTACAGTGTAAACTTTCAGTCTGGAACTGCGCGACCGCTACGGTTGCAGGTTCGAATCATGCCTCGGGCATGGATGTGTGTGATGTCCTTATGTTAGTTAGGTTTAAGTAGTTCTAAGTTCTAGGGGACTGATGACCTCAGATGTTAAGTCCCATAGTGCTCAGAGCCATTTGAACAGTGTAAACCATATTTCCTTCTTGTTGTATATTTAATTGGTGCTGTAGTGAGAAGAGTTATTTGGTATTATAGATTGAAAAATTATATGTTTTGTGGAGGACTCAGAAGATGTAGTATGTATGAGATAAAATCTCTGCAGTGATTTTTATTTGAAAAACTAGTTTTGTAAAATATATTTGTGTAATATGATTAAGCAAAGAATGGATAATGAAAGTATCATTTTTATAGTTACAGTCTATTTTATTCTACTTTCATTTACATAAATATTTTACTGATAGCTAACTTCAATCATTTGCCTTATTTTTCAGGTAAATCACTTGTTACTCAAAAATCAACTAATGTAATGGCTGCAAAGATGTTGACATGTGCTTTACTCCAGTGGTTGATATACCCTACATACTTGGCTGGTGAAGCATTGCAATTGGCAAATGACATACATTCATATATAAATGCAAACCATGTGTGGGGAAGCCATACTGGTCGCCTTTCCACAAACAAGTGGTTTTCTGGTGTGCGTGTATCAGATAATCGTGTGAACATTGCAGTTCAATTGTGTCGTTTGTCTGAGCAGTGGCAGAGTAATCCTAATACTATTTCTCAATGGTTAAAAAAAATGGCATCAGCACCGAGTTGCATTACTGATAAACTACGTTGGTTCATATCTGCTCTTTTCATTCATATTTTTGACCAAGATGCAGAGAGACAAGAATGCCTTTCAGTTTTGCTGAAAATGGTGGATAAAAATAATGAACTCTCTTCAAGTATTATGACACTTATACTCTACAAACTGGCTGAAGAGAGAGATCCAACAATGCAGCTGGAATTACTTCAGAAATTACCTCAAATGGCAGTACAGAAGGTAACAATTTTGAGACACTATTAACGTAAATTTCAAAAATTTGTTTATGAATACATAGTATTATAGACAAAAAGTGCATACTCATGTGATGGAATGTTGTTTAAACAGTCTGAAGTACAAGTCCATAGCTGAGGTCTAGAGCAAGCATCTGTATTTGCTGGGATAAGTAGCGATAAATGGGAGGGACATGGATTAGGCAGAGGGGAAAACAAGATTTTTTTTTGGGGGGGGGGGGGGGGGGGGGGCTAGGAAAGACTGTGCTGTGGCGTATGCAGAGACAAATAGACAAATTAGAAGACTATTAAGAGGAATGTTGTGGCAGAAGGTAGAGTACTTGGGCAACATGAAGGATCTAGACTAAAGAGAAACTTAAAAAGGTTAGAGATAAGGAAAGTTAAAGTGTAGTAGTGAAGTACCAGAGGGAAGTGGGGAAGGAGGGAGAAAGGCACCTGGTTGATGTGTTTATGATGGTATCTCTGGTGTCGGAAGGTGTGGAAGTTGAATGCGCACCAGAGGGTATTGACCTCGATACCCACTAGGGGTCTCTGTGCTCCAGCGTGCGCCTGCTTGCAAGCCTTGCTGTTTGAGTGCACCACTCTCCGTACCATGTGAAGTCCGCGTCCAATTGAGTTTCCCACAGTCATATATTTAGGCAGCCGCACGGCGATACCCTGGCAGTCTGCTGCTTGCCGTAGTTCGCATGTGCATCTCGACCTTACTGTGTTCCAGTTCCATGTGTTGAAATAAATACTTTCTTTGTTTGGAATATTCCTACGTTGTTGTTGTCTTGCTGTGTTTATCACCTCAGGTCTTGCTTGCTTGACTCATGTTGTGTTCTGGTTGGTTGTAGTGTGTGTTGTCCCCTACTTATTAATCTGTCCTGTCTGTTCGTTGTTTGAGATACCTCCAGTGGCTCCCCCCCCCCCCCCCTCTCCCCTGCCCCCCCCCCTCCCGTGGCGGCTTTGCTTTGCTTTGCTTATCCATTCTCTGCTGTGCACCTCTTGCCAGTTGCTCGGGGCTTGGCAATGAGGTGGATAGGTTGTGTGCGTGCTGTGTGCGGGTGCAGGAGGAACTGGCCGCGGATCGCGAGCAGCTAAGCATGCTGTTGGCCATGGTCAGCCGCCTTCAGGCTGCTGCTTCGAGGTGCGTCACTTGAGACACCCCAGGTGTCGCTTGCTGCGGCCGCTGACTCAGCCGCTGAGGCACCTTCTAGTGTCCCCGGCGCGTTGGGGCCGCTCTCACCTCAGGGTGAGTGGCGGACTGCAATGCGTTCGCGATGCTCGAGGTAGAGGGTCAATGTGGAGGCTGTCCGGCTGGCCTCGCCCGTTCGTCCTGGCAGTGGGCAGGTGGCCGCTCCTTCAGCAGGGTCCGAGCAGGCACAAGGGGGCAAAGGCTTGCTGGTTATTGGGAGCTCCAACGCTAGGCAGGTGATGGAGCCCCTTAGGGAAATAGCATACAGGGCTGGAAAGAAATCCAACGTGCATTTGGTTTGTCTGCCGGGGGACCTCATCCAAGATGTGGAGGTGGCCTTGCCTGCGGCTATCGAGCGTACGGGGTGCAGTTGTCTGCAACTAGTTGCTCACGTCGGCACCAATGATGCTTGTCACTTGGGTTCTGAGGCGATTCTCAGTTCGTACAGGCAGCTGGCAGATTAGATAAAGATTGCAGGCCTCGCAAGCGGGGTGCAAGCAGAGCTCTCTATTTGCAGCAGCGTTCCTAGAGTGGATCGGGGTCCTATAGTTTGGATCCGAGTGGAGGGTCTCAACCAGAGGCTTCGTCGACTCTGTGACGGTCTTGGCTGCAGATTTCTAGACTTTCGCTATTGAGTGGGGAATTGTAGGACGCCCCTAGATAGGTCAGGGGTGCACTACACAAAGGAAGCGGCTACTCGGATAGCAGGGTACTTGTGGCGTGCACATGGGGGGTTTTTTAGGCTAGGCAGTAGTGCAGGGTCTCCTGATGAACACTCACCCGTCGACGTGCAGGCAGGGAAATCAGGACGCGCTGAGTGTAAAGACACTTCAGCTATCAAAATATTAGCAGCAAATTTTCATAGTGTTCAGAATAAAGTTCCTGAATTTATTGTCCTCCAGGAAGTGTGTGGTGCGCAAATTATTCTCGGTACTGAGACCTGGCTGAACCCTGAGATAGGAAGTTCTGAAATATTTAGTTAGGGTTGGGACGTGTATCGGAAAGACTGATTAGACACTGTAGGAGGTGGTGTCTTCATTGCAGTTGACAAAAATATTGTGTCTACTGAGGTGATTGTGAAGTTATCTGGACACGTTTAACAGGGCTAGGAGAAATAAATTTAATTGATGGGTGTTATTACCAGCCACCAGGTTCCACCGCAACAGTTCTAGAATCATTCAAAGGGAGTCTACACTCTGTATCGCAGAAGTACCCGTATCATGCTATATTAGTCGGAGGCGACTTCAACCTACCTAGTATAGACTGAGATGTCTGTGGATTCATTACAGGTGGTACAGACAAGCCGTCGTGTGAATTACTTGTGAACACATTATCCGAAAACTGTCTTGAGCAGCTAAATCGACAGCCAACGCGTAATGGAAATATTTTAGATCTGGTAGCCACGAACAGACCAGACCTCGTCAACGGTGTCAAGTATTGAGACAGGGATTAGTGATTATGATGATGTCATTACGACTATGGGTATGAAAGTTAAAAAGTCTGTCAAGAAGGCTAGGAGAGTATTCTTACTAGAAAGAGCAGATAAGCAGTTGTTAGCATCCCACTTAGTAAATGAATTGACTTCATTTACTTCCAGTATGATGGACGTGGAAGAATTATGGCCAAATTTTAAACACATTGTAAATCACGCATTGGACAAGTATGTGTCAAAAAAGTGGGCTACGGACGGAAAAGACCCACCGTGGTTTAACAGCGCAATTCGGAGAATGCTCAGGAAGCAAAGGCAGTTGCACTCGCGGTACAAGAACGATCGGGAGAATGAGGACAGGCAAAAGTTAGTAGAGATTCGTGCTATTGTAAAACGAGCGATGTGCAAAGCATTCAACCACTACCACTGTCATACCTTAGCAAAAGATCTTGCTGAAAACCCAAGGAAATTCTGGTCTTACATAAAATCCGTAAGTGGGTCGAAGGCTTCCATTCAGTCACTCACTGATCAGTCTGGCCTGGCAATGGAAGACAGCAAAACGAAAGCTGAAATTTTAAATTTAGGATTTGAGAAATCTTTCACGCAGGAGGATTGTACAAACATACCACGGTTTGAGTCCCGTACAGATTCCCGTGTGGAGGACATAGTGATAGACATCCCTGGGGTTGTGAAGCAGCTGAATGGATTGAAAATAAATAGATCGCCAGGTCCTGATGGGATTACAATTCGGTTTTACAGAGAGTACTCTACTGAATTGGCTCCTTACTTAGCTTGCATTTGTCACGAATCTCTTGCTCAACCTAAAGTCCTGAATGCAGGAAAAAAGCGCAGGTGACGCCTGTATATAAGAAGGGTAGAAGGGCGGATCTTCAAAATTACAGACCAATATCCTTAACATCGGTTTGTTGCAGGATTCTTGAACATATTCTCAGTTCGAATATACTGAATTTCCTTGAGACAGAGAAGTTGCTGTCCACGCATCAGCACGGCTTTAGAAAGCATCGCTCCTGCGAAACGCAACTCGCCCTTTTTTCACATGATGTCTTGCTAACTATGGATGAAGGGTATCAAACGGATGCCAAATTCCTTGACTTCCGGAAAGTGTTAGACTCGATGCCCCCCTGCAGACTCCTAACTAAGGTACAAGCATATGGGATTGGTTCCGAAGTATGTGAGTGGTTCAAAGACTTGTTAAGTAATAGAACCCAGTACGTTGTCCTCAATGGTGAGTGTTCATCGGAGGTGAGGGTATCATCTGGAGTGCCCCAGGGAAGTGTGGTAGCTCCGCTGTTGTTTTCTATCTACATAAATGATCTTTTGGATAGGGTGGATAGCAATGTGCGGCTGTTTGCTGAAGATGCTGTGGTGTACGGGAAGGTGTCATCGTTGAGTGACTGTAGGAGGATACAAGATGACTTGGACAGGACTTGTGGTTAGTGTAAAGGATGACAGCTAACTCTAAATATAGATAAATGTAAATTAATGCAGATGAATAGGAAAAAGAATCCTGTAATGTTTGAATACTCCATTAGTAGTGTAGCGCTTGACACAGTCACGTCGATTAAATATTTGGGTGTAACATTGCATAGCGATATGAAGTGGGACAAGCATGTAATGGCAGTTGTGGGGAAGGCGGATAGTAGTCTTCATTTCATTGGTAGAATTTTGGAAAGATGTGGTTCGTCTGTAAAGGAGACCGCTTATAAAACACTAATACGACCTATTATTGAGTACTGCTCGAGCATTTGGGATCCCTATCAGGTCAGATTGAGGGAGGACATATAAGCAATTCAGAGGCGGGCTGCTAGATTTGTTACTGGTAGGTTTGATCATCATGCGAGTATTATGGAAATGCTTCAGGAACTCGGGTAGGAGTCTTTAGAGGAAAGGAGGCATTCGTTTCGTGAATCGCTACTGAGGAAATATAGAGAACCAGCATTTGAGGCTGACTGCGGTATGATTTTACTGCCGCCAACTTACATTTCGTGGTAAGACCACAAAGATAAAATAAGAGAGATTAGGGCTCGTACAGAGGCATATAGGCAGTCATTTTTCCCTCGATCTGTTTGGGAGTGGAACAGGGAGAGAAGATGCTAATTGTGGTACGAGGTACCCTCCGCCATGCACCGTACGGTGGATTGCAGAGTATGTATGTAGATGTAGATGTAGATGTAGATAAAAGGTTCGGTAGCATGGAGGCTAAGTTGATCTGTCTCCTGGACCAACAGCAGCAGCTCATGCAGCAGCAGCAGCAGTGCCAATTAGAAGTCTTACAGCAATCCTTGCAGTTGCTGAAGGACAAAGTCACAGCACAGGACACCCTACCACAACAGCTTCCGTGTGTTCCAGTTTCTGATGCTTCTCTGCATCTGCTGTCATTTCTGCCCTTTGATGACACTAAGGAGGACTGTGAAACATACTTGCATTGTTTGAAACACCATTTCACAATACGGGTGTCTCCTTACAGCAGTCATTATTCTTGTCCTGGGCATCACCAGACACCTTCCTTCTGCTCCGCAAGTTGGCGCCATTGTCAGACCACATGGCTATCTCCTTGAATGAGATATGTGCGCTGCCGACAAACTACTATTCCCAGCGATACCATATTGTGGCAGCTAAGCTTGAGTTCCACCAGTACCATAAACAGCCTGGTCAGTCATACTGTTCTTGGGTCACACACTTGCAGGGTCTCAGCTGCAAATATTACTTCACTTGCACCGATCAGCATTTCAAGGTGTCGTATGCAGACTCCTTGATTTGTGATGATGTCGTTCACCTGGCTCCCAATCCATAGGTCTGCACAGCTGCATTGAAACTCGATAACACCTTTCTGAAAGACATTCTGTGTATAGCCCGCTCCTTTGAAATTGATCATGTGGCAAACGAGTGTCTGAGGGCAAGGCTACAGGTTTCTGCAGTAGAGTCCTCCCCATGGGCACCTCCCTTGCACTCGGTACAGCCCACAGAGAGCAATGTCATCGAGACTCCTCCTTGTCCGACATCTCTATGGCTTCGGAGCCTCCGATCGCCCTCGGCAGTGGTCACATGGGCCACTTCCATCTTGCCCGGAGTGCTTTTCTGCCCACTCTCGCACAGACTGCCCCTATTGCTGGAAGACGTGCATGCTTTTGTCAGAAAGATGGCACTCTCCAATCTATCTGTTGCAGCCGCTCACTCGTCCCACAGGACCCCCCATTGATGCGGAAGTTGTTCCTCATACTCCACATTTTTAACGTGGACGTTCGTTTCCAGATCGATACAGGGGCCACCTTCTCCTTGATCAATTGGCAATGTATACATGCCTAGGTTTGCCAGAACTGTCGCCCCACCTCTTGGTGATTGGTTGTGTACTGTTATGGTTCTATCCCCCTCTGTGGGCCGTTCTCAATCTCAGCCACCTATAAAAATGTTCCCCGCTCCTGTCCCTACTGGTGGTTGACCATCCCTCGGCTTTCAACATTTCTGGACTTGATCCTTTTACACTGTTTACTTTTTGATTTGTGACCAAGTAAAGGTCGTTTCTACAGCCGTCCTGTTCCAGGGCCTCGACCATCTGTGCACGACTATCCCTCTCTGTTTCAGTCTGACTTAGGGTGTGCTTCGGACTTCCAGGTGCACATTGCCCTCTGTCCAGATGCTTAGTCACAGTTCTTCCAGGCTCATCCCCTTCTGGTGGCCTTACGTGCAGCAGTGGAGCAAGAGCTCAATTGACTGCAAGCTCCTGGTGTCATCGAGCCTGTGAAGCCGACTGCTTGGGTGATCCTGTTAGTGGTGATCAGGAAACCCAATGGCTGCCTTTGCCTATGTGGGGATTTTGGGGTTACCATCAGTGCACAGTCCCTGGTTGAAACTTATCCCATTCCCCGGAAGGAAGACCTTCTTGCCGACTTGCGCATGGCGAGTACTTCTCTCAGATCAACCTGGCGGAGGCTTACCCCCAACTGCCCTTAGATGAGGAACCCCAGAACATCATTGTCATCAACATACCTTTTGGATTATGTAAACACAGGTGCCTTCCATTTGGTATTTTCTCGGTGTCGGCCATTTTCAAGAGGTACCTGGATCAGCTTACACAGCCGTTCCCAGCTTGTGTCAACTGTCTAAATGACATCTAGGTCACCTGCCATACACGCTGCGAGCATTTGCAAAACCTTGGTACCTTATTTCACGCACTGTAGGCCAGAGGCTTACGCTGTCGGCTGGAAAAGACTAGTTTCTTTAAACCATAAGTGGAATACCTGGGACAGCTCCTGATACGCAACATCTGACCAGTCCGCCCTCACTCCAGAGTGGGTGGCAGACAGTCGTGGGTTCGCGTGTCTTTGGGTGGAAGGCGAAAGAGGAAGCAGGCCATGTGGTTGGCTCCCTACATCTTAGCAACAGATACAAAGTGCTACCCAGTGTTGACGATAACTCTGAACCAGCACGGGATGCCTCTCCTGTTGGGCCAGTGGTCAATTTTCCTGCCCATTCATGGTAAGTACAGAGGATGGGCATGCTAGTCATTGAGAGCTCCAGTGTTTGGCGGGCTATGGAGCACCTCGGGGAGATAGCAGGTAAGGCAGGAAATAATTCCAGTGTGCATTCGGTATGTTTGCTGGGAGGTCTCATCTGTGATATGGAGGAGGCCCTGCCAGCGGCTGTTGAGCACACTGCGTGCAGTTGGCTGCATGTAGTGGCACATTTTGGTACAAATGATGCCTGCTGATTGGGTTCTGAGGCCATCCTTGGGTCCTTTTGGTGGCTGGCTGATTTGGTGAAGGCAACTAGCAACACGCGTGGGGTGCAGGCTAAGCTGTCTATTTGTAGCATTGTACCCAGGGTTGATCGTGGTCCTCTGGTTAGGAGCAGAGTGGAAGGTCTAAACCAGAGGCTCAGATGACTCTGAAGGTGCAGAATTATAGGATTTTCCTTAACAGGTCAGGTGTGCACTACACCCAGGAAGTGGCTGATAGGGTAGCGGAGCACATGTGGCATGCACATGGGGCTTTTTTAGGTTATAGAACCCCTCCTTGTTAAATCAGCCACAGCGACTTAGAGAATCATGGTCCTTGCATATCAGAGATAGAAAATTTAGTAAACTGCAGGAGCATCCAAGGAAAGGTTCCAGAATTAGTATCACGTACTGGAGGTTATAATGCACAGATAGTACTAGAAACAGAAAGCTGGTTGAAACCAGATGTCAATGACAACGAAATCCTGAGTTCAGATTGGAATGTTTATCGTAAGGATAGGTTAGTCGCCAGTGGTGGCAACGTGTTTATCTCAGTAAAAAATTCAATAAAATCTAGTGAGGTTATCATGGATTCTGAATGTGAATTAATATGGGTGAAAGTGAGTATCAAAGAATGATCAAAAATCGTGATCAGATGCTTTTATAGACCACCTGAGTTAGGAACTGTAGTTGTTGTAGTGCACATCAGACAGAACTTGCAGAATTTCCCGATCATGCCGTTGTAATAGGGGGGTGACTTCAACTTTCCAGGTACAGATTGGGCAACAAACAGACCTGAACTCAGTTAACATAGAGGAAGGTACCAGTGATCATAAGGCTGTGACGGCATCTATGATGACGGGTCCTACAAGGATTGTTAAGAAAGGCAGGAAGATTTATTTGCTCAGCAAGGGTGAAAGGATACAAATTTCAGAAGCAGTTGGCATCAAATATTCAGCAATAACGACAAAGATGTGGAGAACATATGGAAAAAATTCAAAGGCTTTGTTCAATATACCCTAGACAAGTATGTCTGAATAAGGTTTTAAGGGATGGGAAAGATCCACCATGGTTTAATAGCTGTGTTAGAAAAGCGCTACATATACAAAGAGCACTTCATCTTGGATTCAAGAGAAGTAAAAACCTAGCTGACAAACAAAAGCTGTACGAAGCAAAAATGAGCATAAGGAGAGCACTGAGAGAAACTTTCAATGATTGTAAGATGTTGTCAACTGACCTGAGTAAAAACCCTGAGAGATTTTGGTTGTATGTGAAATCAGTAAGTGGGTCAAAATCGTTTATTCATTTTCTCAATGACCATACTGGCACCAAAATGGAAGATAACTGCGAGAAGGCCGAAATACTGAATTCGGTCTTCCAAAGTTGTTTCAGCGCAGAAGATCATAACACTGTCCCTCCTTTCAATCGTTGTACGAACATCGAAATGGCAGATATTGAGATAACTGGTCACTGAATTGAAAAGCAGCTACAATCGCTTAGTAGCAGAAAGGCTTCAGGGCCAGATGACATACCTGTAAGATTCTATAAAGATTATTCGAAAGCACTTGCTTCCATTCTAGCAGTAATTTATCGTAGATCGCTTGAGCAATGAAAGGTACCTAACGAATGGAAAAAAGTGCAGGTCATTCCCATTATTAAGAAAGGCCATAACACAGATCCACGCAATTATAGACCTACATCGTTGACGTCAATCTGTTGTAGAATTGTGGATCATGTTTTATGTTCAAGAATTATGACATTTTTAGAAAATGAACATCTCCTGTATAAAAATCACCATGGATTCCGCAAACAGAGATCTTGTGAAACTCTGCTCGCTCTGTTCCTCCATGAGATCCATAGCACAGTGGACAACGGTGCTTAGGTTGATGCTGTGTTCCGTGATTTCAGTAAGGCATTTGACACTGTCCGGCATTGCCATTTAATGAAAGAAATACAAGTATCTGAGCAGACCTGCGATTGGATTCAAGACTTTCTTGCAGATAGAACTCAACATGTCGCTCCTAACGGAACTAAATCGACAGTTGTAAAGGTAATATCTGGAGTACCACAGGGAAGTGTGATAGGACCGTTGCTGTTTACAATATATATAAATGATCTAGTAGAAAGTGCCAGATGCTCTTTAAGGCTATTCGCAGATGATTCAGTTGTCTGTACCAAAGTAGCAACGCGAGAAGATAATAAGAATTTGCAGAACAACCAGCAGGGAACTGATGAATGGTGCAGGCTCTGTCAGTTGACCTGAACATAAATAAGTGTAACATATTGCGCATACATAGGAAAAGAAATCCACTACTGTACAGCTACACTATTGACGACAAACATTGGGAGACAGCGTCTGCCGTAAAATATCTAGACGTGACTATCCAGAGCAGCCTTAAGTGGAATGACCATATAAAACAGATAGTGGGAAAAGCAGACACCAGACTCAGATTCAGCAGAAGGATCTTCAGAAAATGTAACTCATCCACGAAAGAAGTGGCTTATAAGGCGCTTGTTTGCCCGATTCTTGAGTATTGTTCATATACCTGGGATCCCTGTCAAAGACTGATAGAGGATATAGAGAAGATCCAATGAAGAGCAGCACATTTCATCATGGGATCGTTTAGCTGAGGAGAGAGTGTTACGGAGATGTTAAACAATCTCCACTGGCAGAAGTTACAAGACGGGTGTTGTGCATCATGAAGAGATTTACTATTGACGTTTCGGGACAGCACGTTTCAGGAGGAGTCGGACAACATATTACTTCCCCCCACATACATCTTGCATGTTGACCATGAGGAGAAAATTCAAGAAATTAGAGCCAATACAGAGGCTTACTGACAAATCATTCTTCCCATGCACTATTCGCAAGTGGAACAGGGTTGAAGGGATCAGATAGTTGTACCAAAAGTATCCTCCACCACACACTGTTAGGTTGCTTGTGGAGTATGTCGTAGATGTAGATGTAAAGATGGCATTCGCCCGTCGAATTGCAACGTCGTGGTCATCAATTCCCTTCCCCACCCCAAGGGTTTATTTGATCTCCAGGTTTATTGGGCAAGGTTAACTACTACTTAAAGTTTTTACCCCAGGCCGCTGACGTTGCACAGCCCCTCAATCCCTTGCATCACAAAGGGGTGCCTTTCAACTGGACTCCTGCCTGTGATCAAGCTTTTCTCCGCTTGAAAACTATGGTCAACTCTGCCCCTTGCCTGACTCTCTTCCCTTCAGACTGCCCCTTAGTAGTGGTGGCCGATGCTTCAGCCTATGTTATTGGGGCAGTCCTGGCCCACAGGAAGAGGATGACTAAGAACAGTTCATTGTGTATATGTCCAAGATGCTTTCGCCAGCACAGGAGGAACTATTCTCAGATTGAGAAAGAGGCTCAGGCAATTGTGTTTGCCATTCAAAAGTTTCACATCTACCTCTTTGCGATGACGTTCACTCTCCTCACTGATCACAAACCTTTGGTTACTGTATTTGGCCCACACACACACACCTCCCAAAGTGAACTGCTCAACATCTCCAGCACTGGGTGCTGTTCTTACGCAATTACATAAGCCCACCTTTCAACACTGCCAATGCAGATGCCTTGTCAGTTCTCCCTTCAGGCCCTGATCCCGAGTTCGACCAGCAGGAAGTCCTCTGCTTCCACATTGATATGGTCCACGAAGATAACTGGGACGGGTTTCCCGTCACGACTGCACAGGTCATCTCTGCCACACGCCGGGATCCCATTCTATGTGACCCATGGTTGGTCCACTTATCTGACTCACTGGTTGAAAACTAAATTTAGCCCCTGGCAGCACCTCTCACACAGGGTATTGGTTGTGGTGGGTGTCCTTCTTTTGGCCACAGGCTGACACCCATCAGGTGATCATCCCACCCAATTTGCGCCGCCATATACTACACTTCTTACACTGTGGACACTGGGGATGTCCCATATGAAGGCACTGGCTCGCCGGCATGTCTATTGGCCGGGCATTGAAGGTGACATCGAACACTTGGTCCATGGATGCACGGTATGTGTGGGTCACCAGGCCAGCCCTTTGCCATCATTTGCACTCTAGCTCACACCTTGCTGGCCCTGGGATCACATCCATCATGATTTTGCTGGTCCGTTCTTGAGATCATTGTGGTTATTCACCATGGATGCACATTCCAGGTACTCGTATGTGGTGCACATGCTGTCCACCATGACTGATGCCACACTCACGGCCTTGGCTCAGGTGCTCGCCATCGAAGTCGTGCCTCATACCTTGGTCTGCGATAATGGCCCCCAATTCATGGCAGCCTCCTCTCGCGCATTCTTTGAGGCCAACAGTATCAAACACATCTGCACACCTCCGTTCTGTCCGTCCTCCAATGGCACAGTGGAACAACTGGTCAGGATGTTTAAACAACAGCTGACAAAAGTGATCAAATCCTCTGCCATCACATTGACCCTCACCTTATTCCTGAGCGCTTATCACAACACGCCAATTGATGGTCATAGTGTCGCCGAACTCTTCCATGGGTGGCAACCATGGGCCCTGCTCCATCTGCTGACGCTGTCACCTTCTGAACTCTGCTTCTGACCCTCTCACCACTACACCCCAGGCATGGCCATGTAGGCCCGCTCGTATGGACTCCCGCGACAGTAGTTATGACCCATGGGCAGCGTGTGACGTCAGTACAGACACAGAAGGGGCTCAAGTGCTGCCACCATTATCAACTCCGGCCGAATACCCCTTTGTGGCACGTCACACCCCCAACCCCCCACCTCCTTCTGTTGTGCACGAGGCCCCACTGCCAATGGCTGCTGGCTCCCCACAGATACACTGGTGCTCCTTCTCACGTCCACGAGGATCGGAGGCAGCGTTTGATGCCCTGCCCCCCGGTGACATTTTGATGGATTCCACAGACTGCCCTCCCGACCCACCGCAGATGGTTGATGACATGGGGTCTCCCTCCGTTCCTTCCTTCCACCCACCACAGCACCATCTGGGGCATTTCCGCCCCTATGCACAGGTTCTGGTGTTGGGAGGTGCGAAAGTTGAATACGACACAGAGGGTATGGACCTGGATTCCCACCAGACGTCTGTGTGTTCTGGCGTGCACTTGTGCGACTATCCTTGCCATGTGAGTGTGCCACTCTCTGTACCATGTGAAGTCCGCAGCTAATTACGTTTCCCGCAGTCATGTATTTAGGCAGCTGCGTGGTGCTACCCTAGTGGTCTGGTACTCACTGTAGTTCATGTGTGCACCTCGGCCATACTGCATTCTGGTTCCATGTGTTTAGATACATACTGTTGTTGTTTGGAGTGTTCCTGCATCATTGTCTCATTGTGTTTATCACCTCAGTTATTGCTTGCTTGCCTCGTGTTTTGCCTGGTCGCTCGTAGTGTCTGTCATCCTCTACTTGATCGTCTGTCCTGTTGGTTCGTTCTTAGCAATAATTCCGGCAGCTCCCATGACTTGCAGCTTCATGTCTCCATTCTCTGCCATTCACTGCTTGCCTGTCACTCGCGGCTATAACAGTATCCATGTAAAATGCAGTGTAGTGGTTGCAATGGGATCTGCTGCGCTTGCTTCATTAGGTGATACGTCCTATGATGGGGCAAGAAATGATAGAGGCACAGCTTGAATAAGAGGTAGTGACTGAATGCCCCATAAGTTCCACTGTTGCCTGTTTCATCTTGAACTAGTGACTACTTAATAACAGTACCAGCTATCAAGTATCAGGCACTAGTTACCGGAAGTGTAATTTACAGCATTTGCAGTTCTCATTTTGTAACCTGTGCTTAGCTATGAAGAT